>NC_136505.1:17126117-17621117 GCF_053919585.1 Euprymna scolopes | reverse complement strand
CAATTCCAAAAAATTACTAAAAATGAACCAGTACAATATGTGCTTTTAATGTAAAAAAAAAACAAAAAAAAAAAACATCCACGATTATGTTCTAAAATCTTGTGTTTAAAAATGGCGACTCTTCATTAAAATCAAGGGGAGATAAGTCTGTTTGTCATACAGAATTTGTCGCACAACTCTTCCATATTGAAACAGTCGATAAAACTCGATAATTCGATAAATTCTATTTTTAATTGTCATTATTTTTCTACTGAATCGTTTTTGGTAATATTTGGAATTTATAGAAACTTCGAGATAACAAGTAAGTACGTAATGTTTTTCATCTGAAATGCATTGGTTTAAAACAACACTAATCTACACAAACACCCTAGTTTGTGTTCGCATTTTTAAATTCACCCTATTTTAAATCAGATCGAGAATGCCTTTGACCGAAACTCCTATTTTCACTTTATTTTCAGGAAAGAATTTGTAATTAAATAACGAAATAATCAAACGTTATAATTGAAAACTGGTCCCCTTGAAAAGTCATAAAAATTTTTTTACGATTTTACTTTTTTCTTATACATTTTACATTTCCAATACGTTTATTGCCTCTGAAATCGACATTTTTTTTTCCAATTAAATCGATTGATTCGCTATTCTAGTCGGAGACCCACCGCGGTTGACTAGAAGTCACGTATCATGGGTCAATTGTGCTTTAAACAGTAAGCATTCATTTCGAACGTGCCCCTGTCTTATCAAACATGCCCGACCCTTTTGCTTGCACAGTGATAAAATTTTTCAAATGCACTTGTGATATCAGGCTGTATAAAGATGTTAACTTTGGTCAAAATCAGACTGTTTTTTTGTTTGTTTATTTTTTACAAGGTGGTCACCAATTATCAAGGCCCGGAAGCCACTCATGGATAAGGGTTATTGTAAGTACAGTACGTTAGTGTGGATATTTTAGAGTGTCTACTTAAGGGGGCGGTTCATCAGGAATTTGTTAACGTTGGACTTGAAGACATCCAAGTTGTAGTCAGGAGGGAAGCAGGCAGACGGAACAGAGTTCCACAGGCGTGCAGTTCTAAGAAAGAAGCTTTGTTT
Source organism: Euprymna scolopes (assembly GCF_053919585.1). Taxonomy (NCBI): domain Eukaryota; kingdom Metazoa; phylum Mollusca; class Cephalopoda; order Sepiida; family Sepiolidae; genus Euprymna; species Euprymna scolopes. The sequence continues at coordinate 17,620,031 of NC_136505.1, read as the reverse complement.
ATGAAATCTACGTTTTGATTTAGGCACATATATAGAGTGGGGGAAATTTTTGACAGTGGATTCAGCTAGACGGGTGTTTTTCGTGAAAGATTGGCGAGGGGGGACCAGAGATTGGAGTTCAGACGAGCACCTGCAATGGAAATAACGATAAAACGAGGATAGGCTCGCAACGTCTCTTCTGTGGGAGAGAGGTTGCAGGATAGAGAAAAGGGCATCCCCCACTAAGCCACAAAGTCTATTTTGTACTCTGTCAAGGCAGGATAGGCTGTTTTTAGCAACTCCTGCCCAGATAGGGCAACAGTATTCCATCCTTGGACGTACTTGGCTTTCATATAGATAGAGAATTGCATCAGTAGTGAGATATCTTCTGGTGCGGTAGAAGGATCCCACCATCTTTCCAGCGACCTTGGCAACAGACTTGATGTACGTGTTCCATTTCAGATCAGGAGTAAAGGTCAAACCCAGAAGCTTGTCAAAACACGGGGCCTCACTCAGACGAGAGCCATCCATCACAATTGATGCCAGATGGGGACAGAGCGTTGATGATGTAAGGATAGAAGTTTGGTTTTGGATGCATTGAAGGTAACCAGCCACGTCTTCCCCCACTGAACCACGCGCTCAAGATCAGAGGAGAGAGAATCAAAGAGAACTTTGTCATTTACAGCCTTTGATGTGTTGCCGTAGATGGTCGTGTCATCAGCAAAGATGTCAACGAATGATTTAAATATGTGTTTAGGGAGGTCATTGATGCAGATCAGGAAGAGAGTTGGGCCCAGCATTGACCCCTGAGGGACTCCAGCATTTATATTGCAGGCCTCCGATTTTTGTCCATCGACCACTACTCTTATGAGCCTATCGGAAAGAAATGATTTAATGATTGAGAAAACATTTCCAGTTATACCGTAGCTGGAAATCTTGTGAAGTAGACCCTTATGCCATACCTTGTCGAAGGCCTTTGATATGTCAAGAGCAATTGCCCTAGAAAGGAAGCCTTTGTCAAGAGATTCACTAATCCTGTGGGATATAACCGTCAGCACATCTGTGGTCGATCTTGCAGAACGGAAACCATATTGTGTGTCACTAAGAAGGTTGTTCCTGCTGAGGTGGTTGACTATTTCTCTATTTAATATGGATTCCAGCAACTTACTCATAACACACAGGAAACTTACTGGTCTGTAATGAGAGGGAGATAACTTATCACCTGAATTCTTAAATACAGGGCAAACTGATGAGGTCTTCCAGGGAGTCAGAAAGCACTTCTCCTTAAGGCAGCGCTTAAATAGTTTCGTAAGTATGGGAGCAAGTTCTGGTTGAAGCTTTTTTAACACTATAATTGGGATGCCATCAGGGCCAGTTGCTTTACTGGAATCTAGGTTCTTGGTTAGCTTGGCGACCTCATGCACGGATATTTGTATGTTACCTAGCTTGTTCTGTGTTATAGGAGGAAATATGGGGAGTTGATGGCCTTCGTTGCATAGGGTAGAATTAGCTGCAAAGTTCTTTGCAAATAGTTTGGCCTTGTCTGACGCTGACGAGATGACCTCTGGTCCATTGATAATGGTTGGGATAGAACGCACACTTCTGTTCAGGATCCTATTTGTTATTTGCCAAAACTGGTGGGAACCAAGCCGCTGATCAGCTACCTTGGATTTAACAGACTGGGCATATAACTCTCTAGCATTTTTTATTACTCTTTTACAGTGGTTGCTGGCAGTCCTGAAAGCAGCTTTAGTCTCAGTGCATCTATTACGTTGGTAGCTATGGAAAAAGTGATTTCTGTGTGCGATAGCAGCAGCACATTCTGGGGAGAACCATGGCTGGCTGTTAGGTTTTTGTTGGAATTTTTTAGATGGTATGAATTGGTCTATGCCTAAAATTAACAATTCGGTCAGATCTGATACTATAGAGGACACTTCCTTTTTAAACATGGAGTACAGAGGTAAATCAGATATGAGTGTACGGAAGCTATCCCAGTCAGCCATAGAGTATCGGTATACAGTACGGTGGAGGGGTATGTCTGGGGACTTCTTACATTTCGTTTTTTATCTTAACTGATACGACGGAGTGGTCGGAGGATCCTAGAGAAGAATGAACGGAACATGAACATAGCTCAGGGGAAGTTGAGAGAAAAAGGTCTAGGAGGCTTGCATATTGACCGGGTGTATCGGGCACACGGGTGGGTTCGCGAACAATCTGAGTGAGGCCATAAGCAATGGCAAAATCATGACAAAACCTCCCCTCATCGTCTGTCTTATTTGAATGAAAGATCTTATTACCACCAGTTGGCTCGATGCATTGGAAAATGTGCATGTGGGTAGTGTACCTGGAAACTTCTGTCGATCTTGTAGGTTAGAGAATATTGGGAATTCTTTAATTGTATTTGGGATTTCTGACTGAAAGGAAATAGTTTAATTGAGGCCTAACGAAATTTGGAAAAGAAGAGAAATATAAGAAAAATGTATATGTGGAAAGAATCTAACCTTTCTTTTACTCAATGAGGTGTGAGAGAAATCTGGAGATTGTTTTTTTAATTAGCAGATAGCTGGATAAAAATGTGGGAGTCAATAATGAAAGAATTCCCCAGTTTTTTGATAGTGAACTGAACATGGTTATCTTTTCACGGTTGCATGCACATAGGTTAAGTCATAGAGAAGGACCGAAAATGAAAAAAAAATGAAAAAAGAAAAAAAAATGATTAAGTCGTGAAGATAGACTGAAAGTAAATAAGAAATAAATTGAAAGAAACCCCATGTTTGCATGTACATGGTTTGATGAGTTACAGTTATACAGAAGGACTGAAAATAAAGAAGAGAAACTGTTTTGCATGTACGTAGTTGCAGTCACCTTAAAAGGACTAGTAAAGTGAAAAAAAAGGGAGTTTATCAATCGAAAAATGCATGTGTAGGTGAATATGAAAATCCATGACTCAGGAGCTGTGGAAGCTTATAAATGCATGGTTGCATGTTTAATTATTGAATGAGTGCCATTTTCTCTGATGATAAGAACTATGAACTGCGTACAAGTACTTATGCACGCATACATACTACATTATAATATACACAGCAGTACAACCAGAACCATTGGACAAGAACATTTTTGCATGCTAAATGGACAAATTTTGTCAGTTGCTTTTTATTGACTGATTGAAGAATTACTAGTTTCGAGTCAGGCTTCTGGTGCAGGTCGCATATATGCCAATTATGACTAATTGACAAGTGAAAGGAAGGGGCGGATATGACGAGATCCCTGGCGACACCAGATGATCTTGCTTTTCAACTAGAAGAAGAGAAGATGGGAGAGGAAAAACAGATGTTTATGAGATTCCTGTCCACCAGAAAAAAGTAAATATTTCAATGAGAAAAGAAAATATAAGATCTGATAATATGATTCGTGGAACAAGAGATTGTTTTTCTAGTTGGATTTGGTAAAAAAATGAATTTTAACTACTAATTGAGTGAGTCAGGTACAATGAATTGGGTTCAAAAGATCTGCTTTTGTGTCTGTGAGATGTTGTCATTGGGTCCACCTGTTGTATTTAACTACCAGACCATCAAGCCAAGTGATAAGTTAGTTGGACAGATAAATAAATAAATTGAACCTAGGGGGAGATATGGTCATGAAAGACGAAGAAGAGAGAAAAGAAAGAGAAAATGAAAAGAATAAAATAATGAGTTCACGAGAGAAGGAAAAGAATAAGAGAATGGAAAAAAAGAAAGAATAACTCCAAAAAGGTGAAAGGAGGAATTTCTGATTTGATAAAAACGATTGACTTTTTGGAGTTAGGGTCCTTAGTCCGTTTTACTGACTGGCATTCAAGGCGTCCACATCGCTCTCACCCCGCCTGGGAGTGGGGCGAAACCTCATAAGAGCTAAGTTGAAAAGCTCTTGTTGTTAGCTGGGAATTGATTAGTGGAACTTAAGTATACAACCTGTATCATGAAGCTTGGATCAAAGAACTCGACTAAAAAAGTGTAAAACGATTTATGAATAATTATTTTGTTCCGTTATATAAAAATATCCCAGAGTTTTTCCTTGTTTCTCGATTGCCGGCCTGAAAGGAAGATGCAGTTTATTTCAGGTATGCCCTGACGCCAGATGATGAAGGAGACAGACTGGATGCAGCACAAAGCCAGAGTGACGGCCGAAATCGACAATGTTGCCACACGGACTTATGGTCATGCACATTTCGCGTGCCCTGAGCAGCAGAAGATATTTTCCAGTGACCAGTGAGAGTCTGGTCACCCATGACGGGTCCACCACTAGACAAGTAAGAATGTAGCCCTGCTAGGTTGCATCTATGGTCCTGTGAGCTGGGAGCGACGACCACGGCCAGAAGTACATCACAAGTATGTTCCCGTGAACCAGGATAGCGACGGATGTGGCCGGCCCTCGGACAGACAGAGAAGAGGGGTTAGGGTTATATTATATATATATATATATATATATATATATATATATATATATATATATATATATATATATATATATATATATTCTGTGTGTGTGTGTGTTTCTGGTAACGAATAGGCTTCTATATGGTTGACTATGTTAGAAAACTAATCACATATAATGATAGAAGATGTATCAAGACACACGAATGGATATGTTTGATCTGGCATAATGATGATTCATTAAAATTGTGAGGTCTGCGTACGCGCCTGGTCCACAAAGTATGGAAATAAAAAAATTTAAAAAATTTTTAAAATCGTTTTGCAAGTGTTTTTGATATACATGTACATAATAATACTTTGATAAGTATGTTAAAAACTTAAATAGGGATGGTATAATAAAATTGTGCGGTCTGCGTTCGCGCCTGGCCTCCATAGAATGGAAATTGCACAAACTTTAATAAAGACTTTTCATATCTATCTGCGTAAGTATACTTTGATAATTATGTTTCAGTTTGAAGAAATATGGTATAATAAAATTATGGGGTGTTCGTTCGCACCTGACCTCCATAGAATGGAAATATGTCACAAAGTTTAACAAGGTTTTATTAATATAGATCCACAGAATATTGTGATAAGTGTTTCTGTGTGAACAGATATGGTATAATAAATTATGGGGGTTATCTATTTTATTTTTACTTTCATCATATTTTGCTTTGGTTTTGATACCCCCAAATTCGAAGCTATCTCTTTACAACCCTTCCTTTTCATAACCTATCATACTTTCATAAATCAGAGTCCATTTTCTGTAGGCTGTTTTTGAACCCAGTCAACGACGGGTACTTTTGCTAGTATATATATATATATATCATTCAAACACTACCGTGTTTGCATACATGGTTAAGTGGCAGTTTTAGTCATTTAGAACTGTTTTTAAACTTCACGGCTCACTCATTTTTCGACCAAATTTCAAACAATTATTAGTTTATAGATCACTTTCTCAGTTATATTGTGAAAAAAATGACAATTTTCGTTCAGTAAAACAAAAGTTATGATGAATTTACTGGTGTTCAAAATCGTAAAAAACGTAAGGGGGTGAGCGACGTTTTTTATGATTGATTTCCATAGTAACAGGGACTACTGTTTCTACCAATTTACCGCTCACGCGAAAAGAGAAATAACAAGTGAAACGGAGAGAATGAAAGAATGAAAGGGAGATAATCGGGGGGGGGATTTTATTGAAAGCAAACGAGTGCTGTACATCGTTAATACATATGTGTATGTTATGTTTATGGGGGCAAAAAAAATAAGACTGAAATTAAACAAAGGACCAGTGAATTTACTGGAAACCTGGAAAATAAATAATAATAAATAAGTCATTCTTCCTCTTTCCCGTCTTTCTTTTTTCTTTCTTTCTTTTTCTTTTCTTTTTTCTCCCTTGCGTTTTTTCCTTTTCTTCTTTATTTTTTAATCTTTTCACTGATGTGTGTAGGATAGTGGTGGGGCGGGATATACAAGAGGGCAACGTAAGCCGTACATTTTCTGACCACATGAAAATTCTAGTCAAATTAAAGGCATTTTTATAACTCAATAACCCTGATTAAATCCGAAACCCCTTTTAGCATAGATATGTCAAATCCACATTCCCCCTACTGTTTGAACCTATACACACTAGTATGTTTAAGAATGAGGGCGGCTATCAAACATGCATACAAATACCTTTCTTCCATTACCTCTACCTCGACCTTTAACCCCCCTCCAGCATTTCCCATTCATTCCTATATCTCAACACAGACTCAAATCCGCATCCCTATTAGGTCTTATTTACATACAACCAAATCCTTTTTTTCTTTTCACAATATCTAACGGAACCTCCTGATATTAACTCCCTGTGACGAGGAAGACCTGATATTTTCATTGCAAACTTTGCTTCCGTATAAGTTGTATCGCCTGTAGAGGTCCCTAGATACTGATAACTAGCTGATCGAAACATGCTCATGAATGTGTAGCAACATATTACTGCTTATGTAAAAACAAATAAAGTGTGTATATATATACATATAATTATATATATATATATATATGACTTCTTCATTTAATCGCATAAATTAATTAAAGTACAATTTTATGCATAAACTTTAAATATTTACTTTAACAGTGCTAACATAGATAGAGCTAAGTAGTAAGTTATAAAAATGTATATGGCAATTAAGCTACACAGAATATTCCGTGTTTCATCAACATTTGCCGGTAGTCGAATGGAAAATAGGAAGACAAGCAAACACATGTAGAGACCTAAACGATTAGACGATCCATGTAGATTATGCCTTCGTGAAAAACTTGCTATGTGTGTACACCGGATAAACTTTACTCTAGGATAGCGATACAAAATAATTTAAAAATTAACAACAACAATAGAAAATAGATAAATAAAATAAACATACATATACATAAATTATCATATATATGTGTGTGTGTGTGTGTGTGTGTGTGTGTGTGTGTGTGTGTGTGTGTAAACTAACATAAAAAAATCACATTTAACTACACCTAGGTTTAAAATAGGTCAGACCACTAGATATCTACGCTTCCTGCTAAAAAAGCACACACAAAGGAAGGGTTGAACCTAAGGTCAACTGGGTCTTTGTCCTGTTAGTGCCTGTCCATTGGCCCATTAGGAGGGGCGCGGTGAAAACTAGGACGCTGATTGGCTAACTAAAAACTCAATAGAATGCACGTATATAAAAACGCGAGACTACAACAACTCTTCGCATAAGCCTGACGAATCCTAGCGTGGATGAAACGCGGAATATTCTGTGTAGCTTAATTGCCATATATATTTTTGTAAATTACTATATATATATATATATATATATATATATATATATATATATATATATATATATTCTGTGTGTGTGTGTGTGTTTCTGGTCACGAATAGGCTTCTATATGGTTGACTATGTTAGAAAACTAATCACATATAATGATAGAAGATGTATCAAGACACACGAATGGATATGTTTGATCTGGCATAATGATGATTCATTAAAATTGTGAGGTCTGCGTACGCGCCTGGTCCACAAAGTATGGAAATAAAAAAATTTAAAAATTTTTTAAAATCGTTTTGCAAGTGTTTTTGATATACATGTACATAATAATACTTTGATAAGTATGTTAAAAACTTAAATAGGGATGGTATAATAAAATTGTGCGGTCTGCGTTCGCGCCTGGCCTCCATAGAATGGAAATTGCACAAACTTTAATAAAGACTTTTCATATCTATCTGCGTAAGTATACTTTGATAATTATGTTTCAGTTTGAAGAAATATGGTATAATAAAATTATGGGGTGTTCGTTCGCACCTGACCTCCATAGAATGGAAATATGTCACAAAGTTTAACAAGGTTTTATTAATATAGATCCACAGAATATTGTGATAAGTGTTTCTGTGTGAACAGATATGGTATAATAAATTATGGGGGTTATCTATTTTATTTTTACTTTCATCATATTTTGCTTTGGTTTTGATACCCCCAAATTCGAAGCTATCTCTTTACAACCCTTCCTTTTCATAACCTATCATACTTTCATAAATCAGAGTCCATTTTCTGTAGGCTGTTTTTGAACCCAGTCAACGACGGGTACTTTTGCTAGTATATATATATATATATCATTCAAACACTACCGTGTTTGCATACATGGTTAAGTGACAGTTTTAGTCATTTAGAACTGTTTTTAAACTTCACGGCTCACTCATTTTTCGACCAAATTTCAAACAATTATTAGTTTATAGATCACTTTCTCAGTTATATTGTGAAAAAAATGACAATTTTCGTTCAGTAAAACAAAAGTTATGATGAATTTACTGGTGTTCAAAATCGTAAAAAACGTAAGGGGGTGAGCGACGTTTTTTATGATTGATTTCCATAGTAACAGGGACTACTGTTTCTACCAATTTACCGCTCACGCGAAAAGAGAAATAACAAGTGAAACGGAGAGAATGAAAGAATGAAAGGGAGATAATCGGGGGGGGGATTTTATTGAAAGCAAACGAGTGCTGTACATCGTTAATACATATGTGTATGTTATGTTTATGGGGGCAAAAAAAATAAGACTGAAATTAAACAAAGGACCAGTGAATTTACTGGAAACCTGGAAAATAAATAATAATAAATAAGTCATTCTTCCTCTTTCCCGTCTTTCTTTTTTCTTTCTTTCTTTTTCTTTTCTTTTTTCTCCCTTGCGTTTTTTCCTTTTCTTCTTTATTTTTTAATCTTTTCACTGATGTGTGTAGGATAGTGGTGGGGCGGGATATACAAGAGGGCAACGTAAGCCGTACATTTTCTGACCACATGAAAATTCTAGTCAAATTAAAGGCATTTTTATAACTCAATAACCCTGATTAAATCCGAAACCCCTTTTAGCATAGATATGTCAAATCCGCATTCCCCCTACTGTTTGAACCTATACACACTAGTATGTTTAAGAATGAGGGCGGCTATCAAACATGCATACAAATACCTTTCTTCCATTACCTCTACCTCGACCTTTAACCCCCCTCCAGCCTTTCCCATTCATTCCTATATCTCAACACAGACTCAAATCCGCATCCCTATTAGGTCTTATTTACATACAACCAAATCCTTTTTTTTTTTTTCACAATATCTAACGGAACCTCCTGATATTAACTCCCTGTGACGAGGAAGACCTGATATTTTCATTGCAAACTTTGCTTCCGTATAAGTTGTATCGCCTGTAGAGGTCCCTAGATACTGGTAACTAGCTGATCGAAACATGCTCATGAATGTGTAGCAACATATTACTGCTTATGTAAAAACAAATAAAGTGTGTATATATATACATATAATTATATATATATATATATGACTTCTTCATTTAATCGCATAAATCAATTAAAGTACAATTTTATGCATAAACTTTAAATATTTACTTTAACAGTGCTAACATAGATAGAGCTAAGTAGTAAGTTATAAAAATGTATATGGCAATTAAGCTACACAGAATATTCCGTGTTTCATCAACATTTGCCGGTAGTCGAATGGAAAATAGGAAGACAAGCAAACACATGTAGAGACCTAAACGATTAGACGATCCATGTAGATTATGCCTTCGTGAAAAACTTGCTATGTGTGTACACCGGATAAACTTTACTCTAGGATAGCGATACAAAATAATTTAAAAATTAACAACAACAATAGAAAATAGATAAATAAAATAAACATACATATACATAAATTATCATATATATGTGTGTGTGTGTGTGTGTGTGTGTGTGTGTGTAAACTAACATAAAAAATCACATTTAACTACACCTAGGTTTAAAATAGGTCAGACCACTAGATATCTACGCTTCCTGCTAAAAAAGCACACACAAAGGAAGGGTTGAACCTAAGGTCAACTGGGTCTTTGTCCTGTTAGTGCCTGTCCATTGGCCCATTAGGAGGGGCGCGGTGAAAACTAGGACGCTGATTGGCTAACTAAAAACTCAATAGAATGCACGTATATAAAAACGCGAGACTACAACAACTCTTCGCATAAGCCTGACGAATCCTAGCGTGGATGAAACGCGGAATATTCTGTGTAGCTTAATTGCCATATATATTTTTGTAAATTACTATATATATATATATATATATATATATATATATATATATATATATATATATATATATATATATATATATATATATATTCTGTGTGTGTGTGTGTTTCTGGTCACGAATAGGCTTCTATATGGTTGACTATGTTAGAAAACTAATCACATATAATGATAGAAGATGTATCAAGACACACGAATGGATATGTTTGATCTGGCATAATGATGATTCATTAAAATTGTGAGGTCTGCGTACGCGCCTGGTCCACAAAGTATGGAAATAAAAAAATTTAAAAATTTTTTAAAATCGTTTTGCAAGTGTTTTTGATATACATGTACATAATAATACTTTGATAAGTATGTTAAAAACTTAAATAGGGATGGTATAATAAAATTGTGCGGTCTGCGTTCGCGCCTGGCCTCCATAGAATGGAAATTGCACAAACTTTAATAAAGACTTTTCATATCTATCTGCGTAAGTATACTTTGATAATTATGTTTCAGTTTGAAGAAATATGGTATAATAAAATTATGGGGTGTTCGTTCGCACCTGACCTCCATAGAATGGAAATATGTCACAAAGTTTAACAAGGTTTTATTAATATAGATCCACAGAATATTGTGATAAGTGTTTCTGTGTGAACAGATATGGTATAATAAATTATGGGGGTTATCTATTTTATTTTTACTTTCATCATATTTTGCTTTGGTTTTGATACCCCCAAATTCGAAGCTATCTCTTTACAACCCTTCCTTTTCATAACCTATCATACTTTCATAAATCAGAGTCCATTTTCTGTAGGCTGTTTTTGAACCCAGTCAACGACGGGTACTTTTGCTAGTATATATATATATATCATTCAAACACTACCGTGTTTGCATACATGGTTAAGTGACAGTTTTAGTCATTTAGAACTGTTTTTAAACTTCACGGCTCACTCATTTTTCGACCAAATTTCAAACAATTATTAGTTTATAGATCACTTTCTCAGTTATATTGTGAAAAAAATGACAATTTTCGTTCAGTAAAACAAAAGTTATGATGAATTTACTGGTGTTCAAAATCGTAAAAAACGTAAGGGGGTGAGCGACGTTTTTTATGATTGATTTCCATAGTAACAGGGACTACTGTTTCTACCAATTTACCGCTCACGCGAAAAGAGAAATAACAAGTGAAACGGAGAGAATGAAAGAATGAAAGGGAGATAATCGGGGGGGGATTTTATTGAAAGCAAACGAGTGCTGTACATCGTTAATACATATGTGTATGTTATGTTTATGGGGGCAAAAAAAATAAGACTGAAATTAAACAAAGGACCAGTGAATTTACTGGAAACCTGGAAAATAAATAATAATAAATAAGTCATTCTTCCTCTTTCCCGTCTTTCTTTTTTCTTTCTTTCTTTTTCTTTTCTTTTTTCTCCCTTGCGTTTTTTCCTTTTCTTCTTTATTTTTTAATCTTTTCACTGATGTGTGTAGGATAGTGGTGGGGCGGGATATACAAGAGGGCAACGTAAGCCGTACATTTTCTGACCACATGAAAATTCTAGTCAAATTAAAGGCATTTTTATAACTCAATAACCCTGATTAAATCCGAAACCCCTTTTAGCATAGATATGTCAAATCCGCATTCCCCCTACTGTTTGAACCTATACACACTAGTATGTTTAAGAATGAGGGCGGCTATCAAACATGCATACAAATACCTTTCTTCCATTACCTCTACCTCGACCTTTAACCCCCCTCCAGCCTTTCCCATTCATTCCTATATCTCAACACAGACTCAAATCCGCATCCCTATTAGGTCTTATTTACATACAACCAAATCCTTTTTTTTTTTTTCACAATATCTAACGGAACCTCCTGATATTAACTCCCTGTGACGAGGAAGACCTGATATTTTCATTGCAAACTTTGCTTCCGTATAAGTTGTATCGCCTGTAGAGGTCCCTAGATACTGATAACTAGCTGATCGAAACATGCTCATGAATGTGTAGCAACATATTACTGCTTATGTAAAAACAAATAAAGTGTGTATATATATACATATAATTATATATATATATATATATGACTTCTTCATTTAATCGCATAAATTAATTAAAGTACAATTTTATGCATAAACTTTTAATATTTACTTTAACAGTGCTAACATAGATAGAGCTAAGTAGTAAGTTATAAAAATGTATATGGCAATTAAGCTACACAGAATATTCCGTGTTTCATCAACATTTGCCGGTAGTCGAATGGAAAATAGGAAGACAAGCAAACACATGTAGAGACCTAAACGATTAGACGATCCATGTAGATTATGCCTTCGTGAAAAACTTGCTATGTGTGTACACCGGATAAACTTTACTCTAGGATAGCGATACAAAATAATTTAAAAATTAACAACAACAATAGAAAATAGATAAATAAAATAAACATACATATACATAAATTATCATATATATATGTGTGTGTGTGTGTGTGTGTGTGTGTGTGTGTGTGTGTGTGTGTGTGTAAACTAACATAAAAAAATCACATTTAACTACACCTAGGTTTAAAATAGGTCAGACCACTAGATATCTACGCTTCCTGCTAAAAAAGCACACACAAAGGAAGGGTTGAACCTAAGGTCAACTGGGTCTTTGTCCTGTTAGTGCCTGCCCATTGGCCCATTAGGAGGGGCGCGGTGAAAACTAGGACGCTGATTGGCTAACTAAAAACTCAATAGAATGCACGTATATAAAAACGCGAGACTACAACAACTCTTCGCATAAGCCTGACGAATCCTAGCGTGGATGAAACGCGGAATATTCTGTGTAGCTTAATTGCCATATATATTTTTGTAAATTACTATATATATATATATATATATATATATATATATATATATATATATATATATATAAATGGCGGGGATGCCCTGCTTTACTCGTGCCTAAAATATGCTTGAATATGATATTTTAATTTGTCCAGATTTTGTGTATATCATTATAGAGTCATTATTTCAAAAGTTACAGAAATTTATTGGGGTGCCATCAGCTTAAGTCGAAACCTAAACTGCAGCATTTAAAGCTGGTAACATTACCACTATACCAATGTGAACCGTTTTAAAATTAAAAATTAAAAATCAACTAAGATGAATGTACAAAATGTATTACGATTTTTTCAATGTTGACCCATTTTTAACCCCTTAAAGCTATTTTAACCGGCTGAAGACCCATAAAAGATGGGCCCGTAAAAAAAGGCCAATCTGCCAAACTTTAGAAAGGCCAAATTTTAAAAGCAATATAGCGGCTTCAAATAATAAATATAAAAGATAAAAAATAATAAAAATGAAATTTTTTTTCTGGTATTATTTCAGCCTTTGGGTCTAATAATGTGTTTTATATAAAAATAAATAGTTTTTATTTTATTTTTTTTGTGTGTGTCTGGCAAATAATGTACGCCGCTAAACTACACATGTACCAAAATAAAAAATAAATGTACGCATTAATGTTTATAAACGTTATTTTTTTAGGTTCACAAAATCGTGAGTTTTCTTAGGACAGTGATCCCTTCTGCTGAAATATCTGGTGGAGAGGGTATCAGATACTTCTTTTTGGGGGCGATTACATTTGCATGTTTTTATCCGTTCTTTTATTTTTTTTTTTTAATTTTTGTGGGGGTATCCACGTTACCTATGATGAAAGTGATTAGTATAGCAGGTGTGCTTCAAATGGAACTTCATGCCAACCCAGGCAACGCCGGATACCGATGCTAGTACATATATATATATATATATATATATATATATATATATATATATATATATATATATATATATATATATATAGTCATCCACATACAGTACTGTTTCGCACAGCTCATCAGTGGACCTAGATAAGCAACTACCTCAAGCCAGGATTGAAACTCAACTGCTTAGACGGCAGCCGTCGCTTCTAACCATTACGCTATCTAATTGCTGCTATGACGGCCATGTGAATTAACAATGTTCAAACATTGTCCAAATGCCTAAGCTCCATTTCTTTACACAAACAGCATCGCTTAATATGCTAATGGCAGTTTGTTTATTACTTCCCAATATGCTCAATCCAAGATAGGAAGCATTATAGTCATCCACATACAGTACTATTTCGCTATACATTATATATATATATATATATATATATATATAGTCATACACATACAATGCTGTTTCGCTGTATCACAGCTCATCAGAGCAGATAGACCAGCACCCATCCCTAGCAAGGAATTGAACCTACAACCATCTAGTTGATAGTCGGCAGTTCTAACTTTCAGTCAGGGGATCAGTGCCCGCAAACGACCTCATCAAATGTCCATTTAAATAGACATCCTCCCACAGCTTTTACAGTGCTCGCTTCATCCACTCTAGGACTCTTCAAGCTTATGCGCAAATTTTGTGGTTGTCTGTCGTTTTTATATACGCACCTTCTATTGAGATTTTAGTTAGCCAATCAGCTTTCTAGTATCCACCGCGCCCTTCCTATCAGCCAATGAACATGCACTTACCGGACAAAGGCCCATTTGACCTCTGGTTGACCTGTTCCTTTTTGTGTGCTCTATTTAGCCTGGATATCTAGTGTCTTTACCTGTTTTTAATCTAGGTTATTTTCTTTTTTTAGTTTTATATATATATATATATATATATATATATATATATATATATATACACATATATATATACATATATATATATATACATATACATATATACATATACATACAAATATGTGTGATAGTTTATGTATATTCATGTTTATTTAATTTATTTATATGCTTATTTTCTATTGTTTTTGTTAGTTTTAAAATCATTTTCTATCGCTATCCTAGAGTAAATTTTATCCTGTGAACACAGTTGTTCGCTATTTTTCTCCTACAGTTTAATAGATGTTGGGGTTCTTTAAAGTACAGGATAGCAAATTTTTCATGAAGGCATAATCTACATGGATCGTTTAGGTCTCTATATGTGGTAGTTTGTCTTATTATTTTCCATTCGATTACCAGCGAATGTCCACTTTCTTTGAGTTCCCAGTATTTATTTGCTAGCGTTGTTTTCATACGGTGTTTTTTATTGTTGAATGTACTTTTGTGGTCATAATATCGAGTTTTGAAATCTAAGTCATACCTATGTAATATTTCTTGTTATTCGGGTTTTCTTTCGCAAATATTGTGGTCTGGTAAACTACGCTTTTGGTTAGACATTTATTTTGAAGTTGGCAAAGTGTGCGGTGTCTACAGTTGGATTTATCTTGTTCGTAATTAGTATTTTTATTTTTATTTCTAGTATGGTTGTTGTTGTCCGGGGTTAGTTTATTATTATTATTATTATTATTATTATTATTATTATTATTATTTCTGCTAGTGTTAGTTTTATTTTTGTCATGGTGTCTACTTTTTTATTGTTTATTTTGTTGTTGTTTACGGTAAGTGCATGTTCATTGGCTGATAGGAAGGGTGCAGTGGGTACTAGAAAGCTGATTGGCTAACTAAAACCTCAATAGAAGGTGCGTATATAAAAACGACAGACAACCACAAAATTCGCACGTAAGCCTGAAGAGTCCTAGAGTGGATGAAACACGGAATATTCAGTGTAGCTTAATCGCCATATATATTTTATAACTTACTATATATATATATATATATATATATATATATATATATATATATATATATATATATATATATATATATATAGTGATAGGACGATTCCATAATATTTCCCAATTCCGATACAACTATGACTACTATCATAAGCATATCAAAGAGAAAGGATTTAATAATTTAGAGGACATTTCCAGTTATTCCTTAGCTGGCGATCTTGTAAAGTAGGCCTTCATGTCATACTCTATCAAAGCATTGAGTATTGTTGTCACATCCTAGATATTGTATCCACTACTAGTCTTCCCCTCTTAGACAGTCTACAACAGGAGGCTGGAATCTAATCGATCCCACATTATTAATTAGCTACGGATCTGTCCTTTCGCCTGTGGCATCCCTGTACCTGTTTTACAAGTATTTTAGTGAAATGTACTCTGATGAACTCATTGAATATGGACACCCTTGACGTACAAAAGCAGTTTAGCAACAAAATTCCACCCCTATCACTGAAGAGATCCCTAGATGCAGAAAGCCCTCTACTCTAACAGCTTCTTTTTTTCCGACTGGTAGGCTGTGGAATTCCCTCTCTGCTTCCTGTTTTCATGATGGTACTGATAAGCAAAAGTTTAAATGTAATAGAAACCGACATCTCGCTCAAGTTCTTACATAGTCCACTGTAAATATGGTTCCATATAGTAGCCCATTACATTCAAGTGGCAATATGTTTTATTTGTGGTGAACAAGAGTAACAAAATAAACACTCTGTGCTTATTTCTTCCCACACGCGCACGCGCATATTGGCTATTACAGAAAATATCAATTTTAACCAAGTTTCCAAATATTACTGCAATTATGTTGGCTATGAACGTTTCATATTTTTCAATATACAGCATAATCACGTTGACACACCAGTTCCCGCTGGATCACCAAAGTTAAGCAACATTGAACCTGGTCAGTACTAAATGGGTGACCATTTGCAACTTCCAGATGCTGTATATGCTCTCCATTTATCTCGGCATTGTTTCCAGTCATACTGGATTTCTCCTTGCCACTTGACTCAAGCAGTGCCGATTCATGAGAAGTGTGGTGAGGATTGCGCAACCTTTGCCTCACAATTACATGTGCAGCTGCCCCTACAGAGGGTATCCTTTGTCTTTCAAAACTGAACGGAGGCATCAAATGTTTCAGAAATTTTAATGTTCCAGTTACATTTGAAGACGGGATGACAATAGAAAAATAGTAGGTCAAACGATGGAGCACTGTTGCCACATCTGGGCAGAAGCTTCTAGAAGCAGCTTATCCTGCCTTAGCAATGTTCAAAATAGACTTCGTAACCTAGTAGGGAATTCCCTTTTCTCTTCCCTGCAACCTCTTTCCCACAAAAGAGACGTTGCGAGCCTGTCTCTGCTTTATCGTTATTTTCATGGCAAGTGCTCGTCTGAGCTCCAATTTATGGTTCCCTCTGGCCTGACTTTCAAGAAAAGTACTCGTCTAGTTGAAACCACTAACAATAATTTCCCCTACTCTATCCGTGCCTAAACCTAAACTTAAACATAGATTCCATGAACAAAGCTTCTTTCTTAGATCTGCACGCCTGTGAAACTCTGTTCCATTTTCCTGCTTCCCAACCGACTACAATATGATCGTCTTCAAGTCAAATGTAAACAAATTTTGATTAACCATCCCCTTAAGTAATTCAATTTACCAAATTTCCACTACTAACGATTACTACATGTTTCCATTGACCACTGTACACTTATTAACCCTAATTCTCGTGTGGCCTCCAGGCCTTGATAAGTAGTGACTCCTTTGTGAAAAGAAAATTACATAATCCTCAAATCAGATCGTTGATCGAGTTTAACACTGAGCAGACTTTTTCTTCAAGCCATTTATAAAAAAAGTATTTGAGGTAAACCAGTACAGTTCAATGGACTGAAATTGAGACTTACCCCATGATCTCATGTTAGACATAATCCTAAATAGTAGCCCCTTACGTCCAAGGGGCAATATGACTTGGTTTGCATTGAACAGGAGTAAAAAATTATTTGCGCGTGCATTTGCTTGGCCAAGTCTTCTCATCGCGAATGTTTTTATCGATTATATTGATTTTTCTGACTTTCATTTGACTCTGCTTTGTGAACGACATACTTCACAATCAGTTTTATAAATCCGTCGTATAAATTGGAAAATTGCCACAATTTACTGCCAAATATTCGATATTAACTTTTATGGTCTTTTTTTTTTTTTGTACAACAAACGTAATACTAATTTTATAAAACACCACAAATATTGTGAACTTTCAAAATTGTTATTTTTTTTTCAAAAATGTTTATTAAATAACTAATAAGAATATCCGACGTTGCTCGGATGAGGAACACAATTACAGGGTGACCAAAAAAAAAAATAAATGAATAAATAAAATAATAAATGACAAAAGCATTCTAAAATAAAATTATTGAAAACAAAAAGAAGTGTTTTGATGTGATGTTTTGAATATAATAAACTAGTTATGACCAAAGTTTCATTTCATTCGGACAAAACACTAAGAAACGGGGCCTAATTTGAGTTGGGGCCCGTTTTTTTTTGGGGGGGGTCACCCTGTATGTCCTCTTTTTTACGACGCTCATAACATCATACTATTTTCATATTTTTACTCTTCTCTATTTGCCTTCTAATATAATTTGAATAAACTGATATTTTGAAAAACTGTCTGAATTCTCGTCTTTTAAATATGGTTGAAATTTCATTGTGTTCTAATGCTATCACCAAATTAACAAAACTTCTGAACAACCTCAATAACTTTGCCATTCATTTATTCTTTCTCCTCATCTGAGAATCATATTCCAAATATCACGTTTCTGAATTTATGAGACGATGATGGGTTATTCCTATCATTTGGAATCCTCCAACCTTCTTCAGGTGTATCTTGTCGGACTCGGGAATCTGGATGGAACTCTTTATTTACTTCATGGAGTTAGCATACTCTCGCTCCATCAGCCATGACTGAATAGAAGTACAAAATACAATTGCAAATTACTCAGGACTATTATCCAGTCACGGCTGACGGAACAAGAGCATGCATCCCCCATGAAGTAAATAAAGTGTTTCGTTCGCAATTCCGTCTAGATTTCAGAGTTTGACAGAAACATTCCTGAGTTCAACAAGATACACCCGAAGAAGGTTGAAGGTTATATCGCCCGAAACGTTGTGAAAATGACACTCAGGATAAGAGCTGTAATCCGAAGATTTCAAATATTACGAATATTTAAAATAATTCAAATTATCAATTCTTATCTGAAACAAAATCTAAAGCATAGTAATTGCTTGATTGTAATTTATCAAAGAAAACAAATATTAACATTCCCATAACTTTAGTTATGTAAACTGTATTTTTACAGTTTTCGCATATAACAGTTTATCTTCATTACTTTGAAATATTTTAAACTTATGCACATATTACTGAGTGTTTCAGTTTCATGAACCCATCATGGAATAAATATTCGTGTTGTGTGTGTTTACTTGTTATAATTGTTGCGTTGTTATCTCTAATAAGGGATTAGAAGAGATGATGTATATTATATATCTGTTGTATCATAAAGGGGATCGTGTGTGATCGTCTAGTTGTTCTGTCTATTTGTTCATATGCCATTGTGTGTGTGTGGTACATGCATTTTCAGACATACCTTCTGCTTCTTGGATGTTGGTCCATCTGGAAATCACTCGTCTTGGAGGGGAGACTGGTACTTGTTTTAGACGAATATTCATTCACTCCAACATGATGAATTGGTTTTATAGTTTATTTCACTTTCCAGATGTCTTGCAGAAGGATGGAAAGTGAATCTGGCCTGTGTGGTTTCTTCTTCTAGGTCTTATTTCTACACACGTAAGCGTCACTCCCCCCAGTAAAGGGGAGGAGACGTCTGTCAAGCCGTCTGTCATATTCTAAGCCCAAACTAAATCTCCACGATTAAGCTAACCTGATCATGTGACTCACATGCAATCCAATCAGCTGATCTTGACTTCCAGTCAATGTGTCTACGATATATTTTACACACCTCCCTCTCTTTCTCTTTCTCTCTTAATCCATTCTCTAACATAATAACCCATTTTGCATAATCAAAACAGCGTTCGCTAATGGACTGGTGTAATATGGCCGTTATGCTCAAACCGTGTTCATTACAGTTCAAACCTCTTTCGGATCCTCACTTTGTTCGGCATCGTCAAAAAGAAACAAACAAATAAAATAAATATATCCGACTCGGCTTTTCTTTCTTTTTTAACACTAGTCGTTTATTATCATTTTTCTTCCTCCCCGTCTTGACACTTCTGCTCATAGACAGCTATTTCTTATATGTCCATCTTTTCTTATACATCCATATTTTTCTTCTGGCCAGACACTGGCCACAACCAGCCTATTCTCGCTTTCACTTTACATGTCCATCTCCTTCGGTGTCGACTTTGTTTCTCTTCGACCACATGGTATCCCTTTTTTCTTTTTGTTCCGACACAAGCCCGAGCACACTTGACAATTTATATCTGCGTTCAAATGCTGCTCCTGCTGCTAATACAATCACCTGCCATCCATCCTTCGACTGCTACTGATATTTTAACACGCGCCCATATGCGCTCTGTTACACTGGGAGATCAGGGCTTAATCATTAATCGAGTCGCACTAAATACTTTAAAATGTCACTTAATGCCTTCTATCTAAATACAGTATTATGATGTGGGGATCAAGGATAAGTGGAGTAATCCTAGAAAAGGAGTTGTGCCATTCGCTACATCTCGATGTAGTAGCTAATAAAAAAGGGAGCCTTCAAGTCTCTCTCGACTACGGTTGACTACTTTACTAGTTTATACTTGCTTCTTCATCAGTGTTGGTACAGTATTTGGGTAATTCATTTTCCATCTTCATTTAGATTTTTCGCTTTTATAGCTAGTATAAATGTAACAGAGCATATGTGAGAAAATATTAGCAGCAGCAGCAGCCATTAAAGCATGTATGCAAATTAGCAAGTGTGTGTGAGCTTGCGTCACAAGAAAAGCAGAGAAAATGCACCACGTGGTCAAAGAGAGAAGCAAGTTGAGTGCCGAGGAGGATGAATGTGGTGTGCACAGAGACTTCTACTTATCTCTGGACTCAAACAATGACGATTCAGGAGAGGTGTGGTTGGAGATTGCGCAACCTTTGTCTCACAATTACATGCGCAGCTACCCCTACAGAGGTCTCCATTGTCTCTTGAGACTGAATGGAGGCATCTCAAATTGTTGTTATTAGCAAAAAAAAAAAAATATTAATTATGTCTTTACAAAAAAATAAATCGCTTGGATCTAAGAACGAATACTTTTTATACTTACTTTTTACTGATTATAAAAAAAGAAAGGTCACTTAGTTTAAAAAATGATTTCTGTAATATTTTTTTATGTTATTATCTATGTTAAGTTTTATTGAATTCATAAAACGTGTCTAGTCTTAAAAATCTTTTTTTAGGCATGCATGAAATTTGAACTGTAAAAACTACTGCCTTAGTAATGAGCACTCTGCCTATTCCTTCTTTGTGAACTAGTCACGGATTTCTATGTACGTATGAACAGACATACTCTAAAAACATCATAACGTTTTGTGTATAGATTCGATGTCATCACTAGATAAAAGATAGAATTGTTTATTAATTATTCATGTTTATACTTGCATATATCTATTGCCCGGCACTCATTATTAAGGAAAACACAAAAAGATGAGGTTTTGCATGTGAACATATTCAGAACAAATGAAAGAGAAAAGAAGAGACAAAGCAGGCAAATCTCATTCAAGTCTGACTAATTCCGTTTGTGGGTGTACCTTCTATTGCCCACTACGTAACATAATGTTACACAGCCTAATTATATAAAGTAATGTTGCCTTTCGGTCTGTTCAGCTTCAACTTAATAACTAGCAAAGATACATTTACAAACATTATATATTTCTAATTCGGTGTCACTCGGAGCTATTTATGATTGAAAAAAAAAATGTTCTAATATTCCTCCGATATAACAGTTTTAGATGTGTTCCTATTTGAAAATAGAAGTTTTAGATGTGTTCCTATTTGAAATTAGAAGTTTTAGATGTATTCCTATTTGAAATTAGAAGTTTTAGATGTGTTCCTATTTGAAAATAGAAGTTTTAGATGTGTTCCTATTTGAAATTAGAAGTTTTAGATGTGTTCCTATTTGAAAATAGAAGTTTTAGATGTGTTCCTATTTGAAATTAGAAGTTTTAGATGGGTTCCTGTTTTGAAAGAACAGTTTTAGATGCATTGCTTTTTTGTAAAAGCAGTTTGAGATGCATTCATGTTTTGTAAAAGCAGTTTGAGATACGTTCATGTTCTTAAATACCAGTCTTTGATGCGTTCCTGTTTTAACATATCAGTTTTTGGTGAGTTTCTGTTTTAAAAAAGAAGTTTGATACGCGTTCTTGTTTTGGCGAAGCAGTTTTAGATGCGTTCATGTTTTAAAATAACAATTTTAGATACTTTCACGTTTTGAAATAGTTTTAAGTTTAGTTTAAGGAGACGAGAAATCAGAAACTTGTTTACATTGGAATTGAAGACGATCACGTTGTTTCTTTTTTTTTAATACATGTTCACTCCTAACAAGGCATATCACTACTTCGATGTAAGGGGCTACTATTTGGGACCATGCTGAGGAAAGATTAACAAGATGTTGGTTTACATTACATTTAAACTTCTGCATATCAGTATAGTCAAGGAAGCAGGAAATTAATTCCAAAGTCTAGCAATCTGAAGGAAGAAACTATTAGAGCAGAAAGCTTTCTAGCATTTAGGGACCTCAACAGTGAAGGGGTGAGATTTTGTTGCTAAGCAAGTTTGTCGGGAAATGTACGTCGAGGAAGCACAAGTGCAGTAGTAAACAAGAAAGCATTCCAGGGAACATGTCCATAGGCGGGTAAGAAGCTTTGTTCGTGGAATCTGCGTTCAGATTAAGATACAAATAGAGAGAAGGGGAAATTGTTGGTACTGGTTGTAGCTAGACGAGTGCTTTTTATGAAAGTTTGGAGGGGGTATGGATTAAAGCTCAGACGAGCACTTGCCATGGAAATAACGATAGAGAAGAGACAGAGTTGCAATGTTTCTTCTGTGGGAAAGAGATTGCAGGGAGGGGAAAAGACGATAGTCGAGAGCGGGCCCTTTTTATTAGCTTCTACACCAAGATGTAGGGGAGAGTGCACACCATTCTTAGTATTATTCCACTTACCCTTGATTCTCCTCTAATAATGCTAAGTGTTTAGCAAGAGTACGTTAAGTGCCGTTTTTTAAGTCTTTAGTACAACTCGACCAAGAATTGAATCTTGGTTTCACAGTCCATTAGCAAACGCTCTTCCTATTATGACAAATAGGCAACTAACATTTGTAACAGAGCACTATGATCGCGTGGGAAAATATCAGCAGGAGCTGTGAGATAGCTGGCTTGCGAGGATATTAGCAGCAGTAGCCGAAAAAAAGCACATGTGCAAATTATGAAGTGTGAGTGAGATTGAGAGACAAGAAAAACAGGGCACCACGTGATTGAAGGAAGAAAAGTGCGATCGAAAAAAAAAATGGACGTGAAATATCTGTCTACGGCCGGCGTGTAGTGGAGCAGAAAGAAAAACGCGAACTGGGGAGATAAACATGTGGCCCTCCCTGCAGTGATAGAGAGATACTTTTTAAGCTGGTGTCGAGACGGCGGGTTTTTGTTAATTTCATGGCAGACGAAACGAACAGTTAGAAAAAACAAGAAGCAGGCGTTGCTTGGAAAGTAATGGTAATAAATGCCTTTTGCAAGAAAAGCTTTACTTATTTTTGTTTGTTTCTTCCCTTTGTGATGGTGCCGGACGGCGTGGAGGGTCTGAGAGAGGTTTGAACTGAAACGAACACGGTTGGAGCGTAACTGCCACGTTATACATATATAACTAACAAAAAATGAAGGTCAGCCTCTCTCTCTCTCTCTCTTCTCTCTCTCTCTCTCTCTTCTCTCTCTTCCCCCCTCCCGACATACTGAAAATTTCCGAATCTCAAGCAAATTTTAATGACATCACTGACACATTCCATTTGTCCAAACCGACGAGGCCTTTTCTCTTTCTATTAATGACATCAATGTCCTTGAGACCAGGTGGCTCCAGATCTTGTGATCATACGACTACCGCATCTTCTGGCTTCACATTGCAAACCTGTCCCGTGAACGAATTTCTAACACTGATATTTTACTCATGAAATCGGAAAGGTGAAAGCGCATAAATAATCGTAATAGATACACCAACCATTTAACTCAATTATTATACGAGAAGAGTTCCAAAAGTAATGCCTCCTATTTTTTATTCCGCCCAAATGGATCAAAAAGGGTTGCAAAATGCATTGTTATGATGACTAAACATGCACTCATGACTGAAAGTTTCTCTGTTGCAGATATTGTCAGTGTCAGACTCGAAAAACATTAGCCCCTATCATCGACGTGTGTTAGAAGCAGAGATGCGTCATTGAATTCCTAACAAGCACTGTTTGAGAATGGTGGTGACTATGTAGAAAAATAAATTCTGAAGCAGACACGATCGTTCGTTTTAATGATACCACTTCCGTCTTCGTAGATCTTCAACATTTTGAGTTTAAAAAAAAAGAGGGTTTACTTTTGGAACGACCCTCGTATGACAGATTGTGAAACAAACGTAAAAAATTTGCCAAATATATACGATGTGTGTTTTAAGAAAGTTTTTTTTTTTTCAGTTTTCTTTTAAAAATTACTGATTTAGTATTTTTCTGTAAACCTGCCATATATGTTACAGGTGGGGTGGTGCTAATTACATTATGAAATAACTTTTGAAAAGATCTGTTCCCGTTTTCAAATCTAATTTTTACATGGGTCTAAGCATTTCTACAAGAGGTTCAGTTCGTCAGTAACGCATCATTTTTAAATCGCATTTTCAAGTGTATTCATGCATTTATAGAGGACCGGTCCGCAACTAAGGCAAAAGTGTGAAGCTGGCATATTGGTTATCGTACTTGGCTTACTGTCTTTAGGTTTTGGTTTCGATCTCAGCTTGAGTTTTTTTTACTTACAAGAAGTGAACTGTTTAGAAAATATATAATACTCGCAAGCACATGTATCTCTGAAATAAAATATATGCATATTTTACGACTGGGTAATGCCGGATGATCTATTAATATGTATATATATATATATATATATATATATATATATATATATATATATATATATATACTAGACTAGACTAGACTAGACTAGACTACCCGTAAGTCGTTGGGTCAGTATGTTATATTAGCTATGGAATTAATGTATGAGCGTGACACTTGTGACGTAAAGAAAATAGTTTTTTGACATAACAGAAACATTTCTATGAAAGTATATTAAAATGAAAAAAGAATATAGATATATTTCTACGAGTCGTTCTGTTTATTATTGTTTATAATTGTTTATTCAAAAAAAGAAACTTACAGCCATTGAATTATAAGTGGTTTGCCATACTTATAGGTAAATGTGCACTGAACAGATAACATAATACTTAAAGTTAAATTCAAATTTTGATATATCTTTTTTAAATGAAATTGTTAGTTGAAAGTACAGAATAGTAAAAAAAAAAAAAAAAAAAAAAAAAAAACACTCTCCCCATGTTAGGAATGGATTTTTAAATAGAAAATGAAAATAAAATGTAACTTTTTTTTTTAAATGTTTTCAAATTTATTTATTTATGTTAAGAGTCTAGATAAAAAAAAGTTTCTAAGTGCATTAAAAAACGGAGAAGAAAATATTTAAAAAACACAAAAAAAACAAAGGAAGGCGGTGGGTAAATCGCCGTTATAAAATGCTCTTATGGTTAACGGGTTAAAGTAGATTTATTTGTAAGAAAATTGCGTTAAAATAACTTAAACGTAATACGGAAATGAACGATGTAAAAAAAAGCAGAAAGTATTAACAATTGTTTATTTGGATAATTTAAACGCGAAAAAAAAACAATTGGGTTGCTGAAAACGTACACAATAAAATAATACATTTTATTGTCGCGTTGATTATTTATTTGTAATGCAATTTAAAAAAGAATCATATTTGCGGGGTTATTTATAACTTTTGAAAAGATCTGTTCGTGTTTTCAAATATAATTTTTTCATGGGTCTAAGCATTTCTTGGTAGTGTAGAAGAAAATGTATGAATGTTTTTTAAGAAAGGTGTATTAAAAAATGGAGAATAAATTAAAAGAAATGAAGGTGGTGGGTAAATCGCCGTTGTAAATTATTCTTATGGTTGTCAACGGGCCAAAGTTGATTTATTTGTAAGAAAATTGCGACAGTATAGTTGTAACACAGAATAGTGGCAAAACATCCCCACCCTTCCCATGTTAAATATTAATTTCGGTAATAGTGTAGTTTGGCCTTCCTTTGTTTACGAAGCCATTTGACGGAAATGATGGCAGACATATTTTTATCTACGGATGGCCAAAACTGTATGGAATTAACTTTTCTTTTAATTTATTAGAACTTAATGGACTGGGTTTTTGTTTTGTTTTGTTTTGTTTTGTATTTATTAACTGTTTTATTCTTTTTATCAAACAAAAATAGAACTTTTATAATGAAATATATTACGGACTGTTTTTCAAACATCGAAATTTTAAAATTAAAGTTAGTTTTATTTAAAAAAAAAAAAGACGAGGTGTTTTTTTTCCAATTAAACTATAAATTTTATTTGAACTTTTCAACAAATTTTACAGACATAAAAAATAGACTTTATAGATATTTTATAATAATTTTTTAAAAATATATTTAACAAAAAGTTTCTTTTTATCATTTCATTGTTGAACAAAATTTCAAAATCATGAATGGTGAAAAAAAAATATCTCGAAAAGAAAAAACACCTCGTCTTTTTTTTTAAATAAAACTTTAATTTTAAAATTTCGATTTTCGAAAAACAGTCCATAATATATATTTTATTATAAAAGTTGTATTTCTGTTTGATAAAAAAGAATAAAACAGTTAATAAATACAAAAAAAAATCATCATCATCGGCAATCACTCATGACGAGTACGATTGTTCTCCCGTCGGTGAGATTGGGTCTGAACATCTGTGGGTCCTCAGGCGACTGTGAAGGCCAATCCTTGACAAAGCTTAAGTTACAGTTACACTTATATATATATATATATATATATATATATATATATATATATATATATGTGTGTGTGTGTGTGTGTGTGTGTGTGTGTGTGAACCTTTTCTAGTCTCACACAAAAACATGCATTCACATCTTGTCATACATATACACACACACAAGCATACACGTGCACGTACACACACGAAGATATATTCACATCCGCGTACACACACTCACATTCACGTGCATACACACACACGCTAACGTACACACATGTATGCACACATACGCGCACACGTACGCACACCTGGGCAACGTCACTTCCCCTTTGAAGGAAATCCGTACATGCGCAAAAGACCACTGGAAACAACTATAAAAGCAAGAGACATAAGCTGTTTCCCCCTTTTCGACTTAGCTCCCGAGCTGAGCGGCGACGGACCATTCGCTCCCTTTCAGGGCGCGCGCGCTTCACATCACCTGCAACAGACAGTACGTACACCTTACACGCTTTCTATCTCCATGGCCTGGATTGATTTTCTCTCTCCCTCTCCCTTGAACAATAGACTTTCCCTCTCACTAGTTAACAGCGAGAGACGCATGTCAGACTAAACACGTGCTGTACCCTTTTCTTTCATTTGTTTCTTCACGAAATAAATTCTAGTTTGTTTATTTCAATAAACGCGTTGTTCCTTTCTTTCTCAATTCAATACATTTTTCCTATTTTGTACGATTGGGGGAAATATATAATATATCCACGTCCTCCACACATCTTATCTTTGTCACAATACAGGAATAGTCAGAGTTTGGTGACGACCACATGGGGTTTTGGCCGTTCAAACTTTCTTTCATGCCCTATGCTGTGTCAGAATAGTTTCAAAAAAGAAGGCCGGGGGTTATGCAGCCTAGAAGAATGTTCAGTTCTTGTAGTTGGGGTTACCAAACAGATTTAGCGACTTCAAAGGAAAAGTAGAAAACAGCCGATCGACAACAATAACAGATTTATTGAAACACGTTGGTGTTACAATAATATTGTAAAAAAAAAAAACTTGGTTAAAAAAATAAAGTTGAATACGGAGATACGGGGAGAATATGATTGACTGATGGGAAGCTTTTGATAGTCAAAAATGGCAGATATGGCGGCGGCGGATTTGTAGGCAAGGTTCTTGATCAACGGGAAACGAACCAACTCGATTTCTCAATTCGGTGTCCTCTTTTTTATGGACCCGATTTTTGGCAGGTGCGCTTTTCTTAACAAAGGAGTCGCCAATTGTCAAGGCCCGGAAGCCATTCGAGGATAAGGGTTAATGGGTATACATAAGTAGTGGAAATTTTGTAAATTGGATTACTTAGGAGGATGGTTCATCAAGAGCTTGTTTACGTTAGACTTGAAGACAAATTATAGTCAGCTGGAAAGCGGACAAACGGAAGAGAGTTCCGCAGGTGCGCAGTTCTAAGAAAGAAGCTTTGTTCATAGAATCTTCGTTTAGAAAGATAAAGAGTGTGGGAAATTATTGATAGTGGTTTCAGCTAGATGAGTGTTTTGACGAAGGGGAACCATAGATTGAAGCTCAGACGAGCACTTGCTATGAAAATAACGATAAAGCATAGACAGGGTCGCAACATCTCTTCTGAGGGAAAGAGGTTGCAGGGAAAAGAAAAGGGCATCCCCCACTAAGCTACAACGTCTATTTTGAACTCCATTAAGCCAGGATAAGCTGCTTCTAGCAGCTCCTGCCCAGATGTGGCAACAGTACTCCATCATTAGTTGTACCTGACTTTTATATAGGTAGAGAATTTCATCAGGAGTGAGATATCTACTGGCACGGTAGAAGTACCCTACCATTTTTCCAGCGGCCTTGGCAACGGATTTAATGTATGTGTTCCATTTCAGATCAGGAGTAAAGGTCAAGCCCAGAAGCTTGTCAAAACATGCAGCCTCCCTAATGATGGGCCAGCCATCAGGACTATCGAGCGATGATTTAACGCCATGACCATGGGGGAGAGGCAAGAGGAAATACCCCTCCTCCGGACTCGTCATTCTAGAACAGCCAATGGCTAGTGCAGTAATTAATGGTCTAAGCCTCAATTTCTTCGACCGCTCCCAAGGTATTGTGTCAAACCTTGCCCTTTATGCCCCGGTCAGGTTGACTCAGCGCACCTGTCAATGTTCAAAACTTTTGTATTTTCATTTTTATTAAAATATAAAATGATTTTGCTTTATTTCTGACAACTCTGTGCACCTTCTTATAATTCTTTCACTTTTGGTAAAAGGTTGACAGGTTAACTCCGTTGGGCAAAAGGTTAATACTTTTGTTATTTTCGTTTTATTGACATCTAAATGATTTGGTTTTATTATTTTATACCTCCATGTTGTTTACTTCAACGTCTTTGTATTTGGTGATCTTTTCTTTCCTTTTCTTCGTTTTCACTGATTTTAACAGTCTACTTATTTACTCAAATTCAAATTATGCAGTAATTTAAAAATTAATTATGTTCTCAATTAAATTATTCCAATTTAAACTGCTTAATTAATTAAAGATCTGATTAATTTCACCAGTCAACTCATGACACTGAAAATAGTAGTGTCATATATATATATATATATATATATATATATATATATATATATTTATATATAGATAGATAGATAGATAGATAGATAGATTGATAATACACACATATGCACAATATATATGTATATATACACACATATGCCCCGCATATATATGTGTACATACACACACAGGCACACATATGTATATACATGCACACACATGTATACATATGCACACACACATATGCACACACACACACACACACACACACACATATGCATACATATATGTGTATCTTTCTTTTGTTTTAATTTTCTTATCACTTTGATTTTGCTGGGGATGGGGCATTCTACCGGATGTCAAACATTCTCCCATTAGTTTGTTACTCCAACCGAGAGATCTTTTTAAGATTCTAACCGTCCCTTTAAGTGCGAATGTTTGTATTTCTCTTGCACTTGGTTCACCGGCACATTTAACTTTGTACTCCTCAACTAGTCGCCATCACACATGCCATCAGAACCAAACAAATTAAACTTTGTCTCATCAGACAATAGGGCATGATTCCAGTAATCTATGGGCTTTGTTGACATGTCTTCAGCAAACTATTTGCGGGCTTCAGAAGAGGCTTCCTCCTGGGGTGGCAGCTATGCACACAAATTGGAGGAGTACAAAGATAAGTGTGTCAAGCATGGTGGTGGGAATGTCATGGTTTGGGGATGCATGAGTGCTGCAGATATTGGAAAGTTACATTTCATTGAGGGAAACATGAACTCCAACATGTACTGTCAAATACTGCAGCAGAGGATTATCCCCTCCCTCCAGAAACTGAGTCGCAGAGCAATGTTCCAGCATGGCAATGACCCAAAACACACATCCAAGACACTGCTTTATTGAAGAGGCTGAGGGTAAAGGTGATGGACTGGCCAAGCAAGTCTCCAGACTTGAACCCAATAGAACATTTTTGGAGCATCCTCAAGTAACGTCGTAATTGAAGAGTGGAAGAGCATTCCAGTGGCTACATGTGAAGCTCTGATAAACTACATGTCCAGGAGAGTAAAAGCAGTTTTGGGTAATGATGGTGACCACACAAAATATTGAGAGTTGACATGTTGTATGTTAATATTGACAACTTTTCGTAAGGAGTGTACTCACTTTTGTTGCCAGGGATTTAGCTTTTAATGGCTTTATTTTGAGGGGAACATAAATTAACTGTTATATATGCTGCTGAGAGAGGTGTACTCACTTTTATGATATATATATATATATATATATATATATATATATATATATAGTGTAAGTTGTTCAATGTTATACTTACCCATAATTAATTTTCCAAATATTATTTGTAAAACATCTTTTAAATATTTGGCGTGTGCTTTGAACGTTGGTAACTCAGAGTTGTCTCCCTTTGATTGCTTGTACATAAGTGGGTGTGTGACATGTGTTTTTTCTCTCTTCGTTTTGTAATCATGTAAATAAACAGCCATGTTCTTTATGTCACTGTATGTAAAGGCTAGAACATGTTACGTTGTTGATTTGTTTTCTTTTGTCAACCGTTGATATAACTTCCCATATGACGATTAAAGAAGAAAGGTACGTTTTCTTTATTTACTTCATAATTAACTAACAAAGGTTATGAATTAACCATCAAAGGCCATACGCATGCATCGACATATCAACAATAACACACACAAAAAAAAAAAAAAATTTAAACACTTTGAACATTGTTTTTGACCAGCTAGGATTTTTGGCTGTGATAAAAAAGAAGAGAAAAATTTTTTGTTCATAACAAATAATAATTATAGATGCAAATCTTAGTGTTCTCATGCTACAACTTGGTGGAAAATTCAAATAAAAATGGCTTTAATCAAAGATGGTGTCTGGGGAATTGTGGATAAAACAGAATCTGCTCCCCAAAAGGGCCCTGATGTTTAAGCATACAGAATGTATACGTTAGCCACAATTGTTTGCTCAGTGAAAACATCACTTTTATATTTAATTTGAGATCCGA
This sequence comes from Euprymna scolopes, assembly GCF_053919585.1. Classification (NCBI taxonomy): domain Eukaryota; kingdom Metazoa; phylum Mollusca; class Cephalopoda; order Sepiida; family Sepiolidae; genus Euprymna; species Euprymna scolopes. The sequence goes on along the minus strand of NC_136505.1, from coordinate 17,588,719 downwards.
TTGATTTCATGATCATTTAGAAGAAATTGGCTGATCAATTTCAAAAGAAAACGTGAGTTAACAAATTAGTGTGAAGGAGAAAATTATATTTTCTTAAATTAAAAGAGGGTGGCTCTGTTAACAAACACATCAAAATGATGGTTGAAATATTTGATGAGTTAGCAGTCATTGGTGACTTAATAAACAGGGGAGAGAATTGTGCATCTTCTAGCTAGACTTCCAGATTCCTATGTGTTGGTGACAGCACTCTAAGCTAATCAAGTGGTTCCTAAGTGAATCTTAGTAACTGAGCAACTATTACATGAAGAATCCTAAATGAAAGAAAGGGAAGATAATAATTCCGAATTGAAAGTCATGACATCAAAATACCATATCAGCAGAAAGGGACCCAAATATTATAATTGTAGAAAAACCTGACACATTAAACATGATTGTCGAATGCTTGATGGAGATACTGAAGAGAATTCCAAGTGGAATTATCTGAAAAAAGAAAGTGTACTTCACTAAGAAAATGCAGAATAATTCAAATGTTGAACTTTTCTCAAATAATGTGTTGTCTAAGAATAAAATTACAGACTGGATTGTGGACTCTGGTGCTATGCATCATGTGTTATGATATGGTTTATTAAATTTCTGAAAATTGGATGTGGCAGAAAAAATAACCCTTGGTGATAGATTCTCGGGAGTAGAAACAACAGAATTAAATGTAAGTGTACCAAAACGGAAATACTGAAGATGCAAGTTGTATGAGACTCAATACGTTCACAAATTATGTTACAACTTATTAAGTGTGTCGAGAGCTACTAAATCTGGGAAAACTTGTATATTTACTGAGACAGATTGTAAAATTTTGGACAAACAGAAAATAGCTGCTACAGGTTCAAAACATGGGGACATGTACTATTTGAACTGCAATAAAATAAAGTAAGCAGCCCATGCAGCAATTACTTGCTCACACAGTAACACAAAACAGGATATCAATTTTGCGAACCATGTTTGGATGGAAAACGTCATCGTTCCTCATTTCCAAAAACTGGTAGAAACTGAAACACTCAACATCTTGGAATTGTGCATAACGATGTTTGCGAAAGTGATTTTCGAAATGTGAAAACCAAAATGAAAATTGCACGGGAAAAACAAGTTTTTACTGATTTATTACCTTGATCCAAAATTGAAGAAGTCAATATCTATGACTGGTCACGAATGTTGCCAATCTATTGAAAGGAAAGCTGAAAGAGAACATGTAGACAAAGAATCAGAAAAGATCAGCAGAAATCTCTATCAGATGAATAGAAGAGGGAATAGGATGTGATTGGCAGTGGTCACTTAGGTGGAAGATATGACTGTCAAAGAGGTGATACCCTCTGGTTCAGAAGGAATGGAGAAGTAGAGCGAACCAAATTTGGAGAAAAGCCAACAAACTTGCGTAGCATTAGTGCATCACCACGCAACCACATATTTTCATTTAAAATTTTCGTTTTATTGACGTTTGGTCAACAACTCCCATAAAGTTGAATGTATCCGTGCCCTTCTTGTTGAGAAAACTAATAATCTACTGGTGCCAGAAGTGATGTTAAAATGAAGTACTCGGATAGTCAAGCCAATCAAAAAGCTTGCCCTATCTCTGAATACCCTTTATATAAAATTTCAAATGTTTAGACCAGAAATTGTTTGAGTAATTTGGTAGAGACCGCAGAGGTCAAATTTTTTTTAGCTTTGACCCCTTAACATTTATTGTTTTGGGCTCAAATCAAGTTGTTAGATGCATGTCCAAGGAATCTATATCTAAAATTTCAATTGCTTATACCCAAAATTGGTGGAGGAGTTTGGTAGAGTTCTCAAAGGTCAAATTGTTGAACTTTGACCCCTTAACAGCCAAATTTCTGGCCGAAAAAGGATTACAAAGATTTTCCCAAATCTCAGTACCCTGTATATCAAATTTCGAGTCTGTAGACTTAAAATTGGTCAATGTTCTAACAAAAAGAGTTTGCAGCACTTTTAAAAAAGTTGGAAATTATGATCGCATTTCATAAACTGTGGATACAAACTACCATGGCACATTTTCCATTTTTTTTTTTTTTTTAAATGAAAATCTGAAGTAAATCAAATCCAACACATTCCTGGTATTTATCTCTGCTTCTGAAGCACTGAGATATATGAATGGAACAGTTTTGTAGGTTCAGTGATTTAGCAGAAAAACAATTCTGTGCAGAATTCTGGAGTAAAAAATTATGAAAACAGTGTAAAATGGTCACAGATCTGAAGGAAAAACAGCTTCTAAAGTTGGCACAAAAAGGGCTAATCGCTGTGCTCATGCTGAAACTTAAAACTTATTAAATTTGTAAAGTCATAAACGCAAAGGAACGTTTCAAGGAGTTACAGAGAAGTAGACAATGCCTGGGAAAAATAATTAGAAAAAAGGGACTTGTGAGCAGACAACTTGTGAACCTCAAAGAACTGTATTGGAAAACTGACTTAAAACTATTCACATTGAGGGGCAGTATTGGAAATTTATCAATGTTAAGTTGGGTTTTAATGCTTGAAGACTCGCCTCCCTTTGCTTTGTACTGATGTGTGCTTAGAGCACTGGGTAACTCGAAGTTGTCTCTTTAATTACTTATACATAAGTCGGTGTGCGACATGTTTTTCCTTTCTTCATTTTGTAATCATGTAAATAAACAGACGTGTCCTTTGCATCTGTAAAACATGTTAAGTGTTAATTGATTTGTTTTCTCTCGGCAACTTGATATAACTTCCCATATGAAGATTAAAGAAAGGTATGTTTTCTTTACTTCATAATTAACTAAAAAAGGTTATTAATTTACCTACAAACAGAAGCTTTATTTTAAAAAAAAAAACACATTAAACAAAAAATTAATTCCACTTCTACTAGAATTTAACCCTTCTGTGCAAAGGCTGTCTGAACTCTCTCAATGAAGCGTTTATTTAAACATTCAATTAATAGTACCAAAATCAATATAATTTACACAAAATAAAACAGAAATCTTTCAAGATTAAGGCAGAATTTACTCAAATTAAATTTCTTATGTGCAGATATTTTTTTTTTCTGTAAAAATAAAATTAATTCAACTTTTTACTTGGATGTCTGAATTTTATTTGCTGCAAATACTTGATCTGAGAAGGGTATGATCATCGAAAATTAGAAGGTTCTATTTATAGGCACTAGTGATAGGAGCTGACGAATCAAATGGAGCACATTCTGCTAGCAACTAATCAGAAACCAGAGTTGCTCCATATAAATCTTTAGCATTCCAGCACATAATTTTTTCATATCAGTTTGAGAAAAATCTTTTGCTCTTTGCCTGTAAAATTATAAAGTCTAGGACCTGTACAGAACAGCTACCCAATGAAAATTCTTTATTTTATACAAAATAGCTAACCATCAGAAACTCTTCTGAAATTAAACATGGCTTCCAATTCAAGAAAAATATAGGAGAAATCTTTCAAGACTAAGGCAGCATTAAAATTAAAATCAGAATGAACTTTTTTTTACATGCAGATAATTTTATTTTCACAGAAAAAAAAATAAAATAATCCAACTTTTTACTTGGCTGTCTGAATTTTATGAAAAAATAAAATAAAAATAATAGTTTGAAAAAAAAAAAAAAAAAAAAACTCAAATACATTATCTCTAAAATACACAGAAATATATTTAATTTAATGTATTAAGTGTATTTTTTTTTTTTAATCAACAATAATTCAACTTTTTCCATTATTAAGAGAAATTTTATTTTGTGCTGTATGGGTAGGTCAATTTAGTTGATAATATATATGGGGGGGGGGGGGTAAAAATCATCCAACGTGTGTTTGTTCTAATTTTAGGTAAATAATTAGGGGAGGGGACTTTACTGCTACTCCTTAAAAACTGCAGATTCTTCTTTTTTGGGGCGATTGCATGTTCATCTTTTTATCTGTTTAGTATTTCTGCAGTTTGCAAACCATGCTATTTTTTTTTTTTTTTTTTTTAGAAGGATTTTCAAGTTAAATTCAATTTTTATTGTATCTTTATTAAATTGTTATGCAGAAGTACAGCATAGTTAAGATGTAATGTTCCAGTTACAAAGGAAAGAAATAAAAATCCAGGTCGGCGTCATTTTTTTAGCAAAAGCATGCACTAGCGTCACTTTCCCTTCTCAACATCACTTAAAAGGTCTCTCGCTGCCACATGTCCAACTAATCTGGCCGCATTTCTCTTTCATCCGACCACACGCTGGTTACAACGGGCTCATACTTGCCTTCACTTTACCCGTGTTGACTTTTCTCCGACCATGTGGTTTTTTTCCTTTTTATTTTCGTGCCAGCTTGCACACGCTTCCTAATTTGCATAAGCATTCAAATGTTGCTCCTGCTGCTAATACAATCGCTTGTCATCCATCTTTCAGCTGCTGCTGATGCTCTCATATGCTCAATGTTACATAACTTACTAATAATTTCTTTCCCATAATTGAGTTTTTTTTGTTTTGTGTTTTTTTGTTTGTTTTTTTACATAGGCATAACCACTTATCAAGGCCCAGAGACCACTCGAGGATAAGAGTTAAGAGTGTACAGTAGTCAATTGGACAATATAATAATCGTTAGTAGTGGAAATTCGGTAAATTTGTTAACTTAAGTGGAACGGCTTATCAAGAACTTGTTTACATTGGACTTGAAGACAACCATATTGCAGTCAGCTGGAAAGCAGGAAAACGGAAGACAATTCCACAGGCGTGGAGTTCTAAGAAAGAAACTTTGTTCATGGAATCTATGTTTAGGTTTAGGCACAGATAACAGGTGAGGGAATTATTGATAGTGTTTTCAGCTAGACGAGTGTTTCTTGTGAAAATTTGGCAAGGAGGGGGGGGGGGGCATAGATTGAAGCTCAGTCTTGATAACAATGGCCACAGGGAGAGATAGAAAATAGATGAAAAAGGAAGAAAGGGTGTGTTGTAAATCCACTGACCATTCATTTGTGGCATTGAAACAGTTGCAAACAAACCTGAATGCAAAATTTACAAGAAAATTTACTTGCGGTTGCCCGGGATAGAAGTGGAATTTTGTAATAAAAAAGTGCTCAATATCCCAAGTACAACAGGTATGACCAAATGCAACCCAAACAATGCCAGGTATCCCTACTAGTATATATATATATATATATATAAAATGGTTGTATACTTTGGTTTCCTAGATGTAGATCCATTGAAACCCGTGATTATTAAGGAGTACTCAATGGAGGATAGAGCAGGTATACAGTATGTTTATTATACAAACAATATTGGTTGCATATGCACATACATGTTTCAGTGGAATCTCAATCCAGAGATACCCACCTCATCAAACAGAAAATTGTTGCTTCTTTTTTTTGGTCTGATAAGGTGGATTTCTCAGGATTGCAATTATACTGAAACATGTATTCACATATGTAACCAATAAGGTTTGTAAACATCTCTCTCTCTCTTGCTAGTGGGGGGGGGGATAGGCAGCAATGCCATGTTGTAAAATATGTTTAAGTAGATTTTAATTCATGCAGATTTCGCATTTATTATTACCAAGCCCATTCTCAATTGAATATCATATTGTACCAAATATATACTATAGTACTAATTTTAAAAGTTTTATAAAAAAAAAAAATGGCTTAAGTGCTATCAGCAAAATTCACAAGCAAAACATTTGGCGTTCCAGCTGCATTTGCTACTGATGTGTCTTTCGAGAGATAGGTAAGAAAGATTTAATACTAAACAGCTTGAAGAACTTAATTGAATTTGTGCAGAAAGAAATAAAAATATGTTGTCCAGTTGAAACAAACATTTTGCATTTAAACTATGTATGCATTATTCATTCATCCAAACAAAGATTTTACTCCTTATAAACCATCCTTGGTGCATGATTGCTATTTCTTGTTAATTTCAGTATTATGTGACAAGTAGTTTAATAGTTTATCAGCTAAATATTTTCACATACATACATCTACAGTTTTATATAGATTAATGATTTCGGTGAGAAGGAAGAAATCCTATGTGGCTGGGCACATTATAAAAACAGTAGCGAGTCTCTCCTCCTTCAGCTTTGACTACAAGACGCGCCAGACTTGAGAAGCAGCAAATGTTGGTGAGTATCCTCTCCGTACAAAATAGCTTCGATGGGCAGTTATTAGGTTGAAAAGAAAGTTCTAGCGGAATTTTTCACTTTGATTTCATATGATGCATTTTCAAATAAGTATTCGGTATAATACCTTTACTTTATATATCATTTTTTACAGAGAATTTTTCTAAAATGTTTTTAAATTACAATCATTTTAAAAACAATTATGTCTTCTTTTCAGAACACTGAATATAAGATAGAAAAAAAAAAAAAGCAAATTTGCACGATTTTCTTATTTTAATTCAAGCTAGGCCGAAAAGCTGCTGAAATAGCTTGCGATATCAACAAAGCGTTTAGTCCAGGAATCACTACTGAATGCACAACACAATAGTGGTTTAAGAAAATTTATGGCGGCAACAAGTCTTGGAATGATATGGCACAATCACGTTGACACACCGCTTCTCGCCAGATCACTGAAGTTAAGCAACGTTGAGCCTGGCCAATACCAGATGGGTGACCATTTGGGAAGGCTATGCGCTGTATGTATCTTCTGGGAAGGTTGGGCGTGGGGCCAGCACCCTCACCCCATAAAAAGAACTCAGTCACTACAAAAGCATCTACAAATGGCCTATGCCCCTAAGGGGCTCAAGACTATGGATGGTGATGGATGGATGGAAGTCTTGAAACATGATGAGCTCAGTGGTTAGCCATCGGATGCTGACAACAATGAATTAAGCCAGTCCATGTAACAGTGTTCGAGAAATTACTTCTGAATTTGATCGACCTTGCAGAAGTTGAATGAATATGGGCTACAAAACAGATCTGCCATAATTCTCCAAACCTCTCACATACCGACTACCACTTTTTCAAGCATCTCGACAACTTTCTGCATGAGAAATGCTTCAAGAACTTAAGCGATATCAGAAACGCGTTCAGTGACTTCATTGCCACAAGAACAAGATTTTTATGTTACTGGCATAAATACACTTGTTTTACGTTTGCAAAAGTGTGTCGATTCTGATGGTGCTTATTTCGAGCAATAAATTTTTATTTGAGCTGAGATATGTTCATCTGAATTAAAAAGTTAAAAAATGCAAGAACTTTCTTGTCAATCTGATACATAAAAACATTTAATTGTGATGTGTTCTGCTTCAGTAAAAGTAATAAAACATGTATTTGCATTAGTACAACACAAAGAGGTATCCAGGTGGGCGAAAAAATGAAGATCGTCATCTCTAAAAATGGTATAACAGAATGCAACACTTTTCTTTGGAAAATTTTTTTTTTTTTCGGGTTGAGCCATTTTTTTATGTTTCTGAATTTTTTAGGTGAGGGTTGATTATTTGTATTTTTGGATTCTTTGGACTACTGTTCTCATCTTGAGCGTCATTTTCACAACGTTTCAGTCGATGTAACCTTCAATCTATCTTGTTTAGATGCATCTTGTTGAACTTGGGGAATCTTTCTGTTGAACTCGGGAATCAGCACAAAATTTTGAACAGGACCCTTTATTTAATCCACACGGGTAGCATGCTCTTGTTCGATCAATAATATACATTTTTTTTTTTTAACTTTCATTTTTTTCTTCTCTTCCTCTCTCACTATAAAGCATAAATTAATTAAAAAACAATAAATAAATAAAATAACAACAAAGCTGCAGCAATGATATATTTTTTTAATGTTTTTCTTCTGTTGAAAATGAACAACTAAAATCAAAAAAAAAGATGGCAAAGGAGAACGAGCAGATGCGACTCCAGATGTCCAACATCACAAAGGAACAAACTTTTTCAGTTCGTCAACAACAATGACAATTGTTGTTTCTTCATTCCGTTTTATACATTTTCATAGATTGCGTTTTTTTTTTTTCATTTTTTTTTTTCATTTATTTTGTTTATCATGTTTTATTTGTTGCTGTTGATTTTACAAGCAATTTTTTTTTTAAATCCATAGAATTCAAATCCTCAGAGGTCAGAAGTAAAAACAAAATTCATCACTGTCCTTTATCTAAGCTGTCCGAAAACAGTTAGCTCAGAATATTGCTGGATTCAATATACATAAATATATAGAGAGATATATATATGTAGGTTTGTCAAACCCCTACCCTCTATCACAAAAAAAAAAATCTGTATGTAGGGTTATTTTGGTCAGGTTTTCCAAGATAAAAAAAAAAAAAAGTAAAGAAAAAGGATGAAACAACAACAACAATGACAACATCATCATCATGATCAACAACAACAAGAAGGAAGACCACCAGAACATCGTAAATGTCTCAAGTGGGTCAGGTCAGTCAATTGTTATTACAACTTGTGTTAATGAATATCCATAGCAGATTCATTCTCACTCGCATAGTTCGCTTGTCTCTTCATCTGAAAAAAAAAAATATATATATATATTTTTTTTTGTTTTGTTTTCAAAAAATTAAAAAATGAATTTATAATTACACCAGAATAAAAACTTGAAAACTTAGATTTCAAATTTTATCTTTTACAATTTTTTTCTTTTTTTTTTTTTTAGATGAGGACCTGTAGTACAAAATATAGTTGCAAATTACTTAGGACTTCTACCCAGTCATGACCCCAGGAAAGATTATTTGAATTATCTGAATTATTTGGATCATTCGGATCATTTGAGAAGTTTTGTCAGTGCACAAGCAGAAAGGCTCAGCCAATATAATCATCTGGAAATTCTTTTATAAGACGTTCGAAATGAATGTTTCTTTTTAGAGCACAGTAGAACCATGATACTTGATTTTTGTACATTGAACTAATTTAAGTCATTATGTAAAAATAATTCCATAAAGTCAACAATTGGTTTTTTGATAAGACAGGCTGCATTCGAAGTGAATATTTTGTGTTTTGTTTTAGCACAACTGAACCATGGTACTTGATTTTTGCATTTTAAACTTTAATTCAAGCCATTTACAGAGCATACAATGTATTGTGGATTAATTCACTCCAAGGAGGTATGTGAAGCCACTGGCTGGGGGCTAACTACAGCAGGCAATCAATTGACTTTATTTAAAAATGGGCGATTTTGCTGATTTTGATGACAAAAGTATGGAAGAGTAAAACATTTGCTGATTAATTCAATCCCGGACAACGTCGGGTCTTCCTACTAGTTAATCAAAAGACCCATCTTAATACGTGGGGTGTGCAATAAGTAATGCCCCTGAACCACTTCCAATAGCAGTAGAGCAACGAAACTTGGCACAGTTATTAGTCTTTCTCTACATAGGAACCACCCAGAGTTATGCATTTCTCCCATTGTTTGATGCAGCTCTGGAGACCGTTTTTGTAGAACACCCCAGGTTGGTCCTCCAACCACGACATGACTTCAGAAATCAAGGCTGCATCATCTGGGAAACACTTTCTTTTCAAAAACAACTTCATGGCTGGGAAGAGGTGAAAGTCAGAGGATGGGGAAGGATTTCATAACCACACGCCCGTGCTTCTGATCTGGCGACATGCGAGTTGTGGACCGGAGCATTGTCCTGCAGGAGGAGGGTACCATTGCTGATCTTGCCCCGCCTCTTGATTTTGATAGCTTCCCTTAATTTCCTCAAAAGTGAAGCATAATAGGCTCCTGTAATTGTACCCTTTACCAGGAAATCTATCATCACTACTACGTCCTGGTCCCAGAAGATTGTGAGCATGACCTTGCCAGCGGAGAGCTGCACCCTTGCCTTCTTTGGAGGTGGTGAGTCCAAGTGCTTCCACTGCATTGACTGGGCTTTGATCTCTGGATCATAGTGATGGATCCAGGTTTCATCCTGTGTAATCAGTCTTTTGAAAAACTTTGACATATCTCCAAATTCATCCTCGAGCACTCAACGCCTTCTCGCTTCTGGAATGGTGTGAGCAACCTGGGAATCCATCTGGCAGACACCTTATGCATATGCAAATGGTCATGAATGATAGTTTCCACAGACCCTGTACTAATCTTGACATCTTGGGCTATTTGGCGAATAGTAATGTGCCGATCTTCCCAAATGGCAGCCTCAACTTGACGGACAGATGCCTCATCAATGGCAGAAGGGGGGGGGCGACCAGGTCTGGGAGCTGTTTCCACAGACTTCCGGCCGTGTTTGAATTTATGATGCCAGCGTTTTACAAGGTCATATGATGGGACATTATCACCATAAGTTTCTTTCATTTCATCAAAAGTCTCCTGTAGTGTACGTCCTTTCAAATACAAAAACCGGATCACTGCTCGACATTCAACAGGCTCCATTTCACACCTGACTCAGTTCAAACACATGTAAAACAGAAACCACAATTAGTTCCGAGCTGTAATTTGCCACATAACCCGTAGAGATATAAATCATTGCACATGCAAAATTTCAGCTAGATCAGACAACTGGAAGTGGGTCAGGGGCATTACTTATTGCACACCCCTCGTTATCCACAGCACATGTTTTATCATATCTACAGCTTATCAGCATGACTGACTGTATGAAACTCAAACCAAGAACCACAGTCCCTTTTTGCTTATTCACAAAATTTGATTTTTTTAGATAAAAATAAAACTACTTGATTAATTTGAGTGATTTTTGGGATATGACGTCTTTCTTCCGTGACAGGTAGATACCACATAAAGATGTTTGTGTATTTCTATTTTTTTAAATTAGGTTGAATTCTAAACTTGTACCACAATCATAACATGGTTCTTACTTGTGGAGAGATGAACGGTATGGTGGTACCCTGCATTATGTCAGGATTGAGCAGCAAGGGTACAGTACTGGCTGTTGCAGTTGGCGATGTGTTGCCGCAGGTCACTGTCATCGTGTCTGTGGTTGAACTGTTGCGGGAAGTAACACTGGGTAACGGAGGATGGAGAATATAAGCTGACGTCACTGGTGTACCGGTCTCACCAACCAAAGGACTACTTGGTCTTGGGGACTTACCAATGCCTGCAGTTGGAAATAAGTCACATACAAAAGAGATTTATCAAAGTTATAAATACCATTACATAAAAAAAAAAAAAAATGAATTCCAGTCAATTTAAAAACCAAAATTACAGAAGATATAGAAAAATCTTTATGATGTACATACCAATCACAGAACAAAGATGTCATATTCCAAAAAGAACGTAAATTGATCAAATTTTAAATCATTTGAAAATTATTTTCTTTATATAAAAAAAACTAATTGATAAATTTACAGTGATTTTTGGAATAAGACATTTTCATTCTATGACAGGTACATACATCATAATTTTGAATCTGCAATTTAGTTTTTTTTTAAATAAGTTGAATTCTAAATGAGCACCCAAAAAATTTAAGTCTTTTTCTTTAAAAAGAAAAAAAAGATGTTTTAAAGTTTTTTTTTTCTTTTTTAAATGTTTTAAAGTTATTTAAAAAAAAAAAATGTTTTCAAGCTATTTAAAAAAAAAAGTTTTAAGAAAAAAATTAAATAAAGAGAAAACGATTAAGAATTTAAAAATTAAGGAAGGTTTTTTTTCAAAAAGTTTTCAAAATTTAATTCCAGTAGTTTTCTGAATATGAACATTTTAGATTAAAAAAAAAAACTTGTTTTATTGTAATACGTTCAATTCAAGTTTCTCATAAGTTTTCATTACTTTCTTTTTTCTTAGATATTTAAACATAAATACTTGTCATGTAGATCAACAATTATCATTTTGTTTTTTATTTTTGTGCGTGTGTAATATTTTAAAATAGATATCAATCAGTTTTATACCTACAGCAACTAGTGTTTCATGCTTATGCAATCATCAGTGTAAAAAGTGATAATTACTGCTAGTCAGGAGATTTGAACTTGATCAACAAAGTCAACCATGACTTTGTAGGTTAGTACCTTTCCTCTTGGCTACCAGCAATTAACATTTAAATGGAAGGGAATTAAGTACTTATGGAGCTATGTTAGTGGGCTGTCATAATCAGCAGTGACGAAAGTATTCAACGACAGGAAGTTGGAATGATATATGAGTATTTAAAATGAAATTATAATTTATTAATATGTCTTTATAATTGGAAGTCAGTAGATCTCCCTTTCAATTTGAAATTCAGCAGAGCTTTAGAATTCCGAAAACTATGCAATTTAAGAAAGACAAGAAAGCAAACGAACCACTGTCAGAAGTTTGAGAACTTGGAGAATCTGGTGAAGGAACCGGAGATGCTGTAGTCTGCACTGACTGTATCTCGTCGTTCGGAATTACGACAACCTTCTCCAAACTGGGACTGCTGCGAAGTTCAACTTTTCTTGAATCCGGAATACAAACTAAAATATCATTTAAGAAATTATTAAAATCTACAAAATTTTGCATTTTTTTTTTTTTTAAACATTAGTTTTTTGCAATCAGAATAATTAAAAAAAAGTTGTTTTTTTTTTGTTTTTTTTTTAATGAGAAATCAATCAATTCAATGATTCACAAAAACATTCATATTGAACTTCATGTGAATGCTTATGTCATGTTATGCATGTGTATTCATTATTCTGTTAATGTGTGTCGCATCAGTTTCAATATAGTGTTCACCTATAATCAGTAGCATTCAAAGGTCTGGTGATGCTCAGGCTAACTATTTCATTGTATGCCAAAACAACTCATCTACAGAAAAATATTATGAGAATGGAAGATAGTCTGAGTATGAATAGATAATCATGTTGACACACCGGTTCTTGTTAAATCATCAAACTTAAGCAACGTTGAGCCTGGTCAGTACCAGATGGGGGTGACCATTTGGGATCCCAGGAACTGCATGTAGGAGGACATTGACATTTCCCTGCAAGAATTGCAAAAATCTAACGTCGTCATCTCCTTTAACTGGGATATAAATGTGACTTTAAACCATTTGTGAATTTGATGATTACTAGAAACTTCCTCCTCCAGGAGAAGCCAGTTCAACCTGCCTAAGGTGAATAGATGATTAAATGTCCTTCCTCCTATTATGTGGAAAACACTGGAAAAGTAAAAAAAAAAATTATGATTGATTATCTTCTACTATTATATAAAAAAAATTTTTTTTTTTTTCAATTTTCTTTCTTTGAAGATTGTAACGTTGTGTATGGGGCAGCCAAACCAGCTGCCAACATTACCCTGCTTTTTATTGAAACAAACCGAAAGCTCTTTTTAGTATCCTCATTGTTCCCTTACATGCAATTGTCTGGATCTCTTTTGCACTTGGTTCACCAAGAATATTAGTTAGGTAGGACTTCAGGTTTTTCTTCATAAGCCCTGTGGCACCTATAATAACTGGTATGATTGATATCTCCCTAAGATTCCAGTTTCTTTTCATATCATACACGAGACCTTGGTATTTGGTCTGTTTCTCCCTTTCAGCTCTGTTCAGACCATCATTAGGGACACTCACTTTAACCAAGGTTACAACTCTGTGTGAGTGAAAGTCACTTTTGATAATGATTTTGTTCTGTTTATTGTAATGACTCATTACTTGGTCCATATTGTAGCTAATGAAGTTTAAATACGAGAAGCACACTAACAGTTCACATCATGCAAAAAAAAAAAAGAAAGAAAAAGTTAATAAACATGTGATTAAAAAGATTTGCTAAAACTTTCCATTTTTAAGCGACTGTTGGATGGGCAACAACAAATTTCTTTACTCATCGCAAATAAAGTTTGCATGAAACGATCAACAAATAATAAAAGATACAAAATCGTCTTTAATTATGCATTAATAATTAGTTTCTATTTTCAATAATAACTGGGTTTTACCTGGTTCCTGTGGCTTGAATAGCTCCTCTCGCAAGTTAGGTAAGAATGTATCAATACGATCCCAGGTGAGTTTCCACAGTTGGGAGTCAGTGGAATCTGGGTGGAAGATTCCCGCTGTGTCCATGACCAATAACATGTTTTTCAGGGATTCTGGGATAGCTTCAGACTGTAAAGGGATGAGAATGCTTGTTAAGATACATTCAACAGATTGATTTTTTTTTAATATTTTGTTTTAAGCAAAAACAATATTACGTACTTACTTATCATGCTGAAATTAGTAATATATCTAAAAATTATGAAAAATCATTGAATAGAAAATTCATAGTTCAAAATAATTTTTACAAAAAATTTGGTAAAATCGCATTTTTCTTGGACATTATAAAGTAGACAGTAAAGAGAGTGCACGTAGGGGACATAACTCTGAAACAAATATTTTAGATTACTTGTGTCACGGCTGCAATATTTGTGTCTATAGCAATAGACTTTTTTTTACTAAAAATACAATAGTAGTGAGCAAGTTATGTAACTAAACTGCTTCAGGTGATGCCCTTTTTTCTTCTCTGCAACCTCTTTCCCACAGAAGAAATGTTGTGAGTCTGCTCTATTGTTATTTCCATGGCAAGCGTTCGACTGAGCTCCAATCTATGGTCTCCCCCCTCATCAATCTTTCACAAAAAACACTCGTCTAGCCAGAATCAATATCAATAATTTCCCCCACTATCTGTACCTAAACCGAAATGTGGATTCTATGAACAAAGCTTCTTTCCTAGAACTGCCCACCTGTGGAACTGTGTTCCACTGGTCTGCTTTCCAACTGACTACAATATTGTCATCTTCAAGTCCAATGTAAACAAGCACTTATCGAACCATCTTTGTAAATATACCAAATTTCCACCACAAACAATTACTACACTACTGTCTCAACGACTACCATACACACATTAACCTTTATCTTCGAGTGGCCTCCAGGCCTTGATATATGGTGAGCCTTTTGTAAAAAAATTGAATAAAAAATAAAAAAATAAAATAAACATTTTAAACGTTTTCTAAGAAACAAACACAAAGATAAGTTGGGCTAAAAAGATTAGGGAAAGCTTTTCTGTTTCCCCCCCCCCACCTTTTTTTTCATATAATTTTATTTTTCTACAGCTGAAAACTTGCAAGTAGGTGTTAAGAACACACGTTGAATGGAGAGAAATGGTATGAGAATGATACGATGGATATGTAATGAGTATTAAAGACAAGCTCAGAACTGATGATCTCAGAGTAGATTAAATCTGAACAGTAAATATAATAGAAATATTTATAAATTTTTGAGATGAGGATCAATGAGTTCTATTTTAATTATTTAGACTACTATTCTCATGTTTAATGTTATTCATACAATGTTTCAGCCAATGCTCAACAACATACACCTAAAGAAGGTCTAAGGTTACATCAATCAAAATGTTGTGCAAATAATGAGAGCAGCATTGTGAAAAATCCAAATAATACAGTATATCGAGATGCTTGCAGAACAGGAGCCTTCAATGGTATTGTCATGTTAAAAGCATGGATGAAAGTTCTTGGGCTAGTAGATGTAGAACAGTTGAAGTATCAAGGTTGATTCACAGAAAAAAGTTACGGTAAATATGAGAGGAAGTGAGAAGGAAGGATGTTTGGTAAAAGGAAAATAAAAAATTGATCGCATTTCTTGCGGACGACTTATTAAACACAAGTTTCTGTTTTATCCATATCTAAACAGTGTGAGTTAACCGAGCCAATTTGATAATCTACCCCCAAACCTGATGTGTGCAAAAAGAGAGAGAGGGGAGGGAAGAGCAAAAAAAAATTTTTTCTAAACAACTTCAGTTTTAATTAAGAAAGTCCAAACTAAGGAAAAGATACAGTGTGCATGCAAAGAGAAAAAGAAATGGAGTCGTTCTTTGAATAAACCAAAGTCATCTAACTATCCCTACTGACTACATGAATCATTCAAAGTCAATTCATTCATAGCAAAATTAACATTTCCAGTTTTCAGAGAGAACTTTCCTAAGAGAGAAAAGGAAGGCGAGGCAAGATGGAAAGAGAAAAATAGTAAATTGAAAAGGAAATAAAATCCAGCCAAATAACAAAAAAAATAATTTTAAATAAAAAAATAAGGACAAAAAAAAAAATTAGCTTTTTCTTATTTAATCTTTTTATAAATAAGGTCGCTTGTATTTTATGTCAAAACATGTAGGAAAATAAAAAAATAAAAAGGGAAACAAAGTTATTTCTTACCAAGAGATCACTGCCTTCTTTGTGCATGTACTTGTCCATAAAATCTAAGATGGTGAGCCAAAGAGCTGTGAATGTACTCAACGAGAGTAAGGGAGTCAGATGCTGCAGAAAAACCTACAAGAAAAGAGAAATTATTTTTTTAAAAATGGGAAGGGGGGATTGCAGAGAGGAGTTAATAATAAAACAGTTAAAAATTATCATTTGTTAAATTTTAAATTAAAATCGAAGACCTACAATTATCTTGTCAAAATTGTAAAGTCAGACCCAAATAGTACTTAAGGTGACTAGCAAATTTCAATTTGTTATTGTTGTACCAGGTTATCTATTATCTAACAAAGTTATCAGATCAAATTTTTGAAAGTCAGACCCAAATAACATTTAAACTGATGAATAAAAATTTGCTTCTGACTCATCAATTTTTATTTGTTAAATCAATTACGACAATCTTCCAAATTATGTTACATTCAACACAAAATACTTTTTTTCTCATATGAAAATATCTACTCAACAAGCCGAGCATGTGGGGTCCTCCTTCAGGATAGAAAAATTTACTTTCACCATGACTAATGTTTGTTCAAAATTTTTAAAATCCAAGGCATGGTTATTGAGAAAAGTGCAAACGGATGAATGAGAGTAAATTCCTAGGTTTAATCCCTCCTTTGTCGGGGGGATCAACAAACGAAATGGTCAACAAATTTATACTTAAATATACCGTTTACCTAATATCTCATTGAAATCTTTAAACAAATATCCATACTTAATGCACTTATATACGTGCTAAAAGTCCTGCGAGAAAAATATCCAATTAACAAATAAATTTAATAATCAAAAACAAAACATTGCTAAATGTGATCAGTAATACAACTATAGTTTTTTTGTTTTTTTAACCATTTTTAATATATTCACGAGTGTACACTGTCATTGAAAATAATGTAGAAAAAAATTCTTCTCCGGTGTTTATACTAATATTAACATAAACTAACGTTTGAATTAAGTTAAAAAAAAAAATAGAAAGAAAATGCTTCAGACTGGAAAGTTTTGAAAAGAAAGCTTATAAATTTGTCTAATATAAAAGCAGAAATAAAAACAAAACTGTCTCTTTATGGAAATAGAGTGAAGGTTGAAGGAGTTGGATTTCTACTTGCTTTCTCAATTCCCCTAAATACTTGAAATGGATTCATCCAACAGTTTGTTTTATTACGCTGTAACTTTTGTTTGACAGATATATTATATGATGATGCAAACACTGGCAGATCATATTTTTAATACACTAGAATTACAAAGATAAATATAAATATTATAAATTCACTATGTATAGAAATATATGAATGCGGAAGATAATATTTAAAAATAATATAATATAAAAGATAATATAAAAAAAGATTGTACAATATCTGGATTCAAATTACCATCTTTGTATAAAACTGGAGACAATCAGGCTTGTTTTTTTTTTGGGGGGGGTAGTAATTTTGTAATGAATTAGTGAAAAATATATATTTTTTTAATTCTTTGAGATGAGTAATTTGTATATTTATTTACATACAACTATGAAGATACAGTCCACAAATAAGTATTAGTGAAAAGTGTCCGCACTTACCTTGCACAACAGTGTTGATGCTCTGACTCTTGTCTCCTCCATTCCTGAAGGATCTTGATTGTTGATATTACTTAACAGTTTTGTTAGCAATGGGAAGAGAACCTGAAGTACAACAGGATTCATGAAAGTAAACACGAATAACGGATGTGAAGAACGGATGTGGAAATTGAATGCAAAAAAGGAACATAAAAATAAGACAAACGTTTTCAATTGGATTCGTTTTATACTAAAACTAAGTACGCAGAGGTTCGACTCGAGCGAATAATCATGGCTCATCTAACATCTACTACTACCATCTCTCCATGGTTTCATTCCAAAACAGTCATGTCTAACAAGTTTACTTGTGATGGACAATGGAGATACTGATGACATTCTCTTTTTGGACAAAGACTGCGTTAATCAACACTTACGTTCACATAAGCTCAACACCTATGATCTCCATGAATATATCTCTACGATTATAGAAAAGTCACTTTGCGTGTGTGTGAGTTCCTTTCTCATAGGTTCCGAAACGGCTGAGCCTATGTTTTGCAAATTTCACACAAAGCTAATTTATATGTCTGGCAGTGTTCTTAGATATGTTTTGTACAGAAATTTGTTAGATAAATATCGAAAAATCAATAAAACGAATCAGTCATAAAGTGAAGTTCTTAGTCATTGAACATGCAAAGTTGAGATAAATGGCAGGTTTTCATCTGAGATTGATGCTTGCAGTAGTGCTCCTCACGGTTCCATGGCAGATCTGATTCTCTTCTTATTCTATATCAACAATATGCCAAAAATGATTGGTGGAAACGTGCTACTATTTACAAACAATGCCAAATTAGTAGCTCGTAGAAGTAAAATTAACAATCTCAAGTCTAGTCTTCAACATGCTTGGAAATGGCTACTCAAATAGTGCAGGGTCTATTGGATCTGCCCTATGATAGCTGACTCAAAAAAAATCTTAACTTTTTTTTCCTTGAGCGCTGATGATTACCAGGGGATCTGATTTTGGTCTACAATCTTAATGGACATTTTATTCATTTTTGCATCAGAAAGAGGACCACGCAGGACTACATGAAAATTTTTCACCAAAGATTTTAATTGAATTGAAAGAGGGCTACATTCTCAATCAGAATCCCTGGTCCATAGAAAAAACTTCCAAATGAAATAAATACAACAATGTAATAATTTAAAGTAAATTTAGACAGGTGTTGGACTACTTTGTCCTTTGCAAATTTTTACTATTTTTCTTACCATTCAAGCACAATTGTTTTTTTTATTTTTTGCCAAATAAATTAAATTGAATCTTTGATACAAAAGACAAAAATGCTAAGGCATAATGACTGAATGGATTCGTGTGATATAAGATGGAAAAGAAAATTTTAAACAACAGTTAATAAGAGACTAAGTGAACAGGTGTCCATACACATCGTTTTGCTACTTTAGATAAAGAAAATTAAAGATTATGAAGAAACTATTAACTGGTTAAAAGGGTTATTTTTAAAATTAAATAATCAAAAAGTACTCATCTTTCAAGTCATTTCTAGCTATGTTGAGATAACTGACTACATAGCAACTCACAACATAATCTCATTTGATGCCAGTAAACAGCCCCTCCACCCACCCACAAAAACGAAAATGCTAAGTCACAATGTTTTGTTTTGTTTTTTAAACTTTTATTCGCCTCAAACAAGGTATATTACAATGTGGACATAAAAAGCTACTATTTAGGACCATATTTACAGGAGACTATGTAAGATGAGATGGATGTTGGTTTACATTACATTTAAATTTCTGCATGTCATAAAGTAAGAGAAACAAGCAGGAAATTCCAAAATCTAGCAGTCCGAAGGAAGAAGTTATTAGAGTAGAAGGTTTTCCAGAATCTAGTGACCTCTACAATGGAGGGATTGGATTTTGTTGCTGAACGGGTTGGTCAGAGGTATGTACGTTGAGGAGGTATAAGTGTGTGAGCTTATCAGAATACATTTCATGAAAATATTTGTAAAACAGACACACAGATTCAACATTGTTTGCTTCATTCTTTTATTTCTTTCATATAATTTCCACTTGCTAATAATAAAGCTCAAAAGAAATGGAAACAGGAGATGTAAAAAGCAACACTCTACACTTGATCAAATTGCATTAAAATTTTAACCAAATATCAATTAACCAATCAGAAAGTTTCCTACATGATTCATCAAAATATGACTACGACCAATTGCAATAAAAGCAAACAAGCTTTTCTGAATTTTTCAGATGAGGAGTGATTATTTGGATTCTTCGGGTTACTGTTCTCATCTTTAGTGTCATTTTCACGTTTCAGTCGATGTAACTTCCAACATGCTTCAAGTGTATCTTTTTGAATTTGAGACTGTTTTTATTGAACTTGAGAATCTGCACTAAAATTTGAATGGAAACTTTTATTTAATCCATGGGTGTAGCATGCTCTTGTTCAGTCAGCCATGACTAGATATAATTCCTAAGTAATTCATAATTGTATTTTGAGTGTCGCCTGCACTGAGGATTGAACCTTCCACCTCCAGAAGAATATAACTTTCCAATTGAATTTTACTAAGTATTTCAACTATGCCTTGCAGATCCGAGGCATAGTGAATGCTATCCCTGTGGATTAAATAAGCATGATACTCTCATGGCTTACATAAAGGTTTCCGTTGGAAACTCTTTGCCGGTTCTCAAGTTTGACAAGATACATTTGAAAAAGGTCAGAGTTTACGTTGACCGAAACGTCATAAAAATAACAGTCAAGATGAGAACAGTAGTCCAAAGAATCCAAATAATACACAAACAAGTTTGTTTACCCCCAGAGTTTTTCCAGCTGATATCAGAGTGTCAACATAACATCAAGCTTCCAAAAGACATACAGAAAAAATGCTGCACATAAATCCATGTCGAATACACACACACACCGAACATTAAAAGGAAATTCATACATACATTAACTTTGTGTGGTTTAATTCTTCCAACATTATGTATCGAATAGATTTTAAGAGTTACACCTAATCCTTATTCATCAATTAAAACAAAAAAGAAAAATCATTTTTAAAATGACCTCCAAAATACTAGAAACATGAAATAATTAAATTTAACTTTCAAAATTTAAAAAAATAAAAACGAAACAAAAAAAAAAAAAAAATGAAAGTAAAAGACCTTAAAGTAACAACGGATACCATACATAGTAAATATATTTCTTTTTGTGTATGCGTTTGTATGTGTGTGTATATGTCTGGTTACATATGTGCATACATGTTTCAGTGGTATGCACATATGTAACCAATAATGTTTGTATAATAAACAGACTATATACTAGCTCTGTCCTCCATCAAGCACTCTTTAATAACCACGTGGGCGTCATTGGATTTACTTCTAAGAAACAAATGTGTGTGTGTGTAATAAAATTATATCAAATTCTCGATAGTGTTTTATGATAAACAACTAATGATCCTTTTAAGAACATTGGTACAATTGTTGGTTCATTTAAGTAAAACTATTCAGTTATACGGGAGACTAATTGATTTACATTTTTGACATTTTTTTTTACTAGTTTTAAAGAAACTTCCAAGACTATATATATATATATATATATATATATATATATATATATATATATAGTCTTATTTGTAGTATTCTAAACCAAATTTTACTGGGTTTATATAATTCAGTAATCGTTCATACACCAATAAATTTTAAGCCAAAAAGAGATGACTTAAACTGTAAGCTACAAAATTATCATTTCATAATTGAGCATTCATATACTGTTTTAATAAAAACCAAGACTTCAAAAAATGGGTTGATAGCAACAAAAAGTGTATTTCATTGTTAGTTACAATTGTTTCAAGACCATTTGGACAAATTCAAACAGGATGCAACCGAGGTAAATTAGTTTCGCTTGTTTTCTTTTCCTTATATACAATATTTTTTTTTTTAATACTTTGCAAGGATGCGACCGAGGTAAAATAGTTTCGCTTGTTTTCTTTTCCTTATAAGGAAAATGTTTTCCATAATGTTTTATTGTTAAAGTGTTTTTATTCAACAAGTCTGAAGAAAGGCTGTTCTTGTGAAAATTTTCAAACGACATAATGTTTGAATTTGTCCAAATGGTCTTGAAACAATTGTAACTAACAATGAAATACACTTTTTTGTTGCTATCAACCCATTTTTTGAAATCTTGGTTTTTGTTAAAACCATATATATATATATATATACACACACACACACACACACACTAAACAAGTTCTATGGTATTAATAAAATACATAAAGCAAATATTTTTTTCAAAATGCTCAAAGCAAAGTAGAGCCTTATAAATATACATTATATATGATGATAATTATCAAAAAACTAATTTTTTACAACCAAAATACAAGTAAGAATCTGATTGTACCTTATTAAAGCAGGCTTCCCATTCTGCTGCAGAGAGTGTTTGCAGGTCATGCACAAGAAGCGCCCTCTGCAGGTAGGTTAGAGCTTGACTCCGTACTTGACGACGAGAATCACAACATAAACGGGCAATTCCTAATCAAAGAGAAAAAAAAATTAAAAGTTTTAAAAAGAAATTTTCAATTTACAACCAGTAAACTTTTCTTAAATATTGTATTTAATATTGATGAACAGTAAAACAAATCAATAAGATGTCCAATTTATAAATTTTGCTATAAAAACAATTTTATTGTTACATTTTTTTTTATTCATACAATTCTTAGAAAGTTTATTGTACATCAAATATGAATTATGTTTTTTTTTTCTTTTTTTCATAAGCTCGCTTGTCATTCTAGAAGTTTATTTTTATGTAAAATTAGTCGAAGAAAAATGATGAATCTGTAAGTGCACCCTCTAAGAGGGGACTATGGAACAGATTTTGTATGGGAGGGAGGGGGTCAAGTCTTTTGGCCATAATTTGGAAAGCAAATGCTGTAATTTCACTGTATCTCCGCCATTTTCTTTACAAATTATTTAACATTTAAGCTTCTCTTCAGACTAGAAGGGAGAAGGAGGAGGGTGGATACTTGGAAAGGATTGTTTTTATAATGCTCTGGAGGCATCTTTAATTTTATTTCAATGGTTTCAGTATCACTCTAAATGGAAACAATAAATGTAAGATTACAGTTTTACATTTCGCAAGTGATCTAAAAGTGCTCAACATCCTTGTGTAGATGTAGCATTGACCAAGAGAAAGAACTTCTGCTTTTTGTTAACTCAGGTGTTACCCAGGAGACATAATAGTAATACAGTATTTGATGTTTTTCTTTTAATATTTTTAAAACTTCTGATAATTTTTGTTTTTGCTGCTTCATCATTTTCTAGTTCATCTTTTGTGTTGGTGAATTGTTATTTTAGTCGACTTTGTGGATGTCTCTTTGATTTTAAAGTCTTCTGCTTCTAGTTCTCTTTCAATTATATTAACCCTTTAATTATATCTTCCATATGCAAAAATCTGAAATCCCTGAATTCTAGGAAAGCGTTAAACATTTTCATCGCTGAAAAAAAAAAAAAAAAAAAATGTATGTTGCAAGATGCAAGACAAACAACTTTTTAAAAAATTATTTTTAAAAATAACAGATTAATAGCAAAATTGATTTTCAACTAAAAGCAACATTATCTACGTGTCTGGCAAAATTAGTAACATGTCCAAAAATTACTAAAAACGATAAAGTTGAATTAATCATCAATGAAAATTTCTTTCAAAGTTAATTGCAAGTTTCACTTAAATAATAAACAGATTAGTCCTTATGATAGTAGCTGCACGAAATCAAGGGTGGTAACTGTAGTAATGCCAGATCGTTAGATCACAGAATAGTTCTTATTATATTAAGTGCAGTAATGGCAGATCGCTGGATGGTGAAAGTAAATATTTTACGCATGTAATGTTAGCGAGAGTCACCCAGCCTTGTCTGGTCATAAAAAACCACTTGGCTAGCTACAACCAGTATAAACGATTTCCCCACTCTGTGTCTAAATTTAAAAGCAGATTCCATGAACAAAGCTTCTTTCCCAAAACTTCCTGCCTGTGGGACACTGTTCTGCTAGCCTGCTTCCCAGTTGAATACAACATGGTAGCCTTCAAATCCAATGTAAACAAGTTCTTGTTCAAAGATCAAATTCTACCCAATTTACACCTCAACCCTTATCCTCGAATGGCTTTCCGGCCTTCATAAGTGGTGACTCCCGAGTAAATAAAAACTATATACTTAAATATATTTTGATTCAATGCAGATTTCATATTTATTATAACAGACAATTCTCTTTTGAATTCATATATATATATGAAGTGATATACAAACTGCCATTAGTATATTAAGTGATGCTCTTTGTGCAAACAAATTGAACTTAGGTGTTTGGACAATGTGAAAACATTGTTAATTCACTAATAGCGTAACGGTTAGAAGTGCCGACTGTCGTTTGGGTGGTCGAGCTTCAATCCTGGCTGGAGGTAGTTGTTTGTCTAGCCGCACTGATGAGCTGTGATACAGCAAAACAGTACTGTATATGGATGACTATATATATATATATAGTACTGATTTCAAAAGATTAAAATACTTGGATGTTATCAACTTAATCGAAAGCAAAATATTTGGCATCCTAGCTGCATTTCCTACCGTTTGAGCTATTGACAGATAGATAAGAAAGATTTTAAATTTAACTTCTTCAAGCTATGAAATAATTTGCATATGCGCAAAAGTAATAGAAATATGTTGGCAAATTGAAATTAACATTTTACATTTCAACTTGCCATATTTCTGTATACATTATTTATCCTTCAAAAAGAAAAATTTCACCATCCTTAGTGTATGACTATTTCCTGTAATTTCAGTGTTATGTGACCAGTAGTTTAAGAATTTTTTTTTTTTTTTTTTACAAAGAAGTCACATCTTATCAAGGCCAAGAGGTCACTCGAGGATGAGGGTTAATGGGTATTATAGCGTAGTAATTGTAGGTATTAAAGATTTTGTTAATTGGATTACTTAGAGGGACGGTTCATCAAGAACTTGTTTACGTTGGACTTGAAGACAAATTGTAGTCAGCTGGAAAGCAGGCAAATGGAAGAGTGTTCTACAGGCATGCAGTTCTAAGAAAGAAGTTTATTGGTTAAATATTTTCACAGACACACAAACGCACATACATGTGTTATTCGTATTATTTGGATTCATCTGTGTACTGTTCTCATCTCGAGTGTGATTTTAACATTTCGATCGATGTAACCTCCGATCTTCTTCAGGTGTATCTTGTCAACCTCAGGAATTTGGATAGAATTTCAAATGAAACTGTTTTACTTCATGGGGGTAGTATGCTCTTGTTCTGTGAGCCATGACTGGATAGAGAATCTAAGTAATTCGCAATTGTATTTTTCAGTTGCCCACACTGAGAATTGAACCTTTAACCTTCAGGAGAATATCACTTTTTACACTTGATTTTTTTCCAAGTACTCTAACCACTGCACCACAGATCCTTATAGACAATGCTATTAATTTGTTAATTATGAATAACAGATATATACAGTAATAAGTAGAACAAAAATATATACATATGTCCATGGATAAGTTTTATGCACATAAAAATATTTATTAAACATTTGAATAAAATATTTAAATGGTTAATAAATAAAATTAACAAAAAAACATACATCTAAAGGGGGGGGGGTAAATAAACAAAAGGCAAGTAAATCAACGCACTCAGGTGAGCATAACAATTAAATACCAAAGAATCGCAAAGAAAAAATGAATCAATAATAGATCTTATACACAGTAATATATAGTAAAAATAATAAATAGTGATATTTACAAGTAGAAATAAAATAGGTTTAAGGCTCTTAAAATTCGTACTAGAACTCTCCAGTGGAGCAGTGGTTAGAGTACTTGGAAAAATCAATGGTAAAAAGTGTGATATTCTTCTGAAGGTTCGATTCTCAGTGTGAGCGAAAAACAAAAAAAAAAAAAAAACATTACTTAGGACCTCTATCCAGTCATGGCATAAAAGGGTTCCGTTCGAAATTCCGTCCAAATTCCAGAGTTCAACAGAAACATTTGATAAGATACACCTGAAGAAGGTCGGAGGTTACATCGACCAACACATTGTGAAAATCACACTCTCGATGAGAACAGTAGTTTAATGAATACAAATACGAATAACCAATTCTCATCTAAATAAATTCACAAATGTCAATAATATGCAATTAATTTTGATATTGTGATTAACTAGATAACATTGCTTTTAGTTGAAATTCAATTTTTTTTATATTATTCCGAACAAGCAATAAATAAAAAAATAAATTAAAAAAAAAATTTAAAGAAAGATTTTTTAAAGAATACGAAAAACAATTTCCCAGCATGCACTGTGTAATGAAATGACAGATTGTGTCTCGACATACCTTGTAACAAGGGACACCAACATTTTGCCCATAGAGTACTAGTACCAGCATCAATCGTACCATCACTGTTTTCGCCACTCGTGTTGCCTTCTTCTGCCCAATAACTGAAGATCGACGCGGCTCTTGTGTGCAATGTATGCATCAAATCCAGCAACTACCAAAATATGATTAATTACAGAAAGAATTATTAAATTCAATTCTGATTAAAATAATGAAAAAACATATGAACTACAAGTGTAGAACCTATCAAATCAAATAGTCATCAAAACTAATTATTTAATAAAAAAAAATATGACTGTAATTTGAATAATTAGGCTGTCGACAACGGGAAGAGTCTATTCGGTATATGCATGCAATGTGATGATGTTTGGAAATGAAACCTGGCCAGTAAAGTTTGAGAAAATGATACAAGAATTTAGATCTGAGGACCTCAGAGGAAGATTAAATCTGGACATTAGAGAAAGATGTGTGCCGAATAGGAGACCGTTTCGATCACATTGAAAAAATGGATGTGGATTCTTGGGTTAGTAGATGCAGAAAAATTGTGGTAGCAGAGTCAGTTGGCAATGGAAGGCCAAGAAAAATATGGAAGGAAGTGATAAGAGAGAGATAAATAAAGACCTGGCCAAAGATAGGAAATCAATTTTTTTTAAAAGTCATCAAACGCATACTAGTATGTGAAACAGATGTTAACCCAAATATCATAACGATGAGTATTTTCTGATTTTACCATTTTTTTTTTTTTTTTTTTTTTTTTTTTTACATAAGAGTCACCACTTATCAGAGTAGCAATACACATGAAAAAATTGAAATAGCTTGAAATATTTCAATATTGGTATGCATAGAAAGAGCTTGATGAGCTAAGAAAGAATCTTTTAAAATTTTTTAAATCTGATTAAAATTAAGAAAGTTATGGCTATTTTTGTGCCTCACACGTTTGGATATTTTTCCCTCTTTAAGACCATATGCGTTTCGTCACATTTTTTACACTACTTTTTCAGTAAAAATGTCATATCTTTGTTAAAACACAAGACTAAGAAATGAAATTTACCATATAAGTGTATTTTTGTACAAGGAATCAGAATATGCAACTGAAAATCTCCCAAAGTTTATGGTTTCCAAATAATCTGCAGTAAATGTGCATAAATATGCAGCAATTCCTTAAAAATGCCATGTATCCATAAACAGAAAAGAAGTTGGAGAACTCAAAGTTGAATTGTAATGTGCTTTATGTACAAAAAACTTAAATCTAAACATAAGACCATTTAAAAATGAATATATTGCAATATTTCTTTGGTATTATTGTAGATTAACACCTTCTGTTTAACCCTACTCAACTCCTTCTATCCACCCCTCCAAAATGTGATTCTACCTTTTTAGGAAATTATGTATAAAATGCCATGAAAAACTTTTAATGAAAGATAAACAAATTATTTTAGAACTGAATGTAAAATAATTTCCTATTACAGGTCATTCTAGCATTTTAGGGCAGTTAACTGGGTTTTTTTTCTATGGGAAAATATGCATGCTTTTTTTTTTTTTTTTTTTTTTTTTTAAGATGATTATGTGTAGTTTTAAGAGGGTTTCTATGCAATGAGAATATGGGGAGGATTGCCATTCGGACTTTGAATTAATTGTAGGGCTAAGGAAAATTATGTGTGAACATACTGAAAACTTGACAGAGACAAAGCTAACAAAAACAATATTAGAGGGGAGAGCGGTTAGTTTCACAAAAATTTAATGTAAAATAATTCATCATTTCCTGGCCGTTCTAGCATTTTAGGAAAGTTAACCAATTTATTTTTATGTGTATTTTTCTTTAAGGAAGGATCTATTTTTTGTTTGTTTGTTTTAGATGCTTGTATGTGGCTTACAGAGGTATTTTGTTGGGGGGGGGCTTGCCACTCGAACTTAGTGTTATTGTTAGGGTTAAAGAGTGTTTTAGGAGGAGACTTGCCACACATAATTTGTATTAGAGGTGAAGTTAAGAGAGCTTTTTTTCAAAAAGAGCGTTCAAAAATTTGTTGATTTCTATTTTCGAGGTTGAAGGTGTTAATTCCATAGGCCGTTTATACTACGCTGGAGCAGGTTGTAAAAATATCTTTCGCTTAATAAGTAGAAAAAAAAATAACGAAATAAAAAGCTTCCTAATTGTAGTTTGATGTGTTTTCTAACTGCTTTTAAAATTTCAAGAATATTGATATAGATTTTGAGGGTTTGTATTACTATACACATAGATTCAAAAAAGTTGTCAAAAAAACAAATATATAACAAATAAATGTTATCAAAAGCAAGTTACTTTTCTACCTAACTGGATAATTTTTTAGTGTTTTTATTTAATGTAACATGTTTATTCAGCTTGAAAACAGTGTTTACCGATGTTTTGGAAAATTTAAAATGGCGCCCGACTCTCTTGAAACGGTAAGTTTGGGGAAAAGAGTTAAAAATAAAAAAGACAAAATACTGCTAGAAACTCGCTCAATATATGTTACCGTGACATAGGCTGACATATATTCGGTGAGTTTTTAACAGTATTTTGTATAGTTTTTTTTTTATTTTTAACTCCTTTTCTCAAACTTACCGTGTCAAAGAGAGTCGGGCCGGGCGCCATTTTTAATTTTCCACGGTAAACACTGTATTTTTTTCGAGCTGAATAAACATGTTACATTGAATAAAAACACAAAAAATATATCCAGTTTGGTAGAAAAGTAACTTATCTTGCCTTTGATAACATTTATTTGTTATATATTTGTTTTTTGACAACTTTTTCGAATCTATGTATAAACGAGATTTTGATACTTATTTTGATTTTGAAAAAAAAAACATTTGTGGCTGTTCGCAGTAAAACATTGTTTTAATTCGCTGTTCAAAACTAATTTAAAGAATAAAAGTGCATGCAAGCTATATATCTACAAAAGTTTTTGTTTTTTTAACCATGTTTTTAAATTTGACGAGATTTGTGAGAAATTGCAACAGATTTATAATGCCGAATTGGTTAGGATTGTTGTTATTATATATTCTGAAAACCGAATAGTTCTAAACTAATGTTATTCTGATAACAAAATAGCTCTAATTAAACATAAGAACATTTATATTCATATTTTCATGTTTTTCTTAATTCGTTCTGGAATAAAAATTAAAGAACGCGTGTTTGTTTACAACTGTGCTATCGCTGATTCTACAGGCTGGAGCTGCTGCTGCTGCTGCTGCTTAAACTTCATTTGACCAAATTCGATTAAAAAGAAACAAATTTTTTTTTCGGGTAGGTCCTTTTAAATTATCAATTACCGCGGTCCTACTCAACATAAAACAATACTTTTAATTGATAAAGATAGTAAAAAGATTGATTTACTTACTACTGGGTGTCCGAAGAATTTTTTTTTCAAAATGTTCAATACTCGTCATATTAAAATCTTATTTTTAACACGACAAAAAAAGAAATGGTCAAAAATATTTCGGACACTTGACAGTATTAAGATTAACACCTCTTCTAATTGGTTCCCAAATTTCATGACGAAATTCTTCATACAATCACGGTACGGACCTTTAGAAAACAGGGGGGGTCATTACAAAACCTTACCGAAAACGCCATTTTATGACGTTCACATTTTTATCACTTTATTTGCTTAAAACTCTTAAAATATATAATGTACATTCATATTTATTAATTCATTTGAAAGTATATTCATTTCCGAACAAAACAGTAGTAATTTGAAGACTTGAATTGCTTTGGTTTAAAAAATATGGCTATTTTAGTAGAACTAACTTGAAATCTGTGATTATCCAAAGCGTTTTTTCGTCCGTGTGTATTACTAATCAGAGCCCAAAGGCCACTCGAAGATAAGGGTTAATGGATGTACAATAGTCGATGAGATTATAGCATAATAATCGTAAGTAGTGGAAATTTTGTAAATTGGATTAATTTGGGGGACGGTTCATTAAGAACTTGTTTACGTTGGACTTGAAGACAAATTGTAGTCAGCTGGAAAGCAGGCAAACGGAACAGAATTCCACAGGCGTGCAGTTCTATGAAAGAAGCTTTGTTCATGAATCTATGTTTAGGCTTATGCACAGATAAAGAGTAGAGGAAATTACTGATAGTGGTTTTAGCTAGACGAGTATTTTTTGTGAAAGTTTCTATTCTCTTCACCCCTCCCACACACACATCACATGCTTATAAAATGACATACTATTCCAACTATCGGATCATAGCATGTAACGACAGCTTTTTAAAAATGTTTGCATTTGAAGACAGACGCTTTTAACAGATAAGTGGTTGAATTTGCGATATTCTTTTTTATTAGATGCAAAGATTAATATTATCTTTGTTTCAGTTTGTAATACCTTTTTTTTTATTTGATTGTTTTATTAAATGTATAATAGATTTTAACATAGCATAAATAAGTCCGACATTGCTACTTATTTTTAGTTAGTGAGACGGGATTCTATCACTATATTTTACCCTAAAACATGTCAATTACACTTACAATAAATGCAATGCTTATTTATTTTACCAATCTATATATCTATAAAAGTGAATGTGTCTGTGTGTGTGTGTGTGTGTGTGTGTGTGTGTGTCTACATTTCCCTACGCAATAACTGTCAATTTTTAGTCTACCGACTCAAAATTTGATATACAGGGTACTAAGAATTGGGAAAATCTATGTGATCGGTTTTCGGCCAGAAATTTGGCTGTTAAAGGGTCAAAGTTCAACAATTTGACCTTTGAGAACTCTACCAAACTCCTTCGACAATTTTGAGTCTAAACACTTGAAATTTTAGATATAGGTTCCTTGGACATGGATCTAACTTAATAACTTAATTTGAGCCCAAAACAATAAATGTTAAGGGGTCATAGTAGGGGTCAAAAAAAAAAAAAAAATTACCGTTTTTTATTTTTTTTGCTCAGCATACACCTCCAAACACCCGGGCACCCATGCTAGTTACTAATAAACTAATTTCGCAAATATTTATATTAGACCCACTGCATAATCACACTGGGGTTTGCTCAGAGATCTCCTTTCGCAGGGTGTTCTAGAGTTCTGAACGTGCTACTTCAGAACTACCATATTTTCGTTGTTCTGTATTGGCTAACTTTCGTGACGTTCCTACGTTTTATGCATTCCTTAAATTAGCTTAGTAGCCTCCGTCTATTTCTAACGGTTTTATGATCATGGCTTAAAAGAAAAAGTTTTTGCCAATTCGTAGAAGAGGCATTTTAAACCATTGTATTTTACGCATATTGTTATTACTTGAATATTTGATTTGGGGGGTCCCCGTGATTAATTTAGAATTTTTTCTTTCAGATTATTAAAGCATCGTTATTAAAGCATCGCTCATCATTTTTTTTATTCTTTCTTTACATTTATGAAGTCAACTTGCATAGTTTCTTCTTTTCAATGAGTCACCATTTGTAAAGGCAAAAAACATTTGATACAAGTTAAGATGAATTGTCAGTTGAGAGTGATGAAGAATATTATTAGAGGATTTATGAATGAACAAACAGTACTTGATGACTTATGAGAACAGTTTATGATGAGTTTTCACTGATATTTGGTTTGCAGACGATCATGTTGTCACCTTAGGTAAGCAAACTGATGGCAACAATTTCCATGGATGGGAAGTTGCATTAACTTATGTTCTTCAGACTAGTGTTCTTTTCAAAGCATTTTGGTCAATGTTACCTCCGCACTTCTTCATCAAAGAACATGCTCTCTATCCATCGCTCATAACTGGGTAAAAGTCCTAAGTAATTTGCTACTGTATCTATTTTTTAAGTGTTGTCCACACTAAAGATTGAACCACCGGAAGAGTGTAACTATACAACTGAATTTGCACAAAGAACCGCAGTGTAGCGGATAAAGTACTTAATAAAATTATGAATCCACTTGAAATTCTGTGTAGATTCTCTGAGTTTGACAAGTTACAACTGAAAAGTATAAACAAACGAATGGACGAATGATTTGGGGGCAATTTACCCCTATAATGGCCCCAAGGGAGGCAACCAGTTATCCCGGAAAATCCATTCTGCAAAAAATTTACTTTAACCATGACTAATGTTTGTACAAAATTTCAAAAAAATCAAAGGCGTGGTTATTGAGAAAAGTGCAAATGGACAAACAGGAATGAATTACTAGGTCCAATCCGTCCTTTGTCAAGGAACGAATAAAATGTTGATTTGAATTGCTTACTTGTATGGAGAGCGAATGAAGACCAGCAGCCAGAGTTTCATTCTCGTTCTCTTCATCAGAATAGTGAGACTGATTCAATTGATTCTGAGCTGATTGACTTCTTTTGGCACGATGACTCTCTTTTTTAGGACGACTGGATTTATGGTGGTATTTCTTCTCCCTGTTAGGTGGAGCTTTCGAATGATTCTTTGGTTGTCCTACAAAATAACAAAAATGCATGGCAAATGTTAAAGTGTTAAAAGAAAAGAAAATAAATATATATATCTATAAAAGTGAGAATGTGTGCGTGTGTGAGGACACTTCTCAACCGATATACTCAGTTTTTTTATCTATAGACTTCAAATTTGGTATATAGCATATTCAGACATGTGGAAAATATTTTAATCCGTTTTCATCCGAAAAAACAGACTGCTAAAGAATCAAAATTGAAAAATTGGTATGTGAGGGTCGTTGGATTTTTATCCGTTCGCTAACTGTTCCACGAATGCGCATGCATGAATGGTTCACATGACAGATTATGTTAAAAATAAGTAGGTTTGAAAACACTTTTTAAAAATCATGTCAAGTTGGCCTAATGGTTATTATACTTGACTCAGTATCTGTAGGTTTTGGTTTCAATCTCAGCCCAAGTATATATATATATATATATATATATATATATTTTTACTATTTACAAAAAGTGAACTGTTTAGAAAAAAACAATACTTACATGCACGTGTGTCAGTTTCTGTATGAATTTAAATATATTATTTATGCATACTTTATGACCGGGTGGCCTGCTGGTATATATATATATATATATATATATATATATATATATATAATTATTTTTTTTTACTATAATAATTAAATACCTACAGACACTAGTGTTTCATCCTTTCGGGAATCTTCAGTGCAGGGTGTCACGATTAACACCAGTCAAACGATTTGAATCCGGCAACACGAACCATCTGGCTCGATTAGCAGAGACCATATCCATTCGGCTACCATGAAATAATGTTGAATTTAAACATTTTTTAATTTTTAAATGTTCTTTACGTCAGTCAGACAGTGATCTAATCGTTATATGATGATCTATGCATAAGAGCTAAATTGAACGACTTTAATTCAACTGAAAGTGCTCAACAGTAAGAAACGAGTTTCTTAAAGGGGCTGTCATAAGGATGGCTTTGTTTAATGGGTTTCAATTTCCCGACCAGCAGTAATTTTTACTCCCTACACTGATGAGAGCGGTCAACTTTAACGAAAATGCTGCCGTAGAATGCTCTTATGACTGCTTATTATGAACACCCACTGACCTGGCATTCATAAGTACTTAATTTTCTTACGTTTATATGTTAATTTTCTGGTGTGCTAAAGGAAATATGCTAGCCCAGAGTCATGGTTATTTTTTTTAACTAGGTTCAAGTCTCCCAACCAGCATTAAATATCGCTCCTTACACTGATGATTACATAAGCATGAAAAACACGGTCTATACATATAAAAAACATGAAAATAACACTCAAGATACGAACAATAATCCAAAGGATACAAATAATATGAATACAAAAATATTGAATGATTAAGTTTAAGATATACTAACAATGAAGCTGTTTTAAAATTTGCTTCCTCAAAGATATGAAGTTAAATTTTTAAAATAGAAATTAATATGAAGTGCTCCAGTGCTAATAGTCAACAGATTTTTCCAAAATAAATAAATAAATAAATAAGAAAAAAAAAAAAAAAGAAATAAAGATACCTCCATTGATGCTTGCTTCCACAAATGCTCGGATGGCATGAATACAGCTCTCAAAATTATGCGGTGTCACATGTACAGCATCTCGGACAAGAAAGGCCAGGGTTTCCGATGATCGGAGTAGAGCTTTTGAATCACAATAGAAAATTTCCTCATTGAGATCAATGGAGTACTGGTTACGTGGGGAACGTTGAGAAGGTGGAAGTGATACAGATGACCCACTGCTCACTACTTCCTTATCCACCTGAAAGGAGACAAAGATAAACAATTTTTCTAAATATATTACAGTATCAAAACATTGACTGAAGATATATTATAGAGTATCAGATGAATTTTTTTTAAAGGCATGCTCTTGACAAGTAATAAATCACTCTGGTTACTTCTCTTATAACACTATATATAACAAATAAATGACAAAAGATATATATATATATATATATAACTTCCTCTGGATGAATGGGATTAAGAAACAAAAAATACCAGTACAAAATATTGAAAATGTTTCACGTGCAAAGTGTGACGCTGTTCTATTTCAGAAAAACGGAAAAAGACGTTAGAAATTCAAAAAGGAGGGGGGGGGGGCTTGTGCTGTTAAAGAGGGGGAAATTTTAGTGACGTCATATAGTCGTTAATGTAATTTTAACAGAATATGAACGCAGTTAATATTCTTACTGGAGAGAAATATATCTGTTGAAATTCAAATATAGGTTTGTAACAGAAATGAAATGAGTGTTGGTAAAACCCAGCGTAAATTGGAAAAAAGGCTCAGTGAACATAAAAGAGATATAAAAAATAGCAATTCTCTAAGTGCATTATTCTCTCATTTATTGCAGCATAATCACACCTTTGACTTCAAACAAGCAAAAGTAGTTAAATCTATTTCAAATAAACCGCACCGGAGACTTCTTGAATCTGCGCTTATCGCAAATTCAAGCACAATTAAACAGCGTGCAGGTTTCTATAACATAGCGCCATTAATAATTAAACTTTTATTAAAAGAACATAATTTAACTGTAGACACAGGTTAACTTTCTCACACCATTCAAACACCCCCTATAATAATTAATACATATAATCTTAATCAATAAATTACATAACACTCATTTCATTTCTGTTACAAACCTATATTTGAATTTCAACAGATATATTTCTATCCAGTAAGAATATTAATTGTGTTCATATTCGGTTAAAATTACATTAACGACTATATGACGTCACTAAAATTTCCCTCTCTTTAACAGTGCAATCCCCCCCTCCTCCTCCTTTTTGACTTTCCAACATCTTTTTCCGTTTTTCTGAAATAGAACAGCGTCACACTTTGCACGTGAAACATTTTCAAATATTTTGTACTGGTGTTTTTTGTTTCTTAATCTCATTCATCCAGAGAAAGTCTCGAAATAAAGACGAAACGTTGATGAACACATAATACGGTTTGTTCCTTTTTATTTCTCTCTCTCTCTATATATATATATATATATATATATATATATTTCTTGTCGATTTATTTTTTTAAACTTTAATATGGTTAAGTAGCGTCTTCACCTTGAAGAGCTTTTTACTTAAAAAATCACCCATATTTTATTTGGACGTAAACAAATATTTTTATTATTTTTAAAACCAGTAATCTACAAACATGCAGGTTTCCAGGTCCCACCTCTCCTCAGTATAGCTTGACTGTTTCTCTCTATTGCAGATATTGACAGTGAGAGACTTAAGTAAGCAACCCCTGTCATGAACATGCATATATATATATATATATATATATATATATATGCATGTTCATGACAGGGGTTGCTTAAGTATATATATATTTCTGTGGAAATGTTTTTTTTTTTCAATTATATTTCACCTTTTATTTATACCAATCCTTGATTGAAATAAATATATATATGCACATCCATAACAGGGGTTACTTACTTTAGCGTCTCACACTGTCAATATCTGCAACAGAGTGAGACTGGAGAAGAGGTAGGACCTGGAAACATGCATGTCAGTAGATTACTGTTTTTAAGAATAATTAAAAAAATATATTTGTTTCCAAATAAAATATGGGTGATTTTTCTAAAAAGATCTTCAAGGTAAAGACGCTACTTAACCATATTAAAAATTTATATAAAAAAAATATATTTGTTTCCAAATAAAATATGGGTGATTTTTCTAAAAAGATCTTCAAGGTGAAGACGCTACTTAACCATATTAAAAATTTATATAAAAAAAAAAATAAAATAAAAAAAAATCAACAAGAAATATATATATATTATTCTTTATGTAAATGCAGACTGTATTTACATAAAGAATAATAAAATATAATTTGCTCTCTTTGAAATTCAATTATTCTTAATTTTTGGATATCTTTCTATCTGGAATATATATATAAATAAATAAAAATTACAATAAGTTTACCAAGGTAATCAACTTTGGAAGTTACCTGTTGGATTGAAAGTTTTTAATTCGACAGTGTTTGGATTTTACCATTCTTGGATTTTTTACCCTTCGCCGGACTATCCATTCATGTGAAATCTTTTTATCATTTTTTCTTTTACCTCCTATTCCCTTACCTCACCCTTTTTTTAACCAAGTAAGATCTGTGACTTACTTGTGGCTTCATTAAATACTTTTACATGCAAAATCCGATCCCGCATTTTGCTAATTCCTGCCCTCTGATGAGAAGGACAGCATTTCTTTGAAACTCCACGGATTAAGGACTATCCACTTATCTTGTGCTTCTTTTTTAAAATTAAATATGTTTTTAACTCTTTTTCAAGATGTTTTTTAACATGTTTTATTAATCATTTGTTCATATATATATATATATATATATATATTAGAGAGAGAGAGATTGAGAGGATCATTTCAAAAGTAAAGTCTTTTTTTTTTACTCAAAATATTTAACAGCTATGAAGACTTGAGTGGCATGATTAAAATGAGCAATCTATTGTGCTCTAGAATTTTTTCTATATAGTGATCACCATTCTCATTGCATTTTTACCAGGAATTCACGCATCTCCTCACAATATAAAAAAAAATAATTTCAAATCACTATGATATTGTTAATGATTGTATGCGTAATTTTGTTAATTATTGAGCTAAATTACTCTATGTGGGTTCTCTATAAAATTTTTTGTAGGTTTATCTAACTTATTCTAAATTTTTTTCTTTGTGGCGAGTGCAACTTTAGTTGGGTATACTCTCTAAATAGTCAAGTTTACAAAAAAATATTATGTACCCATGTTACTGTTTTTTTTCCGAGAATATATATGCCAAAATGCATAATGACACATTCATTCAAGACATTAAAAAATGAAAATATTGAGAAAAAAAAAAAGGTTATATTGTACGTATCCGTTTTGGACTAAAGATCTCAAAAAAAAAAAAAAAAATTTCACTTAATTTGATTGAGTAGTTTTTTTGTTTTTGTTTTTTTACAGTGGAAAAACATGTTTTTATGACAGCACATCTTTGGTAGACATCTTTAAATTTTTTTTTAACATGCCACGGGGAGATAATTTAAAGCGCCAACATTCCTTCCCATCTTTAATGCTAGCTTTTTTTCCTAAAAATCAAACATTTTGCTCGGTACCATAAATTGTTTTTTTTTGCTGTAAAGTCAAAAAACTACTTGATGAAATTAAGCGAAAAATTTTTTCAGAACTTCATTCCATAACGGATACGTACAATATAAACTTTTTTGATATTCATTTTTTTTATTGTCTTGATTAAACTGTACAAGTACCGTATTTTTATAATATATGCATATTAATGATGGACTGGTTCCTATATTTTTCCGACAGATTCTGGTACAATTACAATTTTGTTCTAAATTCCCAATTCTAATACAATTACAGATATCAATTCTAAAATTGCCTGATCATATAAAAGATAGAATTTTTTTACATGGGAGTAGCGAAGAGTCCTTAAATGTATATAACATAATTTTCATTTTAATTTGACAAACCTTATAATGACTTTGCATCGATAAACTCATTGTGAGATCTTTATTTATTTTTTTTATTTTACTTCATCTATGGGAGTGTAATTGTCCCAGTCTAAATATGATTTCAATAGTCAAAAACACTTCTTTCATCAGATTTGCTTCAGACATAACATTAGATTTATAAAATTTAAATTTAATACATAAAACTAGATTTATACAGCACAAATTTCAGTGCTTGTGCAGTTTCGCAAAGATATTATAAAAACAAAGATAAAGAAAAATCTCTATAATGTCCATGCGCAATATGGAATGAAGTTCTCATGAAAAAAAGTTTTATAAAAATAAATGAAAATAAAGGGAATACTTAAAAACTAAAAAAATAATAGTGCTTCTACAGTTTATCGCCAAAAATAGAGACGCCATTTTATTTTGCGCACTTGTCATTAAAATCCAAGGGAGAAATCAGTATTTTAAACTATAGCCAAAGTTAGAAATAAATAGCAAGAAAATTAAACTAGATAAACTTCCAGAAATAACTATAAAAAAAAGTAAATAAAGAACATATATCCGTAATTGTTTAATTGGAAACGTTTCGATTTAATTAACGAAAACGGGAAAGTTTTTCATTTAACTTTAGGTTAATTTATTCTTTCCGGAAGCAATCATTCTCAAGTTTAATTTTTTTTATTATTTATTTCATGCTTCGGCCATAGTTTAAAATAATGATTTCTCCCTTGGATTTTTACGGCAGGTGCGCAAAATAAAATGGTGTCTCCAGTTCCGGCGATAAAGTATAGAAGTACCAAAATAATCTTGCCAAATTTTGACAAACTTCAAAAATTAGATGGAGTTATCTCTCCTGGTGCCCCCACCTTCACCATCTTCATAGCTGAAATTACCAAGATGTATGTGTCGCGATCGATCTCACTCATGTACATAATAGAGATTTTTGTTTATCTTTGTTTTTTAATATCTTTGCTAAACTGCATAAGCAGCCAAATTCAATATGAAAACAAATGCTACTAAACTGGTATATATAAAAAAATACTTTTTCTATTTTCAAAAGAATGAACCAAATAATCATACCATGAGCCAACTGCCATTGTCAGGTATAGTCGAATACAACATGACTGCCTTTAAATCCAATGTAAACAAGTTGTCGAGTCGTCCTCATAAATAATTAAATTTTACTCAATTTACACCGTTAACGATTACTACACAACCTTTTTGCATTCATTAACCATTATCTTCAAGTGGCCTTTCAGCCTTGATAAGTGATAACTCCCAAGTAATAGAAAAACAAAAAAAAACGCTGCTAAACAGGTAGAAAAAAACTAAATGAACCAAATAATCATACCATGAGCCAGCTGCCATTGTCAGGTACAGGCTTTACTTCCAATTCTGTATGGCAAACACGATGATGCCTGGACTGAGTGTCATACAGTTCACTGTCTGATGTATAACCTCTCTCGCCAGATTCAGATGGAATGTTCACAGTCTGGATTTCGCTATCACTTTGAGCACCTAACAGATTTAAAATAAATAAAATAAAAAACGCTTATAAATTATTGATTTACCTTCTTTTTTTTTTCTTAACATATATTTTATATCACTTATATTGATTCAACTATTGTTCTCATCTTGAATGTGATTTATTTGTGCAACATTTCGGTTATACTGGCCTTCGACCGTCTTAAAATATGTTAGTTGTCATTTGGAAAAGAAAAGAGAAAAGCTACTGACTCCATAGATATTTTAAAGCCAATAAATTTTCTCTTTTCCAAACAACCCCGATGCCTGAGGACGGTCGAAGGACAATCTAACCGAAACATTGCACAAATAAAACTCAAAATGAGAATAGTCCAATCAATATAAGTAATATAAATAATCAGCCATCTAAAAAAAATTCAGAATTTTAATGCATATATTTTTTTTCTACACGTCACTATTCAAGGAATGTCCAAGTATGTTCGGCCTTGTTCTTCTGTCTCCATATTTTCAAACTCTCTCTCCTCCGAAACTAAAAGCTGCAGAGCAGCACTAGGGGCCTCAAATGGTTGGATTTTTTTTTTATGAACTGTTTGTTCTTTTATGGGTCTTTAGCTGGTTAAATAGTTTTTAAGGGTAAAAAAAAAAATTGAAAAAAAATCGTTATACATTTTGTACATTCATCTTAGTTTATTTTTAATCAATTCATCCCCACTTCCCCCTGCTAGTCATAATCAAAAACAGATTGTTGGTTCAAACTGTTTATCATTATGTAATGACTAGGGCTGTGACAACAGAATATGGTTTTCATTCTTTGGACTCTCAAGTAAATATCCGACACAGTAAGAACAGTCAACCAACCGAGAACCACATCAGTCTATATAAAAACATATAAGATATTAACAGATATATACTCATGAGTCAAAACAATGAAAAGAATATGCTGTTGTCACAATCCTAGTAATGACCATGTGGTTCCCTGCTTGACAACATCGCTGACCTCAACATGTTTTTGTGATCTCTTTCATCCTCTCTTCTAACCATGTTATTTTCCACACTGGTGACTGTTGGGGGGGGGGGGGGTTACAAGTATTATAAAAATAAAAAAATAAAAAAAACGGCTCAAAAGAAAACATTGTGTGTGACACCATGGGAAACTACTCTCTAAGCATTAAAGTCCATATCTTAGTTTTTCTGTCAAGGACAAGTTTATCAGTTGATGTTGGCTCATCTCAATCCCCCAAAGTTCTCCTGACCTGGTCCAAACGTATTCTAGGTTAATGTAGTTTGCTTGAAGCATTGTTTAGTGTGTATATAAAAGTAATTTAAATTTATAGAAGGCAATATAATGCAGAGGTATAACAGAAAGAAACTGAAGCAAATAAAAATCTAATGGTGTAATGAGTTATGCAGATACACGTCTATTAATACAAATATATAAAACATTTTACATGTATTGTGTTTCTACTTCCATCAGTATGGTTAGATGGAGGATCCATATTGTAATATTTCAGGAATTCTTCCCTTCGTCATATGTTCAACTTTCAAACATGCATGCATAAAAAGTATTTAGATAGTTTGTTTTTAGTTCTCGTTGGAGGTAACAAAAATCCAAAATTAACGAAAAGCAATATTATCATGGGAAACTACTCTCTAAGCATTAAAGTCCATATCTTAGTTTTTCTGTCAAGGACAAGTTTATCAGTTGATGTTGGCTCATCTCAATCCCCCAAAGTTCTCCCGACCTGGTCCAAACCATAATCTGGTTTCTACTGTGTCCAACTTGAAACTTTTCTCACCTGCAATTATTGTCAACCATTGCAAACCCAAGACTGTCCACAAACTATCGAAAACTGTTACAAAGCATATTGACACTCCTAAAACTGTCCATTAAAATAATTCTTCATATATATCTGGTCCTTTTGTTCTCATTCACTGGCACACCTTGATTAATAATCCCATTTTAGTTTTTCTTTTGTGTTCCTTTCTGAACAACCTCCTATATCTTTGTTCTACTGATAAACTTATTTCCTCTTTGTTATATTTTTTCCTCTATTTTGTTACTTCCTAATACTGGAGGGAGGCGAGGTCAATAATATCACAACTAAATAGATATCATTTTTTGATTGAAACAGGCAGACAAAATCTTCAAGATATTTCTTTTTTTTAAGTTGTAACAAATGGTTGTAAAGTAAAAAATAAATTGTATACAAACATACCTGAATCCATTGCTGACTCAGTGGCTTCATTTCCAGTACAGATCTGTAGGAAGGTTGGGGGTTTAGCCCCAGCCCCAACAACCTCAAGGAGGGTGAAGAGGGTATACCAATCTTGGGTCGAGTGGATATTGGCAGCATTTGTACGAAGCAGGTCA
The DNA here is from genome assembly GCF_053919585.1 of Euprymna scolopes. Classification (NCBI taxonomy): domain Eukaryota; kingdom Metazoa; phylum Mollusca; class Cephalopoda; order Sepiida; family Sepiolidae; genus Euprymna; species Euprymna scolopes. The sequence goes on along the minus strand of NC_136505.1, from coordinate 17,546,999 downwards.
TGTAGACCATAGGCAACTTGCTGACAGATGGCATGGATCACAGCTGGCTTCATCATTAGTAGGATGCGGAGGGAGGTTAATACCTGTAAGAATTTGTGTTTGAAATTTAATCACTTATTTTTAAATGTTATTAAGGAATAGAATAATGAACATTTTAAAAAATAAAAATAGTATTCTAGGTTAATGTAGTTTGCTTGAAACATTGTTTAGTGTGTATATAAAGGTAATTTAAATTTATAGAAGGCAAATATATGCAGAGGTATAACAGAAAGAAACTGAAGCAAATAAAAATCTAACGGTGTAATGAGTTATGCAGATGCACGTTTATTAATACAAATATATATAAAACATTTTACATGTATTGTGTTTCTACTTCCATCAGTATGGTTAGATGGAGGATCCATATTGTAATATTTCAGGAATTCTTCCCTTCGTCATATGTTCAACTTTCAAACATGCATGCATAAAAAGTATTTAGATAGTTTGTTTTTGTTTTTGTTGGAGATAATAAAAATCCAAAATTAACTAAACGCAATATTATCTATGTAATGTTGAAATTAATAACATATCCAAATATTGAAATTAATAACATATCCAAAAGTTACAAAAAAAATGATTAAGTAAAAAGATTTAATTTTTAATGAAAATTGTTTTCGGCCAAAATTGCAAGTTTAATTAATGAACAGATTCCAAACTAAGTTACATTTCAAAATAATAATAGTGAATCGCTGCATCATCGAAGTAAATGTTTTATGCAATAATATGTTACTAATTGTGGCATGAGAATCAAATAAATAATATTGCTTTTAGTTGAAATTCAATTTTCCATTTTTTTTTATTATTCAAAATAAACACTTTTTTATTTTAATGTCTTCATCTTTTTATAATTATTGTTGTCTCAATCATACAATACCATCTATGCTGATATCTTACAGAGTGGAACAATAAAATTGTCACCCTAGAAAAGATGACATGATTCCATTTTCATTTGATGAAAGCCGGTTTTCTTTTTTTGTTGCAGACTATCTACTAGTTAACCAGTTGTGTACAAATTCTAAGATTTATAGGAGCCTTCTATCATGTCTGAAAGTGACAATGCACCACTGTACAACTCATGCTCTCTACCAATTGTTATGACAACAGAACCATTGCCAGCACCCTCAAAAGGCATCGCTGGATTGCTACAAATAACAGAGACATGCCCAGAATAATTAAAACAAAGTTTCAGGTTATGGTTATGGTCTTTGGTGTGGTTTCAAGTGAGAGCCACATCGTCTTCAAAGTGGGCTTGAAAATCTATGCCAATCACCAATCTCCCACTGGCACTTGTGGAAAAGGCATGCTCCTAGTTCCGGACACGTATTGAGGCAGTGACTAAGGCTCAAAGTGGCTACATTGAATAGATATCAGCTCTACTACATAATCAAGTTATCTGAATTGGTTTTTTCAATAAAAGTTTTAAAATAAAGCTGTAGTGTTGTTTTCGCTAGGGCAACACTTATCGTTCTAATGGATATAATGTGTTTGTAATTGAAAATGTCAGATATCTGAAAAATATTGCATTATTTTCTTACAGATTTTTTTAAATCTGAAACCTTGAGATTTCGCATTATTTGAATTCTTCGAACTTCATGGAGATAGAATACACACGTTCCGTCAGCCATGACTGGATAGAGGTCCTAAGTAATTTACAATTTTATTTTTTTGGTCACCCACACTGAGAATTGAACTTTCAACCTTCAGAATAATATCACTTTTACAATTGATTTTTCTAAGTACTCTAACCACAGCACCACGGGTCTATTGAGATTTTGTTGTTATTTCCGTATTAATAGCTCTGTCATTATCTACATACAAACGGAGTTAAATTTAATGAAAAAAAAAAAAAAAAACTCCCTTATTTGTATCCAACGTTTATTATACTTATTTTCTTCTAATAACTTATTTTTTTGTAAATATTAAAAACTATAGTATTAATCAAATCAAATATATAATATCAAACTTTATTCGAAAAACATTTTAAACATATTTAAAAGAGACATTTTTATTTATTTATTATTTTTAAAACAGTAATCTACGTACACGTGTGTTTCAAGGTAACTACCTCTCATCAGTGTAGCTTGACTGCTTCTAGGAATCTAACTCCAGACCATGTTTACCACAGTCCGGCGCGTTAACCATTACCACAAACTCCCAGATGACTTTACTGTTTATTTTTATCGCTTATAAATTTAGATTAGTTGTTGTTTTCAAATGATAAATACGGTCAAATAGAGGTAGTTACCTTGAAACACGCATGTACGTAGATTACAGTTTCAAAAATAATAAATAAAAATGTTATATACGTCCATATTCTTGTTTGCAGAAGTGTGTTTGGACAAACAGCCACGTGAACTTAGTCACATTTGAAAAACACTTCTGACGTCATAGACAAAGAACAATTCTCCATATAGTTCTATGGGTTCGGGTTTTAGAACTCAGTCAGAGAGAGAGTTGAGAGTCAGTCAGTTGGCAGTCAGTGGTCAGTTAATCCCTTGGAGGCAAAAGGGTAGAAGATTAACCATGTAGATACAAGTGAATTCCTTACGTTCATCGACTGGCTGATCAGAGGAATAAAGCAATCATCCTTATGTTTTGTACATGTTGTCTTGTGTCGTCATTCCGTTACAACAGAAAAGGTAATGTGTTTATCCTCTTGTAATGAACATTGTAAACCCATCTGAGATATGTGTCCCATTTCCTCAATCACAAGAAATGTCTCCCCTTCTCCAAGATGTGTTCTAAGAAATGATATATAAATGTCTTCTCTCCCTCTCATCACTATCTTTGTATTCTGTTATACATGTCATCATGATATATGTCCCCGTCATCTCCTTAAATATATACCCCTGCTATTCAACACCTTAAAAGCCAAATTTCTTTCCGAAAACCCGATTAAAAAGATTTTCCCAAATCTCAATACCCCTTATGTCAAATCGCAAATCTGTAGACTGAAAATTGACAGTAGTTCAGTAGGGAAATGTACACACGGACATTTTCACGTAGATGACTATAAATGCTTTCTATTTTGGGTTGAGCATATTGGAGAGAAAAATATTTGCTGCTAGTGTAAGAAAGACATGCTCTTTGTGTAAACAAATAGAGCTTAGGCGTTTGGATAATGTTTAAAACATTGTAATTTTGCATACCCATCTCAACAGCAGCCAAATAGCGTAACAGTGAGAAGCACTAACTCTCGCTTAGGCAGTCTAGCTTAAATCTTGGCTTGAGGTAGTTGCTGGTCTAGTCGCATTGATGAGTTGTGATAGAGCAAAACAGTACTGTATGTGGATGACTATATATATATATAATATATAGGGTGGTCAAAAAGTCAGGTAACATTTTAAAGAAAAACGATATTAGCAATACACGTATATTTAAGTACCATACATTGAAATATAAAATGAAACAAACATGAAATATGTTTATTTTGTTAATCGTCGTCCATTTCTCTCTATCAATCGCTGGAAGCGATTAACCACTGATTGTGTAACACGTGTAATCATGTCAGCTGATATCCGCGCAATCTCCTCTTCAATAAATAACTTTAAAGACGCTATTGTATCAGGCTTCTTGCCATAAACGCTATCCTTTACATAGCCCCAAAGCCAGAAATCAGGAGGGGTAGTTTATATATTACACTCAAATATTTAAACAAATAATATTAAACGAATAGAGATTATAATGGATCATATTGTTTTTTCTACCTTTAACATGTTACCTGACTTTTTGACCACCCTGTATATATAAAATCAAGAAATAAAAATTAAGTTTACATGTCAAAATATATAACAAATTTAAAATAAATATATACTTCAAAATAATGAATTAGATTACAGATTAGTGAATCTAATGGCTTCAAGTTTACAAAATATTGGAAGGTAATATTTTTATAAAACTGGTTTATATGCAGACACTTTTGGTTGATTCTACTGCAAGACAAGTACAAATCAGTCGAAAAAAGCATGAATTACCTGTGAAGCAATCTCTTCTCTTCTAAGCAGACGAATTGCAATCCGCAAAAGGCCAACCACTGCTCTTTCTACCAGGAATGTATGCTCAGATGCATTCACAATCAAATTGTACAAATGGTCTCTCACAGCCTGCCATACAATCGTCACACGATCTCTGCAGAGAAGAAATTGTAATCCGTTTCAGCATTAAAATGATAACGATAAAAGTAATGAAATATTAGTTTTTAAATACACACAATTTATGTTTTTTTTTTAAATAGAAGTTGCGTATTAACTACATTAATTACTAGCCTGGGTACCCGGCGTTGCCCGGGTGTTTGGAGGTGTGTGTTGAGAAAAAGAAAAAAAAAAAATGGTAGTAGGCAGGCTCAAAACCATATCGCGAAGGTAGAAAAGAATATGAAAAAAAAAAAAGTGACATTTTGCTGTTGCATCTATCGCCAAACTGGAAGTTAGACAATCAAAAAGAGGGGATGACTTTCGAAAATATTGGTGAAAAAAAGCAACCTCTCCTTGTAGAAAAATTCCCAGTTGAGGGTGAAGGAATTAATGTTTTTAGCCAATTTTTCGATATTTGTTGTCCAAAGCGTCGAGCTTCAAAACAATACCGATCGTGAAAATCCGTCACCGCTCTCAAAAGTTTTGAGCAAACATACAAACATGCATACATTTAAACAGACAGATGAGATTTATATTATAGAAAACAAAAATAATAAAATAAGTAGAATTTATGAACCAATAATAAAATCATTTTGTTTAAAATTTTTCAGTGTGAAGTAGGCTTTTTTGTTGAGTGCCTGGGTAAGATCAAAGCTTTTCCCTATCCAAAGATGTTAGACATCCAATCTTCTTTTCTTCTGGACAGTTCCTTGCAGAATAGTCTTTGCAAACTTTTTTGAGTTTCCTCTTTTTCATCGTGGTCAGTAAGTCTTCATAGGGAATCACCCAAAACTGCATCAAGTGGAGCCAGCTCGTCCACTGTTCATCTACGATACAGCAACCTTATGAACCTGGCGGGTTATGGAACCAGTAACAGTAAGCAACATGTTTTTTAGCATGCATGCATACAGCGGCCTTGCTGTTTTAACAGCTCTCCAAATTGTAAAATCAGGGTAATCTCGGGAAGAGAAAACAGTAATTTCTCGTCGCTTTCTGCCTTGATTTGGGGGTGCATCTCCCCCCCTCCCTCAGTGAGTTAAACACACCCTCAGATATCAACCTGGAAATTTCTACAACTCGGCGCGGTACATACAGTGCCTAGCATTCCCAAATGGTCACCCACATCATTGCTTAACTTTGATGATCTGGCAAGAATCGGTGTGTTTACATGATATTTAACCAAGATGGGCATCAAGACTGTTCCTCATCCTTCCTATAGTCCAGACCTTGTGTTGTATTGTGGTGTGGCCCCCAGGTTGGGAATCGTAGTAGTTCGTAGGACCCCCTGGTTGTGGCACACAGCAATTTTAATTACGTCGATCGTCCGTGGTTTCAACTGTTTACTAAGCGGTTGTCATGACAACGAGTTAAGACTAGTGAGTTATCTCACCTTAGACTGGCACTTTTTTTCGATCTTGCCTCTCGTCAAATGTCAAAAAAATGTCATAACAGTGTTGAACCTGAAAACAAATTGGTTGACAACTTAGAACGATCAGCCGTAACTTAAAACATGTATTAAAGACGTAAGTCACAATTGCTTTGTTTTTGTATAAAATTATATTTTATAATATCATACATATTTACAATTTAACAGTTCGTCTTTTTCTTTTGGTGGTTTTGAAATTCACAGCGATAGTAACAGCATTCTTACAGTGATCTGAGGAGGGAATGACGTTTCGACGATGCAGTCTTCAGCGATGTTCTGTTGCCTTTCTCTCTCCTCTCTGTCGCGCGTCTGTTCCTTATATGGCATTCAGCTCAACTTTCTGACGTCACGCATCCTAGAGCTAATTTACATATAACCAACAGACAATTCCAAGGACCTAGGAATTTAGGTCTCGGTTTCCACGTGAGTCCTTAACGTTTTTGTTTTATTTATTTAGTCGGGCGATTATTTCTGCACGTGCTGATAATCCACCTGTTTACTAATTGTTATATTTCTCAGGAAATTCCATTCATTGTTCGCCGTAGAATGCCGTGCAAAATATGCGAATTCCAGTAACCTGATTTCTCGTTTTGTCAACAATTACGATCGTCCGACTTTTTCTATTTACACTGCGAATTCTTTATTTTCTTTAATTCATACTAGTGGACTATCAACATTCGATGTCCACCTTTCAAGTTAATAAAAAGGGATTTTATTTTAACCTTTATGTATCGGTTGGCTAGGGCCAACCGCTACATAACACTTGCTTCCTGCGACTTGATTATTCCCTAAGCTGAATTTTTTTGTCACATTAAAATAAAATATGATTCAACCAAAACACCTTTTCATTTCAGTATCTTTATTTTATTTAAAAATTGCATTTAAATTTTAATTGAAAAAAAAAAAAAAAAAAAATGTATAAACCTAACACACACACACACACGCACAAATCAAATATATAATAGACATATTCAGAACTTCATGTATTTCATCAAATTACTAGCAGGACTACCTGGCATTGCCCGGAGCAATAAAAAAAAAAAAAAATCAAAATAGAAGAATTTTAAAAGTGTGTGTGACATGTTTATATTAAAACTTCCATACTTCTTTAGAATTACACTTAATTAAAAAAAAAAAAAAAAAAACATAAAAATCTTAATGTTGCATGTATTCATCAGGGAATGAAGATGTCACATTCCAAAAATCATGCAAATTATCAAATAGTTTTTTTTTTCAATAATAAATAATGAACGCAATGTCTAGCGATAGGCACATAAGAGTGAAATGTTTAGAAATCCTGCCTAGAAAGTAAATGGGAGGTATAGCCAGGAAAATATTAAGGCAATGGTGGAATGGGTTTATTACGCATTGAAAGTTATTGGCACAATATTATTAAAATTTCACTCTTATGTGCCTATCGCTAGACATCACATTCCTTATTTGTTACCTAGCACCCTCTCTCCTCTTCTGATGAGAAGCATTAGGCTTTGAAATGCATTACCTCTACTCCTTTTGATGTATCTTTCTTATTGAACTGATAATTAAATCTATTTGCACCAGCATATATTTTTGTATTGTCAATATTTTTCCTCTTCTTCCAGACTCTTTTAGTACAGACATTTAAAATTATCGCAGACTCTTGAAAATTCAGTATGTTATTGCTATACATCTTATGACATGACTGACCAATTTTTATTTTAAGGTTCAAATGAATAGCTACAGCAGGAATTGGAATACACCTTACTAAAACTTGATCGTCACAGCTGGTGAATTTCAAAAATGCAATCTGGACATGAGGGCACTTCAGAAAAACGATATGCAATGAAATTTTGTTTTAAACTGAATAAAAAGCCACAGAAACGTATGGAATGATTTCAGACTGCTTTTGGACCATCGCGCATGAATTGAGCATCAGTTTTTAAGTGGTATAAGAGATTCGGGAGTCTGTGAGGGATGATGAGATGTGGGAGGAGTAAGGAAGTCAGAACACCAGAGTCGATTGGCCAAATAAAGAATTTCATGGATAAAGTCTGTTGTGAAACAAGTTCAGTTTGATGTCAGTGTGAGAACTGTACACACAATTATTCATGCGGAATATATATATATATATATATATATATATATATATATATATGTGTGTGTGTGACGAGGCTGCTGGATCGTAAACATGGTCCAGCATCCGAAACATATGTAACTGAACAGATAAAACGGTAATAAAAAAAATAAAACACATATTTCCTCTGCAATAGTATTGAGCACTCTCTTCAGGTTTTTAATAATTACCAATTTTACTATATTTATATATATATATATATATATATAAAATAAATTTGACTGAGACATAATAACCATTCGATAATTAAAAAAAAAAAAAAAAAAGATCATTATCTGTCTGAATATATATATCAACACTAATACATATGTTTGTGTGTGTGTGTATATATATATATATGTGTGTGTGTGTGTCAAGACGATTAATGGAAATCAAAACTTTCTAAGAAAGCTGAATTAATTTTTTAAATTTCTCTGTTTTTGGTTTTTAAATTTAATTTTCCACTCCTAGTACTAATAATAAACATTTGTTTTTAAACTATCAGTATTCCCCAGTGTATTTTTGCAGAAATATATGTACGTATTATACAGGTTTTTACGCTAATCAAAAAAAAACAAAAAACTTGACAATTAAATATTTAGAAATTTGAAAAAAAAAAAAACTAGAATTGCTAATTGTATCAAAATTGAGGAACATATTGGAGCATATTGATATGTCTGTGCGTGTGTGTAAATAATCCTCAAGATGAGAACATTAGTCCAATTAATCCAAACAATACGAACAATTATTCCTCATCTCAATAATATATACATACACACAAGGGCCGTTCCAAAAGTAATGTCTCCTATTTTTTATTCCACCTGAATAGATCAGATGGAAATAAAATATTGCATTGTTATGATGACTGAACTTATACATTCATGACCTGAAAATTTCATCTCTCTCTTGCAGATATTGTTAGTGTGAGACTAAGAAGGCAACCTCTGTCATGGATGTGCATCAGAAGCAGAAATACGTCATTGAATTTCTGGCAAAAGTGCATCGAGAATAGTGACTGTGTAGAAAAATAAATTCTAAAGCAAAAAAGGTCACTCGTTTTAATGGTACTACTTTTGTCGTAACTCTACAACTTTTTGAGTTAAAAAAAAAAAAAAAAAAAAGGAAGAAATAGGCTTTACTTTTGGAATGACTCATATTTTGATAATGGTTAAAGAATAAAATTTTTGTTATAAATTTTATTATAAAATTCAATTTATATATATATCATATATAATTTTTTTTTTTTTTTCCATAGAAAATATTTTATTCTGGGAATCTTGAAATCCAGGGAGATTTCTTATGAAAGAAGAATCTGTTACTCAATGATAGAAATGAAAAATTGAAATTAACAAGCTAATCTCACCTGTTTTGTAAAACAACTTTAATGAGAAGCTCTAGAAAGAAAACAGCAGAATCCTCATCCGCTTGGATGCACAACGATTCATCAGTGTCTGGAGTTTGCGAGCCAACAATTAAGGTCTGAAAAAAAAAAAAAAAAAAATTCAGAAAGAAATATTTAAACAAAAAAAACAAAAAAAAAATCTAATATCAACAAATATTTGTCATAAAACAGCCTTCTGTGCCTAAATGTAAATGCAGGTTCCATGAACAAAGCTTCTTCCTCAGAACTGCCCGCCTGTGGAACACTATTCCACTGGCCTGCTTCCTGGTTAAATACAACATGGTAGCCTTCAGATCTAATATAAAGAAGTTCCTGTCAAGCCGTCCACATAAATAATCAAATTCTAACTAATTTACACCGTAAGTAATTACTACACCACTACCTGACATTCATTAACTCTTATTCTCGAGTGACCTTTGGGCCTTAATAAGTGGTTACTCCCAAGTAAAAAAAAGAAAAAAAAAAAAAAAAAAATCAAACTTTGTTCATTGCATTCATTTTCAGTCCTCTCGTAATATTTTTCATCATTTAACTGACAATCTCTGTTTCATTCAACTCAATTTACTTCTCTTTTTTATGTAACTAATCAGTGGAGCAATGACACCAGCATATATTCTTTTCCTTGTTTTGATTCTCAGGTATATATCCATTGATATATGTTTTTTATGTAGAGTGATGTGGTTCTCGGTTGATTGTGTCAGTTTTGGATATATACTAGAGAGTCAAAACGATGATTAAAATATGCTGTTGTCATAGCCCTACTAATCAGTAATTATTTTTGATGTATGTGTAGATTCATATTTTTTTTTTAAATGCATTTCAGGTGAAAACATTACATACATGTCGTGTAGTGGACAGCCCTTCTCATGTAACATATATTCAGTCATAATATACATATATATATATATATATTAGAAAGCAAAGATAATAACTATTTGTATGCTTGATTTATATACATATTTTAAAGCAGTTTACAATAAATTTTTGGTGTTATTAATTTGTAATTTTATTGTCCTATTTTCATATATATATATATGCAATCCAAATGATCCAATGGCTGAAAGATGAAAATGATATCAATAACTCATCGTTGAAATATGGTCCAATGATATTTACCTTCACCAATTCATGTAAGGCCTCTTCTCTTAGGAATTTGCTGTCCATAATCAGCTGTTCAAGATGGCAGTCACGCGTGCAATTGTGAGCCTGCTTAGTAGCTTCTTGTTCCTCGGGAGTCGGGCCTTTCACATTGGCATTATCTGACAGAGCAAAGAATCCGTACAGGGAGCTCAGCATTCCAGTCTCAGACCTGCAAAGAATAGAACAGAATAAAATTTACCAAAAAATAAATAAAATAGTCAATTACTTGAAACAGCCATCTAAAAGCAGGCGAGAGGTTTATTATAATCTTAAAAATGACATTCTTTACATTTATAAAAGGATGTCATTCATTGTAACAGAAAGCAGAAGAGAAGAGAAGAGGGAGAAATGGTAGATAAATGAGAGGGAGATTGGGAAGAAGAGAAAACATTGGTTGGTTGGTTGGTTGGTGGTCACTTAATGACAAAGTTTTTTTTACAATTTTGGTTATATAACTATATACATAAGTTTTATGCATCCAGGTATCTGGTGTTCAGTGTTTATATTTATATAGTTAAATAAGGTACTTTTTTTTTTTTTTTTTTTTTTTTTAATTTTGTTATCTTCAGATATTTGAGGGTAGTTGCGTCTACATGAGTGAATATGTCCTTTAAAGTTTTTTGCTATGTAGATTTAGGTGGCTTATTTTCAGGTCTCCATATCTTGTTAGTATATAATTGACTATGTACGGCGCGGCAGTTTTTATATCGGGGAAGCTGAGAGACAACACATGCGACAATGAAGAAAGCTAAGTAAATTTTTTCGAGACTGTCCATCAACCAAGTTTTAATTAGGTAAGAAAGTTAAAGAATTAATTGTAGTTTATATTTTATAAGGATTAAATTAATTTTTGACTATCTTTTAGAAATGATTAACATTTGGTCTCCCTTGTGGAAGAAATTCTCTCTCCCCAATAAAACTTTTAAATCACAACAAGTCTCTTTGATGTTTCTGAATTTTTTAGATGAGGATTAGTATTATTTGGATTCATCGGACTACTGTTCTCATTTTGAGTGTGATTTTCACAATATTTCAGTTGATGTAACCTTCGACCTTCTTCAGGTGTATCGTGTCGAAGTCAGGAATGTTTCTATCAAACTCAGGAATTTGGATAGAAAGAGCATGCTACTCCCGTGAAGTAAATAAAGGGTTCCATTCAAAATTCCGTCCAAATTCCAGAGTTCAACAGAAACATTGCTGAGTTTGACAAGTGACACCTGAAGAAAGTCAGAGGTTATATCGACCGAAACATTGTGAAAATCACACTCAAGATGAGGACAGTAGTCATATGACTTCAAATAGTACAAAATTTCCTTGTGTTTCATGCATCAAGTTTAGTCATCTTGAGAAACAGAAGATCAAACCCACTGGACGATCACTGATACAAATAAACACCTACACAAACATGGGAAACGACGACCAAAAAAAAATCAATTTAGAGATTTGTTTAATCGAATTGTTGCTTGATTGCTCACTAGTGATAACATACCCGTACGCTTTTGTTGAGCACACACAAGTACACTTGTGTGTGAAAAGACTGTCTGCTTCCTATGTGTGCCTCTTTGTTCAACAAGTAGTTCATTTAATGATTGTTATGAAAGAGGAAGATGGAGAGAAAAGAGAAAGAAGAATCAGGAAGAAAGAGATAGGAAAGAGAGAATAGAATACCGGTTGTCCAGTAATAAAATTCTTGCGTTATTTTTAATGAGACACAAAAGACATTGTGATGTAATTATTGAACATACCGGCTTGTTGAAGTAGTTTCCTCCTTCATAATAGAAATCTTGCCCATTGCATCGGCAAAGTCTTCCACCTGTTCGTGGGAATATAGAATAAAGACAATAACAGGGTTAATATAGATTTTCAATGTCATTTTTCAAGGACTCTACAAAGTTTTTCAAGGCCTTCAGACAAAATTGAAGTTTTCAAAACAAAATTTGATATATAAACAATATAATAAACCAAAATTTGATATATAAACAATATATTTTCACATTCCTCATTTTGGGGATTGTGTTGCATTTAGTAGAATATTTGGATGCTAAAATTGTGTAGTATTGTCTGTTGCTTTTACTTAGCAATTCTCCAAGTTTTCAACTTAACTAGACGATCCAATGTTTCACAAGCAAATACTAAGTCAACATACATCATCTCTTCAGGACAATAAATATAATAAATTAAAAAAGAAAAAAAAAAAAAAGAATGAAGATATATGCATACCTCAATCAAACTTTTCGGAACAAGTTTGGCTCTGTAAAGTTGTAAAAGACAATCAAGGATGTTTTTCCAACCTTCTCTTAAAATATCTCCATGCCTATGAGCTAATCCAAACACAGTACGGGCAGCAAGCTGGGCTTTTGAATTACTACCAAAAGAAACCGGGATGTTTTCAGGAGCCTTCCAAAAAAAAAAAAAAAAAAAAAAAAATTAAAATTAAAATTAAAAAAATAAAATTATATATATATATATATATATATATATATATATATATATATATGTGTTAGGACGATTAATCAGAATTGGAAAACATTTGTACTTATTTTCCAATGCTAAAAACAGGTTTTTACCAAAAGAAACCAGGATGTTTCAAAAAATAAAAATAATTTTTATATATATATATATATATATATATATATATATATACATACACACACTAGTTTGGAGATAATTAATTGGAATCATCATCGCAAAAATTTGTTCCTATTTTAAGATGTCAAAAGCAAATTTTTAATTTTCTTTGGTTTGTAACTTAATTTTCCATTATGGTACTAAATAACAAGATGATAAATATTTATTGATTTTAAACTATTTGTAAAACTAAAACCTATACAAGCCTTTTTTTAACAGTAATTTGAAAATAAAGCAACAACTCTATATCCATATATTGAGAGATTTTAAAAGAATCAGGAAAAAAATTTAAATCCTTCCATCACCAATTCAAATATTGCTTTTATACAAGTATGCATTACAAGAATTAAACAGAAATTATTAATTAAAAATAAAAAATTCAAATATATCCCTGAATGTTTTAAGTTTGAAGAAAAAATGATGTTGAAGAGATGCATATATCATGCAGTAATAATATTAAACTTGAATGAATAACTTTCCACATGAGATTAGAGTAAGCAGAGATGTGGAAAATTTCATTAGGAATTAAAAGTTAAACTTAGGGCTACATATCAGGATATGTTGTTACAGATAAGAAAATTGAAGTGAAATGTGTTAACAGAGAGAGAGGTTTCTTCTTTAGCTGGCGAGGTGACATCATTTCTCAAACCTCTGTCTCTGTTCACTCATCAGGATTAGGCAAGAGGAAGCTCATGTAATCTATAGAAGATTTGTTTGTTTACGGCATATCAACCACTTTTAGGTCATTAAATACCAAAACATTAATTGTAATCATTATTTGGATCCATTGGACTACTGTTCTCATCTTGAGTGTCATTTTCACGTTTCTGTCAATATAACCTCCGACCTTCTTCAGGTATATTATGTCCAACTCGAGAAGCTTTCTGTCAAACTCAGAAATTTGGATAGAATTTAGAGCGGAACCCTTTATTTACTTCATGGGGTTAGCGTACTCTTGACAGAGGTTCTAAGTAATTCACAATCATATTTTTCAGTCACTCACACTGATGATTGAACCTTCAACTTTCAGGAGAATATCATTTTAACTGATTTTTCCAAGTACGCTAACCACTGCGGACCCGTGGCACAGTGGTTAGAGTATACAAGATACACCTGAAGAAAGTTGGAGATTACATCGGCCGAAACGACGTGAAAATCACACTCAAGATGAGAACAGTAATCCGATGAATCCAAAGAATACGAATAACCAATCCTCATCTCAAAAATTCAGAAACATCATTAATTGTAATGTGTTAGATGTGTGTTAGTTGTTTTTAGTATTTCCTGTTGAATCTTTTGTGATATTATGTTGTATATTTTAATCTTTTTCAGTAATTTAATCATTTTTTTCTGGGTTGATTTTGTTAAATATTTCCCTTAGACTATTCTCGGGGTAATGCTTTATTCGGGCCCGTTTAAAGTCCATACAGCCCGTCAGTATATAATGTACTCTGTAGGGCTCCTGACACATTATGCAAATAGGCACCTCTTCTTTTAGATGTGAGTGAGTGACAGGAGTGTGAACTATTTGTAGTCTAGTCATTACTACCTTTTCTTTTAACATCTTTTTTGTATCCCTTATTCTGGTGTTTGGTGTCACTTTGAATAGTTTATTCTCTATACATGAGCTCCAATGTTCTTGCTATCTTCTTTTTATATATACAGTGTCACAAAAGTGAGTAAACCTCTCCCATTTCTTCAAAAGTATATTTCTTCATGGGAAAACACAGAGAGGATTGCAAATTGCATCGTTATGATAACTGAATTTATGCATTCATGACCTGAAAGTTTCATCTCTGTTTTAGATATTGACAGTGTTAAACTCTGAGAAAGTAACACTTGTCATGAACAGGTGTCAGAATCACAGATGCGTCTGAATTCCTGGCAAATGTTCATTAAGAATAATGGGGACTATGTAGAAGAATAAATTCTGGAAGACAGGAAAGTCACTTTTTAATGGTACTACTCCCATTTTCATAGCTCTTAAACTTTGAATTAAAAATAAATAGGAGGCTTTACTTTTGGAATGACCACCATATATATATTTATTTTTGGTTTTAATGGTTCTTCAGAACAAACAGTATAGAGATGCTGTCTAGTGTTACCAACCCTTGAGTTGTAGCATCCTAAATAGCATGAAGTTAAATTTAATTAACCTGCATCATATCAGCTCTTTTTTAATTATTTAATTTTAAAGCACAATACCTATTGTAAACAATTTGTGTATATGATTAATTGAACACACGCTGCTATTTTACCTATAGCTGGGTTGAAATTGTGGACTCATATCTTTCCCAAATGACAAGATTTGAACAGAGCATAACTGATTTCATAGGTTGTAGATAACATCTACTAGGCCAATTATCACAGCACTCAAAAGTAGCCATTCATAAGGTGACTAAATCAGTATAGAGAAAACAAAGAACGAATCGAATAACGTGTTAACTTACATCTGCTGAACTGAGCAACGTAGTGAATTTACACAGAGAGATGACAAGGTTATCAAATACATCACTCATTCCATAGTGAGCAGAGATCATTGCACATTTCCTGAAAACAAAAATATTATTGAAAAACGTTAAAATACAGAAAAGAGTAGCATGCACCGATATGCAAAAGACAGACGAAAAGAATGGCAAAGATGTAAAAATTATCATTTAGATGGAAAAATTTCAATAGTCAAAGAAAATTAATAGTAGATGCCACTATTAGTCTGCAAAGCTAGCCAAAAAGATGCCGTTTCTAGCTAAGGAAGAGAGCTAATAGAAAAGGCGTGACTTTTAGCTTAGAGAGCTAATGAAAAGACGTCTTTCAGTTTAAAAAAAAAAAAAATGAGCTAACTGAATAGATGTGACTTTTAGTTAAAAAAGACCCTATCGATCAGATAAGATTTGACTTTGATCCGTGAAATATAATCAATTTAAATAAGCTAAATGCAAATAAAAGAGAAATAAATCGAGATTCGTTGCTTACCTAAAACCGGAGATTGCCTTTTGAATGATTCCATCGTCAGAGCTTTTATCAAAGACAAATGATAACGCAGCAACAGTTGGACCCCAGGCAAGTGTGAATAAATCATGGTCGAACGAACCAGTCGGAGCATGGACAAAAGCACCCTCTTTACCATTACCTCGTTTTAATAAAACCTGCAAGATACAAAGGATCAGACACAAATGTTTTGTCCTTCAGGAATTTTTTCTCTTTAATTAACTGAAATTGTGTGCAAAATAAGATGTTAAATCATTTAAAATTACATCTATATACATTGGAAGGGTAATGTCACTAAATGGGGTTTGTGGGTGATATGAGAAAAATAGGCTGTGTAGGTTTTATTTTTTTTTCTTCTGACATTTTAAAAAATAAATTTGGATCAAGTAAGGAATAGATACCCTGTAGCAGATGCCGCCACCTGGCGGTGACCGGCGCACATTTCAACTAACACCGGTGATTCGACCTTGACATTGGCACAAGCACATGGCGTCGGTTGTTTGTAAACGCGTCAAATAGCAAACATGCTCGAATATTCGCCAGCAATTTTTTTTTTTTTTAAATATATTTACAAAACTTTTGAAGATTTAAAAGAAAAAATATATATTTACGAAACTTTTTTTTTTTTTTAAGTAAGTAACAAAACGAACGTATTTAAATAAAAGATATTTAAATAAATGGGTGTCTTTCCGTTTCGGATTTTTGCGACCAAGATTGATTTTTATGTACCATGTTTTTTGGGGGGTTTTTTCTGTGTGCACTTTTAAGACAATTCAATATTTATTTAATTATTCTTAAAAACATTGACTTCAGCGAGAATTAATATATTTTTAAAATAATATTTTTAAATATTAAATTTTGACGAATATTCGCGAACAAGATTTTTTTTTAAATAAAAGATATTTAAATAAATGGGTGATGAAAACAATTTCTGGCCACGGTTATTGTCTTTGGTGTGATTTCAAGTGGGAGCAACATCATGCCACTTCACATCTTCGAAGTCAGCTTGAAAGTAAACATCAAAGTGTACCTGGTTGTGTTGAAAAGTGTGGTGATCCCCTGGTGCAATCAGGTGGCCACTAGCAGACCCAGGGTGTAGCAGTAGGACTCAGCACCGACCCACAAGTCCAAAGATACTCAGGCTTGGCTTCAAAAGGAGTGCTATCACTTTGTATTCTTCTCTCATTGCCCCCCGCCTCTACACCTGACCTGAACCCGTTGGACTACTTCATTTGGTCATATGTCGAGATCACCAACATGACCTTCCACAACACCAAAGCCAACCTGATTGCTGCCATCTACCAAGTATTTGCCAGCGTTTGTGGAAAAGGCATGCTCCCAGTTTAAGACCTGTATCGAGGCAGTAATTGAGGCTGAAGGTGGCTACATTGAGTAAATGTCAGCTCTAGTACATAATTTACTTGAATTAATTTTTTCAATACAAGTTTTAAAGCTGTAGTATTGTTTTCTTTAGGGCAACAACTTTATCATTCCACCCTTTGAATGGTTATGTATTTTTTATATTTGGACATTTGTTATTTCAATCCATTTCAACTCAATGGAAAAGCAACAGACAGAAACACACATATCTTCAAAGGTATTTCTAAAATTAAATTCAAATCACTATCCACTTCAAAAAATGCTCAATACTAGGTAGAGCTTTATAAATATATCCTTATTCATATTATTTCAATCCTTCTTATTCTCACGAGTGTTGTTTTCATGTTTCGGTCAATGTAACTTCCAACTTTCTTACTGTACAGACATTTAAACGGAACCCTTTATTTAATCCATGGGAGTAGTATGCTCTCATTCTGTCAGCCATAAGTGAGTAGAGTCCCCCATGGATTTAAGGAAGGGTTCTATTCAAAATTTCATATAGATTTCGAATTTGACAGAAAGATTTTCCCCTCTGCCCCGAGTCAAGTAGAACCCTCCCCCACTCCCCTTCCCAAGAGTATGGCAGAAAGAATACAGAGTTCAATAGAAAGCTTCCAACTGTAGAAGTTTATATTGATTAAAACGTGAAAAAAAAAAAAAAAAAAAAAGATAATGAGAACAATAGTCTGAGGAATTCAAATAACATGATATTAGTAAACTGTGATGGATAGCAATTTTATATTTAAAATTACTTACTTTCCACGTGTAATTCTCTTTAACTAATCCTGTGTGCTCAGCTGGCATAACAATTTCATCATTTCTGAAAATAAAAATACAAAAATTGAGTAAATTTAATAAAATACAATATATATATATATATATATATATATATATATATATATATATATATATAAAGTATTAGTGTTTGTGTATACAAGTCTCCTACAGCTCAAACCATTGAACTGATCATAACCAAACCTGGCATGATGATGATCTCCACCTAGAAATGATGCACACCATTTTTCAAGATTATAGACAATGTATATATACTCTCCTTCAGCCTACACCACTGGACCGATCATGATCAAACCTGGTATAATCATACCATTTTTCAAGGTCATATTTGGTTCAACTCTTACAACATCCACTTACTGCAAGGGTGCCCGCAAAGCGGGTACCCAAACATACAGCAAAGTCCCACACAAAGCGTGGGTATCTTTGCTAGTATTTAATAAACAGTTTCATTTGATGAGAACTTGGATGTAGAGAAGCTATTGAGGTTGTTGAAAAGTCTTGATAACTTGTTGATACCATTGGAACACAGGTTGGAGCAGGTATTAGTGTGATTGAGAAATTGGATGGAGAAAATTCAGGAAACTTGCCATTACTAACAAGCTAAGCGTTACCACTGTCGACCATAATGATGATAATTAAAATACACAAAGCAATTATTTAGAAATTGATTGAGCACAATAATGTATTATTAAATTTACTTAATCAATACCATTATGAACCAGCAGAGCATTACTGTTTTTGTTTTTTTGTTTTGTTTATTCGCCTTCACCCCAAACAAAGCATATTGCCACTTTGACGTAAGGGGCTATTAATTGGGACCATGCCTAAGAAAGATTAAGGTGTTGGTTTACGTTGCGTTTGAACTTCTGCATATCAGTACAGTTTGAGAAGCAGGTAGCAGGAAGAGAATTCCAAAGTCTAACTGCTCTATACAAGAAGCTATTTGAATAGAAAACTTTCTAACATTTAGGGACCTCAACAGTGAAGGGGTTTGATTTTGTTGCCAAGCGGGTTTGTCGGGGATACGTACATCAAGGGGGCACAAGTGCAACGAGTTCATCAGAGCACATTCCATTAAAATATTTGTAAAACAGGCACAGAGATGCAACATTGCGGCGATGAGACGGGTTGGAGCCTAGTTGACAAAGTGGGACTTCTTAGATTGGACACCCCTTTTTTGGCCCCTATTCAAGAGCGAGATACTAGTGGTAAAGCCCGACGAGTGAGGGTTGAGGATGAATTGCATTTGAAGGAAATGATATGAGATAATGATACGGGTCTTAAGGACAGGCTTAGATCTGATGACCTCAAAGGAAGATTAAATATGGAACGTATAAAAGGTGTACAGAAAAGAAGACTTCGTTGATATCGTTCCATTAAAAGAATGGATGTAGAATAGTTGAGGTAGGAGTTGGAAGAGGTAGATAAAAAAAAACAAAAAAAAACGTGGATAAAGATGGATTTGAAAGAAAGTAGAATAAATAAAGACCTCGTCAGAGACACATAAATTTGAAAGTAAATTTCTTAAAGGCCATTTAATACATGCTGTATTGTACGTGTTGTGTTGAATTAATAAATTCACATTTCATTGTATGTGTTGTATTAATAAATTCACATTGCATTGTACGTGTTGTATTAATAAATTCACATTGCATTGTACGTGTTGTATTAATAAATTCACATTGCATTGTACGTGTTGTATTAATAAATACACATTGCATTGTACGTGTTGTATTAATAAATTCACATTGCATTGTACGTGTTGTATTAATAAATTCACATTGCATTGTACGTGTTGTATCAATAAATTCACATTTCATTGTACGTGTTGTATTAATAAATTCACATTTCATTGTATGTGTTGTATTAATAAATTCACATTGCATTATACGTGTTGTATTAATTCACAGCATAAGTTTTTCAATTGATTTGACATTTTTAAACAGATGGCATTCATCTGCTATCATAATACAAAAACAAAATTAAAATAATCGTGATATAAAAACCATTCTCCTTCTCAAAATATCAAAATACTCACCTGATCGCATTGTATACATCTTCTAACATATCTTCATCAAAATCTTTTCCTCCATTTACTTTGGAAACATTTTTTTTAAACTCCTGAAAAAGAAAAAAAAAACAAAGTTTATAAAGAGTGAAATAAGAAAATATACTTGGTTATATTTTTTAAGCACAATAATGTATTATTAAATTTACTTAATGTTTCTCTAAAGCTTTTGTTTTATACATTTTAATCACAAAATGCATGTTAATACATTCTTCGGTTTTGGGATTGAGTTAGGTTTGAAAAAAAATTAATTTTAATTGTTCTAACCTTAATTTGCATTTACCCAAAGAAATGAACCAACTCTAAGTTTCTGTCTATTGTCATCTTCCTCTCGCGTTGTGCAACTCACCTCAGCTTTTATTTTATACCATTTCTGTCACTTGTCTTTCTCACTCTAAGCAGTCGAATGTAATAAAGAAACCAATAAAAAAAAATGATTCATATTTGCTTTCTTGTCTGTTTCACATGATGACATATGTTGGACAATTTTGAGAAATTAACTTCCAAACTAACCTATCTTTGGCCAGGTATTTATTTTTTCCTCTTTCTCTCAAATCTATCCATAGTTTTCTTGGCCTTTACAAGCACTCATCCATTATTCCAACGTGACCATATCATCATAGTCTTCTGTTCTGTACATAACATCCTATACTTTTTCACTGAGGTCATCAAATCTCAGTCTGTCTATAAGATCAGCATTACACATTCAGTGTATCATTCTCATATCATTTAACTCCATGCAACGCATGTCTTCAACCCTCAATGTCTTATTTATGAATTCAACGATTACAGACTGATTTTTTTAAATTTCAAAAATGTATTAAAATAAATATTTAGTCGTCTTCTGTAAAGAATATTTAGTCGTCTTCTGTTTGGCAAAATATAAAGAAAGAAACAAAAAATAAACAATAATATCATCCCACCCTCCAACACACCATCCATATGCTTCTAGTACTTTATGACAACAACTTAAACCATCAACTTCAGAATATGTTCAATAACCAAGACTAAAGTTTTTTGGGGTTTTTTTGTTTTTTTTTTTACATAGGCATCCCCACTTATCAAGGCCAAGAGGCCACTCGAGGATAAGGACTAAAGAGTATACAGTAGAAATTGGACAATATAGTCACCGTTAGTAATGGAGATTCGGTAAATTTGTTAACTTATATGGAACAGCTCATCAAAAACGTGTTTACGTTAGACTTGAAGACAACCATATTTTGTCAGCTGGAAAGCAGAAAAACGGAAGACAATTCCATAGTCGCGCAGTTCTAAGAAAGAAGCTTTGTTCATAGAATCCACACTTAGGTTTAAGCACAGATAAAGAGTGAGGGAAACTAGTAATAATGTTTTCTGCTAGACGGGTGTTTCTTGTAAAAATTTGGCGATGGGGGACCATAGAATGGAGCTCAGCTGAGCACCTGCCATGAAAATAACGATAAAGCAGAGACAAACTCGCAACATCTCTTCTGTGAGAAAGAGGTTGCAGAGAAGAGAAAAGGACATCCCTCACAAGGCTATAAAGTTTATTTTGAACTCTATCAGGGCAGGATGTCCTTTCTAGCAACTCCTGCCAAGATGTGGCAACAGTATTCCATCCTTGGACGTACTTGGCTCTTATATAGATAGGGAATTGCATCAGCAGTGAGATATCTACGGGATCAATAGAAGGATCCTACCATTTTTCCAGCGGCCTTGGCAACAGATTTAATGTATGTGTTCCATTTAAGATCAGGAGTAAAGGTCAAGCCCAGAAGCTTATCAAAACATGAGGCCTCCTCAAGATGAAATCCATTCATTTCAAGTGATGCCAGATGGAGATCAGAGTGTTGATGATGTAAAGATAAAAACTTGGTTTTAGATGCATTAAAAGTAACAAGCCACTCCTTTCCCCATTGTACCACTTGCTCAAGATCAGAGGAGAGAGTATCAGACAGAACTTGGTCGTTTACGGTCTTAGATGTGCTACCATAGATAGTAGTGTCATCAGCATAGATGTCTACAAATGATGCAAGGACGTGATTTGGAAGATCATTAATATAGATCAGGAAGAGAGTAGGGCCCAGGATGGACTCCTGAGGGACTCCAGCATTATTACTAAGAGCATCTGATTTCTGCCCATCAACCACAACTCTTATGAACTTATCAGAGAGAAATGATTTAATAATTGAGAAGACATTTCCAGCTATACCATAGCTGGAGATCTTGTGAAGTAAACCTTTATGCCATACTATATCAAAAGCCTTTGATATGTCCAGAGCAATTGTCCTAGAAAGGTTGCCTCCGTCAAGAGATTCGCTAATCCTATGAGATATAACTGTAAGCATATCTGCTGTAGATCTAGCAGAATGGAAACCATATTGAGTGTCACTAAGAAGGTTATTTTTGCTAAGATGGTTGATTACTTCTCTATTTAACAGATTCCAGCAATGTACTCATGACGTACAGGAGACTGGCCTGTACTGTGAGGGAGATGACCGATGACCTGAATTCTTAAATACGGGGCATACTGATGAGATTTTTCAGGGTGACGGGTAGCAATTCTCCTTAAGACAACATTTAAACAATTTTGTAAGGATGGGCGCAAGTTCTGGTTGAAGTCTTTTGAGTACTATAATTGGAATACCGTCAGGGCCGGTTGCTTTACTGGAATCAAGGTTTTTGATTAGCTTGGCAACATCACGTACAGATATTTGTATATCACATAGCATGTTTTCTGATACAGGAGGAAATATTGGAGGTTGGCAGCCTTGGTCGCAAAGGTTAGAATTAGCTGCAAAGTTCTTGGCAAAGAGTTTGGCTTTGATGCTGACGAGATTACCTAAGGTCCATTCATGAGAGTTGGGATAGAGCACACGCTTCGGTTCAGGATTCTGTTTGCTATTTGCACAAAACTGGTGGGAACCAAGCCGCTGCTCAGCTACTTTGGACTTGACAGACTGAGCATACAACTCTCTTGCATTCTTTATTACTTTTTTACAGTGGTTGCTGGCAGTTCTGAAAGCGGCTTTAGTCTCAGTACATCTATTACGTTGGAAGCAATGGAAAAAGTGATTTCTATGCACAATGGCAGCAACACATCCCAGAGAGAACCATGGCTGGCTGTTAGGTCTTTGCTGGAATTTTTTCGAGGGTATGAAACGGTCTATACCTACAATTAACCATTCCGTCAGTTCTGATACTATAGAGGACACATCCTTTTTAAACATGGAACACAGGTAGATCTGATATAAATGTGCGGAAACTATCCCAGTCAGCAATAGAGTATCGATACACTGTACGATGGAGCGGTACATCTGGGGACTTATTACATTTCATTTTTATTTTAACTGATACAACTGAATGGTCGGAAGATCCAAGTGGAGATAGAACAGAAGCTGAACACAGTTCAGGGCAAGTTGTGAGAAAGAGGTCTAGGAGACTTGCATACTGGCCGTCAGAATCAGGAACATGGGTGAGTTCGTGAACAATCTGAGTGAGGTCATAAGCAATCGAGAAATCATGACAGAACCTCCCTTCATCATTGGTCTTGTTTGAGTGAGTTAACCATTCCACATTGTGAATATGGAAGTCTCCACAGACATGAATATTAGCTGAAGGATAAGCAAATAGGACGTGGTCAGTTTTCTCAGCTTTGCTTTTAAAGATAGAAACCCCACTGTTGTGAGGCGATAGAGAGCAAATATAAATGCAGCAGTTTGAGCTAGTGCAACCCGGAAGCACATATAGGGTAAGTTAGGAGCTTCTCGGGAGATGTCCCTACCACATGGAAAGCCATCTTTTATATAGGCACATATTCCATGCCCATGGTGATCTTGGGGGTCAGATTTGGAAGTTAAATTAGAGTATCCTGTAATTACGAACTCATCTAGGGAAATGGTATGTCCAATGCCAGTTTCACTTAGAAATAATATGTCTGGTTTAGTCTCCTGTAATTGGGTTTCAACCTCTGGAAGGTTAGAACGTAGACCCCTGACGTTAGAATTTGGAGATCCGGGTTTAAGCGTGTGTTAAGCTACATTGAGCCTGGTCAGTACCAGATGGGTAACCATTAAGGGAATACCAGGCGCTGTATGTAGGACGTCATCGACACCTCTTTGCAAAGACCACAAAAATATAACATTATCTCCCCTAACTGGGATATACATGCAACTAGTGACCGTTTATGAATTTGATATTCCCTAGACACTTCCTCCTTCAAGGGAATCCTAGGATGAATGTCACTGGATGATGATGTACGTACATTTAAACTTTCCACACATATTTATAAAAATGAGATCGCTCAATCAGCAAAAATGTTGATTAGTGACATTTCCAAAATCAATTTATGTCATCTTGTCAACTTTTAAAAATTTTAAATAAATGCATTTCAAAAAGTGATATTTACAGATTTAAAGAATATTTAATTGGCAATTATTTTCTACGGGAAGAAGATAAAAAATAATATCTATATATCACCTCCCACGTGTATTTTTATATTTGCAAAAATATATGCATATATTATATGGGTTTTTATGGTAATCTGGAAAATAACTCTTTATAACCTGGTTGAATCAATTCATTCAGTTGTAAATAAATGAATATAACAACATAAATAAAAGTGGGAATTGATTCAAATACACCTTGTACGTATTAGTTCAGTATCTGAGGAGATACGAGATACTTCCAGATTACCACTGTCCATTGCATACATTCAGTATGCTGCCATCTGTTTCAGATAGTGAAAAATTCTTAAAATAATAGTATCATTACCCTTTAAATTAACTAAAATGAACAATAAATGTCAGGGGTGTGATTTCCGTTATAGAGGCATTGTTTTGATTTGAATAAAATACCTATCAGGTACGCTTGAAAACGAAATCATAACGCAATATTACAAAAATAAACAAATATTTTACTTATTTGAAATTTATAATTTAAATATATTTCGGAGTAAAACTCTATCCTCAGTATTTTGTGCATTTTTTTTTTTCTTCTTTCTTTGTCATGTCATAAAGTTGGAGGAAAAAAAAATCAGTGAGGAAAGATCCACATGTTTCTCTAAGCAGTTCTATTTTTTTTTTTTTACACGGTGGTCACCACTTATCAAGGCCCGGAAGCCACTCAGGGATGAGGGTTATTGCAAGTACAGTATGTTAGTGTGGAGATTTGATGAAGTGTTTACTAAAGGAGACAGTTCATTAGGAATTTGTTAACATTGGACTTGAACACATCCAAGTTGTAGTCAGATGGGAAGCAGGCAGACGGAACAGAGTTCCACAGGCGTGCAGTTCTAAGAAAGAAGCTTTGTTCATGGAATCCACGTTTTGATTTAGGCACAGATAAAGAGTGGGGGAAATTTTTCACAGTGGATTCAGCTAGACGGGTGTTTTTCATGAAAGATTGGCGAGGGGGGACCAGAGATTGGAGTTCAGACGAGCACCTGCCATGGAAATAACGATAAAACAAGGATAGGCTCGCAACGTCTCTTCTGTGGGAGAGAGATTGCAGGGTAGAGAAAAGAGCATCCCCCACTAAGCCACAAAGTCTATTTTGTACTCTGTCAAGGCAGGATAGGCTGTTTTTAGCAGCTCCTGCCCAGATATGGCAGCAGTATTCCATCCTTGGACGTACTTGGCTTCTATTTTGAAATGTTGGAACAGTGCAGTGGATATGTGAGATTGAACGTCAGGTGTGCAGTTCTATCATAGAAGCGTTAATTTGAATAAAATATGTATCAAGTGTTCCAACATGTTTGCAACATGGCAAGAAAGAAAAAAAATGTACAAAATACTGAGGATGGAGTGTGACTCCAAAATATATTCAAATTATAAATTTCAAACAAGTAAAATATTTTTTTTCTTTTTGTAATATTGCGTTGTGATTTGGCTTTCAAATGCACCTGATGCATATTTTATTCAAATTAAATCAACACTTCTACAATGGAACTCACACTTATGATGTTAATCTCGCGGAGCCAATGCCCCGTTCCCGACATTTCAAAATACAACCGCTGGGAGATAATATGCGGATCTTTACTAACTGATTTTTCTTTCCAACTTTACAAGAAAAAATTTTTAAAAATGTAAAAAATACAGGGATGGAGTTAGGCTCTGAAATATTTAAATTATAAATTTTAAACAAATAAAATATTTGCTTATTTTCAAAATATACGTTGTGATTTGGTTTTCAAGTGTACCCGATACATATTTTATTTTAACAATAAATATTTTTTAATCATCTACATCATAATTCAGGTCATAAAGGGTCAAAATATAATTGTATAAGTAAATATTTAGAGATTTTTTTTTTAAAGAATCAGAATCAATAATTGTATTGGAATCACTAATCTACTTACCGCAACTGTCATGGGTGTGTTTTGCTTTTTCACATTGTAGTTGTGTTGATCGACATTTAGCATAATTACAGCATAGGCCAACGTAAACGCAGCATCAGCATTAATGAATGGCTCACCATTGGTTTTCTAAAACAAAGTAAAACAAATATAATAAGAACGTTATGAGATTGCATCTTGGGCAAGGGAGATCAGAAAATTGGTAATAATATTAATCATAATTGGTGTTTTTCATCTTTAAAATTATACACAGCGTTCAAAGTTCATTTTAAAGGCTATTATAAATGAAACCACCATGCATTTTGGGTTGGATAGAGTATCATTCACTAGTGACTATGCACCAGTCTTTGAGTGAATCAAGTTAAGAAAAAGGTCGTGAGAACAGCAGTACACAACTTTTTTTTTTTGTGTTTGTGTGTGTGTGTATATATCATATAAAAATCACTGTGTGTGTGTATGTGCACCAGAGGGAGTTCCTTTCTTATATGTTCTGAAATGGCTGAACCGATCTTTTGCAAATTTCACACAAAGGTAATTTGTATGTCTAGCAGTGTTCTTAGCTATGTTTTATACAGAAATTCACCCAATAAGTATTGAAAATTGAAAAAAATCCAATCCTAAAAATGTTTTTTTTTTCTTATAGATAAAAAAGAATTTTTACAGAGGAATATTTTAGGTTGCACAGGCAAGGCAGATAAAATCTCAAATATCTTCTTAGAAAAAAACCCAGATTTGTTGACATCTGGAGACATAGCTCAGTGGTAGAGCATTTGAATACAGATCAAATGATCTCGTGTTCAAGCCCGGGTGTACCTCACCATTTTTTTTTTTATTAATGAGTTCAATTTATGATAAATCATTTTATCGTTTGCATATTTTAAAACTAAACATTAATCAGAAGTGAGTTTCCAGGGTATTCATCATCAAGCCGAAATATCAGCCGACGTGATATTGTAAACAATCACAGACGGAATTTGATGAACTACATTATCATTACGATTTATTTTATTTTTTGATATTTTTGTGCAAAATTAATGAAATATTTTGTTAGATATTTTATGTATGAAAAAAATTTTTTAATGGATACATACATGCCAGTGCTCAGCAAACATTTCTATAATATATGAAATGACAGGAGCTTCTCCAGGTAAACGGAATGTTTCCAAATAAAGTCGCAAGGCCTCATCAACACGGGTATCGTTGAAATTAAACGATCTATAGAAAAAAAAAAAAGGGTATAAAGATTTTGAACTGATAAAATTAATTTCAAAGTTACATTTCCAACAAAAAATGCTAATATATATATACTGATGGGGGAAAAAAAAGAAAAAAAAAAGAAAAAAAAAGAATTTAAATAAAATACAAGGCCATCTATTAGGTTCACAAGGAGGTCGTTGCAGAATTTTAAATTTTGATTTCAAATGATGTATTTTCAAATAAGTTTTCATTATAATACCTTTACTTTACATATTATTATTATTATTATTCAACAACGTTTTCTATTATTAATCATCATTTTCCAGGATTCTGGCAATTCTTTTATTCCATCTTCCAGAACATTCTTATAAAAGGAAATGTCTTCAGTTCCTCTGATCAAACTATGTTTTTAAACTACTGTGCATTAAGATTACACAATTCTGTTATAAAACTGCAAGTTGAAATGAAACTTTTGCATTTCGCCTTGCTGACACATTTCTGTAAATGTTATTCATCAATCCAAAAGATTTTACTCATTGTAAATCATCATTGGTGTATGATTACTATTTCCTGTTAATGTCAGTCGGTTAAATATTTTCATACAGACACATACATACATACATACATACATACATACATACATACATACATTTATTTATTCATATAGATATATAAAAACTTCCGATAACATGAATTCTATGCATCTTGGTTGGACGCATCCTTACAAGGATGAAACGCAGAAAATTTTATAATATTTAGTTACGATATATATATTCATAATTTATGTGTGTGTGTGGAAGCAAGGGAATAATAGATATAATACAAAAATATACTTATGGCAAGAAAGCTACACAGACATTTGTGTTTCATTGCCAGGGGAGATGATCAGACTCATTTCTCTACTAATGTATTAAACATTGCCAAAGTATATACTCAAAATATATAATTTATACATTAAACCAGTGTAAACCAGGAGTCAAAAATGACAAGGACAAAAAAAATTGTTTCACCAATGTTCAGATTCATATATAAAAAGTTTTTTTTTTGTTTTTTTACATTTTTCAGTTCAAAACGTTTTTCTTTTTCACTTCTGTTGAGAGATTATTTTATAAGATGCAAACACTGATGAAGCATTTTTGTTTGTTTTTTTTTCATTTTTTATGGAAGATGCACACGAGTGAGAATAGATAGCAGCAACAGATATGTGATTGTTGTTAAGTGGTTAATAATACAGACTGACAACATGGGTGTGCCGAGTTCAAATTCAGTTTGTTACGCAGAAACACTTAGAGATGTTGGCAACCTTCATATGGCTCTTCCCATAAATATCAGACATCTTACTAGAAAGATATCAAGGAAACAAATACCAACGATAATTTGATCCATACGAAATGAACGATGCTCAACAAGAACAGTAATATTGTGAACCCTCGTGGCCCCAATCACCAACCCGCCAACCCCAGATATTGTGTGCTGTGGGATTTCTATTTCGTCTTCCTATCTTATAGCTGTATTGTCATCTTTTATATACTGGCGGTGTCTGTAGCACACACACGGATCCACAAGTAGAAAAATAAAATAAAACAACATAGGAATAAAAGGACAACACAGATTCAAATGCTTCACAAATATATTAGTACGACTCTGGGTGTGTGTTTCTACATGCTATGGTTCACATCTACGTCCTGTCGAGGCTGGGTTCATCTGCTGTTGTAAGTTCATCTTCCCATCTGCTTCAAGTCACAATCTGTTTTCAACCATGTCCAAACTTCGACTGGTCAAGCGTCTGATTAAACTCCCGTCGGTCGATCATTGCCAGAAACCACTTCCCCAATTCATCAATCGGACACCGTCATAAAAATCTCATCAATTAAACATCCTGTTGTAAAAAATTATTGATTGTCACAAAACAACAGATTATAAAAACCGCTCCCTCACAGTCATAAAACTAAAAATTCCTCAACTCCATTATTCAGTCCTTTTGCTATCATCATAATTCCATGTCGTTTCTTTTGTCTACCTTACTATCTTATGTCTACTAAAAAACCCTATCACCATTTCTTTTGTTACTTATCCTTTGTTTTTTATTTTCATACTTCTTAGCAGTTAACGGCCATAGTATCATAATATAAATGATTGAAATGGATTCAGTAAACAAAAAATTGTAAGGACATACTTAACAAATGCTTCAAATATTTTTGCATTTTTTTTGTTGCTGATATATTCTCCAATTTGGCGTTTCTCTAATTTCGGATTTTCTTTCAAGAAAGTAACCACTTCTCCAGGATCAAGAGGGGTGCTGAGTAGATTCTGATCTTGTAGGAACTGAATTCCTTTAGAAGGTTTTACATTGAACTGTTCTGTTCCACTCTGATACATCTGTTGGAAAAAAGAAAAAAAAAAGTTTTGTTTAGTAAAATAAAAGAATTGAATGCATTTAGAAAATATGAATACATAAAAACTCAAGTGAACACTTTCATATTCTTAAAATCAAGTTAAATTTCTGTATTAATTCTAATTATCAAACAATATCTCATCTATTTTTATTATTATTATTATTACTGAATTATATATTTAAGAGAATATTTATTGAAATCAACAAAATAAATGGAAAATTAATTGAAAATGTAGTTTGCTTGAAGCATTGTGGGTAGTGTGTAAGGAGTCGTGTTTAAAGGCTATGTCAATGTGGTTCATAGGAAACACTATGGACACGAGTTTACATATAAAAGAATGATGACAATATTAGAAGGAATTTTCAATAATTTTCAATTATATTACGTTTATTTACCAACATAATGTGTCGCACAAGATGATAGGTGTTGAGGTCCCTAATTTTCGAGAGTAGTATCTCTTCTTAAGGGGAAGGGGATAAAAAACTTGTACAACTGTTTGGTGAGGCTTTTCCCCTAAAAGCGGCACGTCTATATCAAAAAATGTTTTTATGCGACGAATGAAAAAAATTCGAACATTATCAATGTTTATAAGCACACGTTAATATTTGAAAATGACTGCTTGCAACAAATTACATTGAAATATTTGAAGATATTAAAAGATTTTGATGGATTCGGCATAACATGAAGAGTTGATATGAAAACAGATAACCAAATTTTAGCAGTTTTGATGTGCATATGTTTTAAGTAGATCAACTTTATGAAGAAGATAAGATTTAAAATTAAATTACTTAAGGATGAAAAAAGTGGCATTTTTTAATTGATAGAAAAAAAAAAAAAAAAAAAAAATGGTGCTGATGTACATTAGTGATCTTTTAAGCCAACGCATTTCAGGTGAAAACATTACGTATTTATGTGTCCTGTCAAAATTCATATAAATTCTAAAAATTATGAAAAATGATCCAGCAGATAAGTTACAAGTAAAAATATAATGTATCGAATTACTGAGTTTTATTCTAAGTTTTCACATGGAAGAGTTGTGCAACCAATTCAGTATAACACACTGGCTTATCTACCTTTTTTTTTTCTTGGGAGTTACCACTTATCAAGGCCCAAAGGTCACTCGAAGATAAGGGTTAATAAATGTAAGGTGGAAGTGTACTAATCATTAATGGTGTAAATTGGACAGAATTTGATTATTTATGGGGGAGGGCTCAACAAGAACTTGTTTACATTGGATTTGAAAGCTATTATGCTGTATTCAACCAGGAAGCAAGAAAGCAGAATAGTGTTCCACAGGTGGGCAGTTCTGAAAAAGAAGCTTTGTTCATGGAATCTGTGTTTAAATTTAGGCACAGATATAAGTGGGGGAAATCATTTATAGTGGTTGTAGCTAGACGAGCGTTTTATGAAACTTTGGCAAAGGGGAACCATAAATTGGAGTTCAATCGAGCACTTGCCATGAATATAGTGATAGAGCAGAGACAGCCTCACAACGTCTCTTCTGTGGGAAAGAAGTTGCAGGGAAGAGAAAAGAGTATTACCTACTAGGTTTTAAAGCTGGTTTTGAAATATATCATGGCTGGATAGGGTGCGCCGAGCAGCTCCTATCCAGATATAGCAACAGTACTCCATTTTCGGACATACCTGGCTCTTATACAGATAGTGGGCTGCATCGATTGAGTGTTATTTTAAAACATGCTTTTAAAGAATGTAATTGAGGATGTTTTTATTAAAAATACATCTAGCATATATTCTACTGAATCATTTTTCATAATTTTGGAATTTATACTAATTTCGACATAGCACGTAAATACGTAATGTTTTCACCTGAAATGCATTGACTAATCTACACAAGCACAAAAAAAAAAAAAAAAAAAATGGTCCTTGTACAGTTTAATCAAGACATTAAAAATGAAAATATTGAAAAAAAGGTTATATTGTACATATCCGTTTTGAACTGAAGATCTCCGAAAAAATTTTCACTTAATTTGATTGAGTATTTTTTTCTTTTACAGCGGAAAAACACGTTTTTATGACAGCACGTTGAAGGCAGACATCTTTGAATTTTTGAATTTTTTGTTTGGATTTTTAGAAACGTCAGGGGGAGATAACTTAATTTAAAGCGCCAACACTCCTTCCCCATCTTCATTACTAGTTTTTCTTCCTAAAAATCGAATCTTTTGCTCGGTATCATAACAAATTGTCTTTTCGCTGTAAAAAAAAATAAAAAAAAAAAATAAAAAAACAGAACAAAAACTACTTGATGAAATTAAGTGAATTTTTTTTTTTCAGAGAACTTCATTCCATAACGGATACGTACAATTTAAACATTTTTCGATATTTTCATTTTTTAATGTCTTGATTAAACTGTACAAGTACCAAAAAAAATATATATGCATAAAGAATAAATCTGAAGTCTTACTTTCTTTTTATGTTTCAGTACAGCCAGCTCCTCTGCAGTGGGAACTTTCTCTGTGATTTTCATTCTGTTTGGCCGAATTTGTGGTCCTTTGCGGGTCTCTTTACTCGGTTTACGTGGCCACGTTGGATCTGCATTTTAAAATAAAATAGAAATTCGGAATATTATTTACAAAAAAAAAAGTCACAAAATATAAACTGACATCACGTCAAACAAACATCTGTTTATCATGAATAACGCTTCAAAGACATGGGTACTAGAAAGATTAAGAGTTAACTAGAGCAGGGTTTCACAAAGTGGGCACGATGAGGGAGGGGGAGAGGTTCCGAAAGCTTTTTCTTAAAGAGGACCAAATGCTTTATATAGAAATATTAAATGGCTGCAGGCATTTAATTATTGATTTTTTTTTACTGGAAAGCGATATGATACTTAACTTTTATTGGAATATGATATATGTGGTTGGTTCCTTTGCCTTAAGCTATAAAACAAGGAACCCCAAAATCATTAGTTAGTGTTAAAATTTGAAATGAATGTTTTTCATATTTATTTTAGAAATTATCTTGTTAGTGCTCCGTGCAAAACCTTTGCTCTACTCAGGGACTCCATGGTGTCCTAAAGTTTAGGAAACCCTGAACTAGAGAACAAGCGAATTGTCCACCTTATATAGAGCTTGTAATTTTTAACTTGGAGATTGACAGTTCAAATCAGCTTCATTGCATCTCAGATTTTAATATTTATAAGTACATTACACATTTTACAGTTTGAGATTTACGTATGGCATTTTTTACTGATTACTTCATGGTGTCAAATGTTGACCTCAAAGATTTTGCAAGAGAATTTAGGCTTACTTTCTTGTTAAAAAATTTCATTTGAGATTTGCTTCAAAATTTGCAAAATGCATACATCACAAGAAAATGAGAAAAATGGTCAAGACTTGTTTTATATATAACTGTTTTTAGGCATATGTGAAAAATGTAAAGAATTACTATTTTTTTAACTATCACATAACCTGCATTTGTATTACTTCAGACCACTGTTCTCATCTTGAGTGTTATTTTCACATTTCAATTGATGTAACCTCTGACCTTCTTCAGATCTATTTTGCCAAACTCAGTCATCTTTCTGCTGAACTCTGGTTGGTTCCATTTGAAATTCCATGCAGATTCCCAAGTTCAACAGAAAGATTTCTGAATTTGACAAGATACACATATAGTCCTTTTTTGCTGACTCATAAAATTTGATTTTATTAGTTTAAAAAAAAAAAAAAAAAAAAAACTTGGTCAATTGATGTGAATTTTTGGAATATGACATCTTCGTTCTATGATGGATAAAGATTGTTTTGTTTTTCCTCTTCATGTATTTCGTTCAAATTATTTAACCTTTTCATGTATTTCATTACAATTATTTAACCTTTTCATGTATTTCATTACAATTATTTAACCTTTTCATGTATTTCATTCAAATTATTTAACCTTTTCATGTATTTCATTCAAATTATTTAACCTTTTCATGTATTTCATTCAAATTATTTAACCTTTTCATGTATTTCATTCAAATTATTTAACCTTTTCATGTATTTCATTCAAATTATTCAACCTTTTCATGTATTTCATTCAAATTATTTAACCTTTTCATGTATTTCATTCAAATTATTTAACCTTTTCATGTATTTCATTCAAATTATTTAACCTTTTCATGTATTTCATTCAAATTATTTAACCTTTTCATGTATTTCATTCAAATTATTTAACCTCTTCATGTATTTCATTCAAATTATTTAACCTTTTCATGTATTTCATTCAAATTATTTAATATTTTTATCTACTTAGTCTAAAGTTTTTTAAATTCTGTTATTAAATAAAATCATATGAAAAAATAATTTTCTAACATCTTATTTTTCCCTCAGTAACAGCCTTTTCTGATAACAATCATCTCGTCACGAATTCAGTGCAAATCTGGCACAAAACCAGGCTATAATGTTGCAAACAAACTTATCACTTATTCACACCTATATTCACACATATATTCATTATTACAATAGAAAAATGCAAGCCATAAAAGTAATATGGTTAAGCTTAAAACATGGAAAAGTAAAGGACTAGTTGTTAAAACTGGAAAAAAAAATAAAAGACAAGATATTCTAGTAAAAAATATAAAAAATTTATAACTTAAAATATTGCAGCATTAAGAATTGATTATATAATGTTATAAATTGAATAAATATATATATATATATATATATATATACTTTTCATGCTCGCAATTTTCTATTGTAAGCCATGATTTTTCCAGGCTTCCAGTAAATTCACTTGTTCGTTGTTTAATTTCAATCTTAATTTTTGCCCCCATAAACTTCAGCACTAGTCTTCTTTCAATAAAATCCGCCAATTATCTCCCTTTCATGCATTCATTCTCTCCGTTTCACTTGTTACTTCTATTTTTGCGAGAGCGATAAATTGGTAGCGACAGTAGTCACTGAAGCAACGCAGTTGCTATGGAAACCAGTCATAAAAAAGTCGCTCACCTCCTTACATTTTTTTTTACGATTTTGAACACCAGTAAATTCATCATAACTTTTGTTTTACTGAACGAAAATTGGAATTTTTTTTTTCACAATATCGCTGAGAAGGTGATCTATAAACTGTAATAATTGTTTGAAATTTGGTCAAAAAATGAGTGAGTGGTGAAGCTTTAAAGCAGTTCTAAATGACTAAAACTGCCACTTAACCATATATTCACAAACACTACCGTGTTAGAATGATTCAGATGCAAAAGAAAATGCCAAAAAGTTGCAGCTACCTGTTGGGATATCTTTTGAGTGTAGCATCCTTTGACCAACTTCATAACCGGAGGTCGGGGGCTGATCAACAACAACAGGGGATGAGATTGCATCAGGTATTGGTGTTTGTGCCTCTGCATCAGTGGGTATATCACATTTTGCTGAATCAAGAATTTTCATGAAAAAACAATAACAATATAAAATAACTGAAATATTCGACAAAAAATATGGTTAAAAGATGAGATAGGCGATGAAAATTATTTTAGTATTTTTTTTTTTATACCTAGAAATAAATACCCTCAATTAATAAAAAAACATCATGGCCTGCATAAATAGAAGGCTGTTTCACTAAAGTCATGTGATCTGCTGACATCACAGAATAAAGTAGAGTGGCCATGGTTAGGAGATAGACAATTATTATAAGGAGAGTGATTTTTTTTGTTTGAATTCACAAAGTTATGGAAATCAGAGTTCATACAGATTTTCAATATCCATTTTCAAGGACTTCTCCAGACAAAATTCAAGTTTTCAAAACAAAATTTGGGGTTTGTTTTACAATTCACAGCGATTCGAAAAAGTGGTAAAAAATTAAATATGCAACAAATGTTACCATAGCCAATAAAAGTTACTTTGCAACCTACCTGCATCATTTTTTGGCATTTTGAAATAGTTTTAAATGCTTTTTATTTCATTTCAAAAATTAAATCTATTTAGTTTTTAATTTCTAATCAAAATGGCTGCCATCTTATCAGTTTTTTGGGGTTTTTTTTAAGCCCAGCTGACCTTTTTAAATTATTAATTTTTTTTTTTTTTTTAGAGGGAGGGGGGGGGCGTGTCACTATTGGAGAGTCCCATCAGCACAAGAAAGTATTTTATTTTTAGGGAGGGGGAAGGGTAATTTTATTTATAGCTGCCACCATTACTCCTCCCTCTTGTGCCTCCTCCACACTCCATCCAAATAAAAAAAGTTAAATTATAAATGAGAATAAAAATAGGGGGAGATTTGAATCTATCATAAAATCATCTCCAGTAAAGTTTCGTGACAAATGGACGTAACTCTTGTATCCACAATACTATGCAATTTCAGAACAATGTATTTCAATTTAATTTTCAATATTTAAAAAATATTTAAATGATATTTTTATTAATACTTAAATAATTTAATAGTATTTATTTCAATTTTATTTTTAATATTTCGACACAAATTTTTACTGGACATAAAGAATACAATTTTCAGGACCTTTTCAGGAAATTTTCAAGACATTTACAATATTTTCAAGGATTTTTCAAAGTAATAAAAATAAGGCCTTTTCAAAGCCAAAGTCCAAATTTAAGAACTTTTCAAGTCTGTACGAATCCTGGGAAATATTGATGACTGAAAAATTATTTACCTGATCAAGTTGTCATTTTACATGGTGGTTAGGGTCATCAAAGGGCATCAGGTCCATGCAGCAAATTTGGAAAAATCGAAAATTTAAATTCCATCAAAATTGTGAACTATATTTAACTTTTCAAGGTAATGATGAATGATCATAAACTTCATTGGCTGCAATATGGGCCAAGCAGCAAGTCTCTAATGAACAAAACTGAATTTTTCTTGACTTTTCACCTAGATATCCCAAACTTAATCATTTTCAATTTAGACTATGACCAATATTTTAAACACGTTTAGTGATAATTGCTTAACAATGTGGATGCTAGGCTGTCCACAAATAACCAAATAAGCATACTTACAAACTCAACTGAAAGCATAACCTCTTTCGCAAAATTTGGGATCTAGTTAGTCAAGAAATTCAAGACAATTGCTTTCTTTTAAATTGACTGTCAAATTTATTGTATTTAAATCTAGTAAATCTAGCTATTTATCATGACAAATAACACCCGACCTGAGAGCCCATCTTTCAGACACAACATTCACGGGTAACATGAATTGGAACAAATACATTGAGTACATTGCCAAAGTTGCTGCAAAGAAGGTGGGCTCCCTCTTCCATGCTAGAAAATTATTCACACCAGAGAGCATCCTATATCTTTACAAAGCTACAATTAACCCACATCTGAGAACGTCTCTCACTTTGAAACAGGATTCCAAAGAGGCTCAAATCTAATAGGTCCCGCACTATAGGACAAGCTCCAACCTCTGTGCCTGTTTTACAAGTGCTTTAATGGATTGTGTTCTGATGAACTCATTGCACTTGTGCCCCCTCAACATACATAATCCTGATTAACCTAACAAGCAGCAAAATCCCACCCCTTCATCAGGTCTTCTACTCTAATAGTTGCTTCCTTTGGATTGCTACACTTTGGAATTCGCAGACTATATACTGACATGCACAAGTTTAAATGTAATGTGAACAGGTATCTCACTGCTCAGTTTCCCACAGTTCCCTGCTAGACAATCCCAAATAGTAGCCCTTTACGTTCACAGTGGCAATATGCCTTGTTAGGAAGTAAGAAAAAAAAATTTTTTAAAAACTTGTTTCATTATAAAGTACATTTGACCTAGAAAGAACTTAGACATAAACAGCTTTAAAGAAATTTAGATGGCATCTAGGGAGAGAGAGAGAGAGAGAAAAAGAAACTTCAAGCAGATATGAGAGATGAAAAGGTAGTTTGATAGAAGGAAGTAACAAACAATTCCCCTCACCTGTGTCGGTTGAATTATTTTGCTGTAAGGAAGAGTCTGAAATTTCACCGTTTATGGCAGAAGTGGGGTTGGTAGTAGATGCAGCAGCGGCTGCTGCCGCTGCTGCTGCTTTGGTGGATGACAAGATACGACTATGGCAATGCTGTTCAATGGTGTCGACTACAGTCAAAAGAGCATCCAATGAAAGGAGATGTGTTGTGAAGAGT
Organism: Euprymna scolopes; assembly: GCF_053919585.1. Lineage (NCBI taxonomy): Eukaryota > Metazoa > Mollusca > Cephalopoda > Sepiida > Sepiolidae > Euprymna > Euprymna scolopes. The sequence continues at coordinate 17,508,930 of NC_136505.1, read as the reverse complement.
CCAGAAACAGGGAAAGCATTCTGGAATGAAAAATAAAAATGAAAGAAATGTTTAATTTTATAAAAGAATTGTTTATGGAATCAGACCCTCCTCTCTATCACCTCAGAAGAATATGTTTCTTAAGTACGGTCACATTCTGTTTTTATGATGATATTTGCATTCTTTTTTAAATATAAAGGTTTTTTATACATGGAAAACGCTGACAAATTAAAAATAAATATAAAAAATAAAAAATGTTTGTAATTGTTAATCTCCTTTTCGGCCAACTTCTCTCTTGCTAATGGCTGCCCTCCTGTTTCGCAAATAGCGATAAACTTATTTTTTACAAAAAACACAATAGTAGTTGACCTACACAATGAATTATCATAATTTTGGGATATATTACTTTTTTTGATATGACAATAAGCTAAATAATATTTTTGCTTAAAACGACATATTTATAAATTTGATTTGTCGACTATAGCTTAATAAGCACCAAACTGCCTTTGTTCATTTTTTTAGCATTCACTGAGTGTTGAATTTGTATTCAAAAGGGAAACTTTGACTTTTGAATAAAAAGAAAAATGATTGTTTGTTTATACATTGATGTTTCTGATAGTTTTTTGATTTTGTTTTTAGCAGATTCAATATAATTGGATGCAATGAAACTTATTCATCAAATTTAACCTTTTATAACATGGTTGAACGAATTCATTCAGTTGTAAATAAATGAATATAACTGCATAAATAAAGTGGGAATAGATTCAAACACGCCTTGTACATATTAGTTCAGTATCTGGGTAGATGCCAGACAGTTCCAAATTCAACAGTCCATTGCTTACATTCAGTATGCTGTCATCTGTCTCAGAGAGTGGAGGATTTCGTTTGTTGTCAAACATTTTTTTTTAATCACTATGGATAATAATCAAGGTAAGTTTATGAAATGCGAAAATTCTCAGTGATAGTTCAACTATTGAACTTCATAATGAAAGAACATTAAAGTGAAAAAGTTTTCAAATCATATCCTTTAAACTAACTAAAATTAACAATAAATATTTTTTAATCATCTACATCATAATTCAAGTCATAAAGGGTTAAGAACACAATCATTATAAAGATGTCAAACTTTAAATTAAAACAAATCACAGAAGAATATTTTTATTATACAAATATGTGATTTATTCCAAAGATTAATTTTTGGCATTAATAATTTTATTACAATTTCAGGCATATGGCCCCTGCAGCTCACACATATATGGTGTAATCTCAAAGTCCAATTTTCAAACTCAGGTTGTATTCAGCAATAATCTATTGAATGCTGTCTTCCAAGTGGTATTGTGTCTGGTTTATCAGCGTAGACATGAGAATTTACATAGCCCTAAAGAAAATAATCTAACTGGGTTAACTTGTACAAATGAGGTGGTCAATTGACAGGTTCATTTTGAGAAAATTTGATCAACAAATATTTCTCCCAGTAAATTGATCGTATCATGCGCTCTGTTCAGCTGAAACCACATGTCTACAACAATTATGTCATCCAGTTATGGCATGAAGAAGTTTGTAATTATTTTTTATGTATCACTCACCATTGATCATTATGTTCTGGCCGTAATCATCCTTAAAGACATATGGACCAATGATTCCACCAGCCCATAAAGCACACCAAATAGTGACTTTTTCTGGATGTGTGTTTCAACCATAATTTGCGGATTATTATTGCTCCAACTTTGGCAATTCTGCTTATTGATATTTAACCAAAAGTATGCTTCATCACCAAAGAAAATTTTGAAAGAAAATTGTGGATCAATGGCAAGGTTTCCTTCGGGCTATTCGCCAAATCTATGGTGTGAACAATAACCATTTGCCTTTAATTCCTGCACATCTGATTTTCCTTTATATCATAAGTTGCTTAAAACGTGATTAGTTAAAGTTCAGAATAAAATCACGCTTTCTCTTAACGGTTAATTTAAAAAAAAAAAAAATCTTCTGAACGCTATTAAATGTTAAATTCTTCACTAGTTTGCAGTTTGGAGACGGAAGAAGCGTTGTTGTGATAAGTGATTTTCTCTACTAATTCGCACTTTTTATTTTTAGATTCCAATATTAATAACTACATTTTATTTCAGTATTTAATTTATGTATTTCTGTTGTATAAATGCTAGCTTTTTTTTTTTTTTTTTTTTCCCGTCCATAAATGTTTATCTACCAAGTTGATCTTAAATATTGTATAATCAATTCATTATATTATCATTTTCAGTCCCCCACCCCTAATTTCTGGCTCCCATCTTATCTCGCAATTACTTATAACGTCACCAACTAACTTCGGAAGAACCCCCCCCCCATCTGATTTTCCTTTATATCATAAGTTGCTTAAAACGTGATTAGTTAAAGTTCAGAATAAAATCACGCTTTCTCTTAACGGTTAATTTAAAAAAAAAAAAAAAATCTTCTGAACGCTATTAAATGTTAAATTCTTCACTAGTTTGCAGTTTGGAGACGGAAGAAGCGTTGTTGTGATAAGTGATTTTCTCTACTAATTCGCACTTTTTATTTTTAGATTCCAATATTAATAACTACATTTTATTTCAGTATTTAATTTATGTATTTCTGTTGTATTAAATGCTAGCTTTTTTTTTCTCGTCCATAAATGTTTATCTACCGAGTTGATTGCAAAAATAGATTACCTTATTGTACTCATTTTTAGTTCGTGAGAGGGGAATCTATCACCATACTTTCCCTTAAACATGTCAGTTGGACTTTTATTAAGTACAATACTTAATAGTTTTTTTGTTTTGTTTTTTTTTTTAATGGAGAGTAGAAAACGCATTGTGGATGCGTTATCGGCAGCTCCTGTTACTCTCGCTTCTTCTTATTTGTCCCTCAGTCCTCATTTTTTAAATGAGTGATTTTTCTGACAAAGGGAGAAGAAAAAGCTGTTTTCTAGGTTGGCAGTATTATTGCGCGAACAGTTGGCAGAAATTTTCTGTTTCTATGTCTATCCTTGTAGCCATGTCACTAGTAAGGGTGCTGGAGGTAAACGTTTTGTCTGGGCTGACGTTATCCGCCTGATAGTCAGGGACCCGAACCTTGGATTAACCACTAAGGAGGCTGTCCTATCAGCAGGTGCAAAGTACTGGGGCTGCTGTATTGCCATTTGGTGAATGGAATCTGGACCATGCAGTAGCTTCTGGTGGGGCCTCTCAATGCCATACTAGTGGGTAATTGTTACGGCTTTACCTTATCATGTGCTACAAAAAAAAAAAAAAAAAATTCTTCGTTTCTTTTTCTCTCTTAGTTTCCCCTCTCTGTCCTGCTCTAAGTAAATCTGACGACCTAGTCCACAAATTCCAAAATTTCATCATGACAAGTTTCAAGAAAAAATACACGATTAAACCCGGTTCTCCAACTTCCAACATAGACCCCTACTACCATGTCTCCTTCTCCAACATCAGGGGTCTTCGTTCTAACCTTCCAGAGGTTGAAACCCAATTACAGGAGACTAAACCAGACCTTTTATTTTTAAGTGAAACTGGCATTGGACAGGCTATTTCCCTAGATGAGTTTGCAATTACAGGATACTCTAACTTAACTTCTAAATCTGACCCCCAAGATCGCCATGGGCATGGAATATGTGCCTATATTAAAGATAGCTTTCCATGTGGGAGGGACATCTCCAGGGAAGATCCTAACTTACCCTATATGTGCTTCCGGGTTGCTTTAGCTCACACTACTGCATTTATATTTACTCTCTATCGCCCCCACAACAGCGGAGTTACTATCTTTCAAAGCATATCTGAGAAAATTGACCAAGTCCTTTCTACTTATCCTTCAGCTAACATTCACGTATGTGGAGACTTCAATGTTCACAATGTCGAATGGTTGACCCACTCAAACAAGACTGATGATGAGGGGAGGTTCTGTCATGATTTCTCCATTGCCTATGACCTCACTCAGATTGTTCAGGAACCTACCCGTGTGCCCGATAATGACGGCCAGTATGCGAGCCTACTAGACCTTTTTCTCACAACTTGCCCTGAACTATGTTCAGTTTATGTTCTGTCGCCTCTTGGATCTTCCGACCACTCTGTTGTATCAATTAAGATAAAAATGAAATGTAATAAGTCCCCAGACATACCTCTCCATCGTACAGTATATCGATACACTAAGGCTGACTGGGATAGCTTCCGTACATTTATATCTGATCTACCTCTGCATTCCATGTTTAAAAAGGATGTGTCCTCTATAGTATTAGACCTAACTGAATGGTTAATTGTAGGTATTGACCATTTCATACCCTCTAAAAAGTTTCAGCAAAAACCTAACAGCCAGCCATGGTTCTCTCCAGAATGTGCTGCTGCCATTGCGCACAGAAATCACTTTTTCCACTGCTTCAAACGTAATAGATGTATGGAAACTAAAGCCGTTTTCAGGACTGCCAGTAACCATTGTAAGAAAGTAATAAGGAACGCAAGAGAGTTGTATGCTCAATCTGTTAAGTCCAAAGTAGCTGAGCAGCGGCTTGGTTCCCACCAGTTTTGGCAAATAGCAAACAGAATCCTGAACAGAAGCGTGTGCTCCATCCCAACTATTATCAATGGACCTGAGGTAATCTCGTCAGCATCAGACAAAGCCAAACTCTTTGTCAAGAACTTTGCAGCTAATTCTACCCTTTGCGACCAAGACCGCCAACCCCCAATATTTCCTCCTGTATCAGAAAACACGCTATGTGATATAAGTATATCTGTACGTGATGTTGCCAAGCTAATCAAAAACCTTGATTCGAGTAAAGCAACTGGCCCTGATGGTATTCCAATTATAGTACTCAAAAAACTTCAACCTGAACTAGCGCCCATACTTACAAAACTGTTTAAACGTGGTCTTAAGGAGAATAGTTTCCCATCTCCCTGGAAAATCTCATCAGTATGCCCTGTATTTAAGAATTCAGGTGATCGCTCATCCCCCTCTCAGTACAGGCCAATAAGTCTCCTGTGCGTCATGAGTAAGTTGCTAGAATCTGTGTTAAATACAGAAGTAATCAAACATCTCAACAAAAATAACCTTCTTAGTGACACTCAATATGGTTTCCGTTCTGCTAGATCTACAGCAGATGTCCTTACAGTTATATCGCATAGGATTAGCAAATCTCTCGACGGTGGCAATCTTTCTAGGGCAATTGCTCTTGACATATCTAAAGCCTTTGATAGGGTATGGCATAAAGGTTTACTTCATAAGATCACTAGCTATGGTATAGCTGGAAAAGTCTTCTCAATTATTAAATCATTTCTTTCTGATAGGTTCATAAGAGTAGTAGTTGAGGGGCAAAAATCAGAAGCTCACAGTATTAATGCCGGTGTCCCTCAGGGATCCATCCTGGGCCCAACTCTTTTCCTGATCTACATTAATGATCTTCCAAATCATATCCTTACATCATTTGTAGACATTTATGCTGACGACACTACCATTTATGGTACCACATCTAAGACAGTAAACGACCAAGTTCTCTCCAATTCTCTCTCTTCTGATCTTGAGCACGTAGTACAATGGGGAAAGGAGTGGCTGGTTACTTTTAATCCATCTAAAACCAAGCTTCTCTCTTTACATCATCAACATTCTAATCCACATTTGTCATCAATTGAAATGAATGGCTCTTGTCTTCAGGAGGCCTCAAGTTTTGACAAGCTTCTGGGCTTGACCATTACTCCTGATCTTAAATGGAACACATATATCAAATCTGTTGCCAAGGCCGCTGGAAAAATGGTGGGATCTTTCTATCGATCCAGTAGATATCTCACTGCTGATGCTATTCTCTATCTATATAAGAGCCAGGTACGTCCAAGGATGGAATACTGTTGCCACATCTGGGCAGGAGCTGCTAGAAAGGACTTGTCCTGCCTTGATAGAGTTCAAAATAGACTTCGTAGCCTCGTAGGAGATGTCCTTTTCTCCTCCTTGCAACCTCTATCTCACAGAAGAGATGTTGCGAGTTTGTCTCTGATGTATCGTTATTTTCATGGAAAGTGTTCAACTGAGCTTCAATCTATGGTCCCCCCTCGCCAAACTTTCACAAGAAACACTCGTCTAGCTGTAAACACTATCAATAATTTCCCCCACTCTTTATCTGTGCCTAAACCTAAACGTAGATTCCATGAACAAAGCTTTTTTATTAGAACTGCACGCCTGTGGAATTGTCTTCCGTTTTCCTGCTTTCCGGCTGACTACAATATGGTTGTGTTCAAGTCTAAAGTAAATAAGTTCTTGATGAGCCGTTCCATATAAGTTATTAAATTTACCAAATTTTCATTACTAATGATTACTATATTGACCAATTTCTACTGTACACTCTTTAACCCTTATCCTTGAGTGGCCTCTGGGCCTTGATAATGTGGTGATGCCTTTGTAAAAAAAAAAAAAAAAAAAAAGTTGAATCTTGTAAGTGTGCAAACCAAAGTCTTTATGCAAGATTTTCCATAAAGTCAAAAGGCAGAAGTTTAATTATTGAGCACGTTAACAAATCAACACATCTGCAGTATCGACACTACTTGGTACAGCAGCAATCGCTCATATACACACAGGAAAGAAAGAAAAACCTACTGAGAGAAGTTTAAATATAAAGATATTACACACTTTTTAAGCACTTTGTTTTTGTTTTTTATGGGTCCGAACAACACTGGATAACTCTGCTGTTATTTAGATAAAAAAAAATAAATAAATGAACAATACATTTGAAGAAGACCAGAATATGGTAGAAATACAAAGATCTACGTTGATAAGGATAATTGTCGTAATGGCTAATTGAAGTGAACCTCAAACCACCCAAGTAAAGCCTACCTAGTGTATAGTTTTAGAAAGGTAGCAGGCCTTGTTTTTTTGCTTGAAAAAAGTTTTTTTAAAAATTTTAAAGTGACTAGTGTAAATCTGCACATGTATCTGCTTACCACATTAGAAAAGTTAGACAAAAGGTCAGTTTATAATAAGGAATTCAGAGAGAGATTATATATATATATATATATATATATACATATATATATATATATATATATGAGAGAGAGAGAAAAAAATCTATTATATAAAAGTCACTTTGCAGTGAACTAACATTTCCGGGAAAATTATTTAAGTAAAGAAAAGAAGAAAGAGGGAAAAGATAGCATATGATTAATAGGACTATGACAACAGCATATTCTTTTCATTGTTTTGACTCTCGAGTGTGTATCCGTTGATATTTTATCTGCTTTCACATAGAGTGATGTGGTTCTCAGTTGATTAACTGTGTCTGTGTCGAATATATACTTGAGAGTCAAAACAATGAATATTCTGTTGTTATAGCCCTAATGATTATTAGAAGGAAAAATAAAGAGAGAAAATAGAGAAAAATCATTACAGTAGATATAGTGATCGCAGTGAGAGGGGGAGAGCAAATAATGACTAAATAAAAACAAAGGTTTTTAAATGATCAAAAAGTCCCCTTGTTACTGCTGGAGGAATCCACATCATCTTAGGACACAAGCGCTCAGACTTGTAACGAGAAACTTGACTCAATTTCGTCCAGACAAAAAACTTAGTAGAAAAATAAAAATCATTAAATTGAAAACAGACTCTTACCACCCGACACATACTCCTTAAATCAGAAAGAAATATAACTACCATTTAGCTTTGTATGGAGAATATATATATATGATGATGAGAATAATGAAAATAGAATTCTGACAAAATAGAGAGATAAAAACGGAACAAACCAAGTTGTGTGTTCATCAACGTTTCATCTTTATTGTGAGACTTCCTCTGGATGAAGAAAAGTAAGAAAACACCAGTACAAATATTTGAAAATACATTGGTGTTTGTTCCTTTTTTTTCTCTCTCTCTCTCTCTCTATATATATATATATATATATATATATATAGAGAGGAATATTTAACCATATAACTATTTTTATAAGAAAACAATTATCAATGACTTGTTAATCATTTGTTTTTTTTGCCTTTTTCATGTTTTGAAAGTGATTCAATTTTTCACATCAACAAACCAAACCTCTTCAGCGACATATGTTTTCAGACAAATAGTGACCTTTTGTAAAAGAAGAATCCAGTGACCAGACGACCAACCTTAGAGAGATGCTGGAAAGTGAAAATACTGTTTCAATCCCCTCGAAAACTTGATGTGAGAATTGTTTTGCCACATAGACTTTGAATGTTTTTCGTGCACCTCAAATGCTAAATCTTACAATATATGCATGGTTCCAATGTCCAGTAAATGCCTGAATACATTTTAAAGAGTCAGATTAGACAATCTTACATTTGAGCTCCTGCAGTTGGGGATCGCACTTAACTGTAATCCACCATGACTGTGGACAATCGTCCGTGGCAGGTAAGGGGTTACAATAGAAAAACATTTGTCTGCAAGTTTGATTTCAACAATCAAGATGAGAAAAAGCAACCATAGTGTGGAACACATAATATGCATAGAATCAATTTTATAAAAAAAAAATCTTACCTTTGACAAAAGTTTTGTCAGATCTTCGAACAGATTTGAACAGAAGAGATCACAATCATAATTGAGAAAAAGCTCAGTAACCAATCCAGGAATACGCCACAAATGGACCACTGCTTCCAGAGCAATCTCTCTCATCTCATATGATATCCTTGGAGCTTCTGACACAATGATATCACTCAGTTTGGTCAAATACATCTAATAATAGAGAAATAAATTTAATTCACATGAAAAGAATATGAAAAACTACATTATGATAACGAGTCAAAATGACAATCACATCTTATTAATTAGTAGAAAAAGACTCCTGGCTTATTAAAATTTGATGCCTTTTCATTTTAATATACGTAAACTGGAATCTCGGGTGAAGTAACCTTCTACAGTATAGTGAATAATCCAAGTGAATCACTACACTATAAAGTTACTTACCTCAAGCTGAAATTTCAGGTGACTACGCATGGATTCAAGGAGCAGGAAACACGCTCTAATGGTAGCCGTGAAGAGTGACAATCGTTCGGACTGCAACAACTGCAAGAAAAGACAAATTAGTTCAATGTCAGGTTTTTTTTTCCCCTTTTTCATCCCAAACAAAGAGTGGAATTTTGTTGCTTGTGGAGGTCGGTCAGGAGCATGTAATTGAGGGGGCAGAAATGCTGTGAGTTCATCAAAACACATTCCATTAAAATATTGTAAAACCCAAGGATGTTGTAACATTGCAGTTACGGACAAAGGAAAATAATAAACATTTTTTCTTTTTTAACAAAAGTTTTTATTACCATTTCTCTCTAGTCGTGACACCAATTAAAAATCTCTTGCCATTGTCCATCTCGGCTGGTGTACACTTTTCTTCTTTCTCCGACTGCATACCAGCCACAGCCAGCCCTCACTTCACACGTCCATTTCCTTCAATGCCGATTTTGTTTCTCCCCGACCATGTGGTGTATTTTTTCCTTTCTTTTCTTTTTCTTCTCGCGCAGACTTCCTAATTTGCATATGCACCTTTTTTGCAGCAACTACTGCAGCTAATCTCCTCACAAGCCAGCCATCCTTTGCTGCTGCTGCTATTTTCCTACGTGCTTATATGCACTATGTTACAGTGCAACATTGCAGCGACGGAGGAGATTAGCTAATCAAAAGCAAGACTATCAAATCTGCACCAACCCCCAAAAACTGGAATATCATCGTTATATACATGTAGATCGCAAGTACACATAATCAACATCTCTTCTCTAGAAAATCCTTTCATGTAAAAGAGACATTGCTGGTTTTACTTTATCATTATTTCCATGGAAAGTGATCGACTGAGCTCCTATCTCTGGTTCCTCCTAGTAAGATATTCAAAGCAAGAATTCCTTTTTATTACCACAACTGCAATTTTCATGGCCAGAGTTTCTTTCCAAGAACTTCTCATCTGTGAAACACATTACTACAGGATTGCTTCCTGTGAACTACAGTATGGCCAATCTTCAAATCCAATATCGAAAGTCATGAAACTAAAAAGTTTAAATTCATAATGTTTTGCAAATTGTTTGTTTAAAATATTTGAAACAAAACTTTTAAAGAATATTTCATTGCTGCAAACACAAAAACAAACACTTTTGCATTAAGTCATATAGAATAAACATTAACTTCCAAACTAAACTCTGGCCAGCTCTTTATTTACCCGTCTTTCTCTCAGATTCATTTGTAGCATTTCTTCTCATGTTTTCCATGACTATTTTCTGCAAACTGACCCTGCTTCTTTAACTGTTCTACATCTAATAATGTAATAACTCTTATCCATTCTTTCAATGCGACCATACCATCAAAGTCTCCTGTTGAGTACACATTTCCCTATACTGTCTGGATTTAATTTTCAAAGGTCATCGGATCTATGTCTTCAAGGTTCACATTACACATCCATCATATTATTATCATATCATTTTTCTCCAAGCAACACATGTCCTCAACCGTCAATGGCGAGGTTTCACTTCCATACATTACACTGAATACACATGCTGGATAAATTCTTCTCTTGGTTGACAGCAGTAATGCTTTGCTGGTTAGTAATGACAGTAGTTCCATGAAATTAAACTCTGACAAGACAAAAGCTTTTTATTGTTAAAAGCAATAAAAATAAAGGTGATATAAGAAACTTACGGTGAAAAGGTTGCGACACATTTCATCTTTAACGAGGTAAAGTAAAGACTTGAATGTCCGTATGGTATCGGCTCCCGATTCTAATGCTACAGTCAGAAGGCTTAATCCCATGTGTATCATAACATCCGTATTGTGACGATCTAAAGGATTGATGAGGGAGACCAAAAACCGGAACAATTCACGGACACATGGGAGACCATAGGGGATCAACGGATTCGCACCTGCAAGAGAATCAGTAAAAAACTTAGTTGAAAAAAATACAACTCCAACAACTGTAAAAATAACTTTTGTAATTTTAAAACAAGCATTATTCAAGAGATGTTGAAATCAATGATGATCTCTAATTTATTCCAGAAATAAAAAGAGCCAAACTTTGTCTAAATGAAGCCTAATGATTGGCTGAGGGATACAAAAGCCTGCGCGCAGGAATAAGAATGAATCTGATTGGTTAACCAGCTTAACAAAGCACAGTGTGTGTGTGTGCGCACGAGTATAAAAAAACATAAGATAACACAAATTGCATGTATTCTAGCCTGACAATTCCCTATGGAAAGATTCTGTGTAGCTTAATTGCTATATATATTTCATAACTTACTACCTAGCTCTACTCATGTATTGAGCACTGTTGAAATAAATATTGAAAATTGATAAAAATATGTCTCATTAATTTATTTATTGCAGACAAATTCCAATTAAATAAAATATCTTATAATATTTTATTTAGATTTATTAACTAATATATTATTGATGGGATGAGTCAAGTATTTTTCTTAATTCAGATTCAATTTTTCGGAGTTTTTTTAGATTCCCAATTCTGATTAATCATCCCAACACACACATATATATATATTCTAGCAAGCCACCCGGCATTATTCGGTCATAAAATACGCTTAAATATGATATTTTAATTCATGCAGATTTCATATCTATTATTACAGAGCCAATTCTCTATTGATTATCATATTGTACCCAATATATAGCAATGCTTTTAAAAGTTAAAGAAAAAAAAAATGATTTGAGTGCCATCAACTAGAATCGAAACCAAAGCATATAGCTCTCCAACCTTAGTCCTTAACATTTGAGCTATCATCAGATGGATAAGAAAACATTAAAATTTAACTTACTTTAACATATAAATGTATATATGCATACGCGTAGAAGAGCACTTCAAGTCGACTTACATCTGGTAAGTTCCAATTTTTTTCAAATTTAACCCCATAACGATTATTTTTACTCGTTAAAAGACAAAATTGAATTTGTTCCACATGGTCCAAATTCCTATATATCAAGTTTCAAGTCTACAGACCAAAAATTGACAGAGGAGTTTGGTAGAGACCATTCCTCAGGCAGACAATGTAACTTTTATCTAAAAAACATCATTAGTAATTATGAATAAACATATAAACAGAAGAAATAAGTTAAATCAAAAAATGAATTTGTACCTTCTTTCGTGTGCTGTTGAGGCATAAATCGGATTCCACGTGGATTGACAAAATCACTGCTATCAGGGCTATTTGGGGTTAAAGGCGGCCCCGACGGGGACACAGGTTCATTGACAGATTGCACAGAGTCCGCATCATCACCCGCTTCTGAAGGGCAACTCAGCTCGGAATTTAATTCATTTTCACTTGAGGTTTTCTGAAATGGAAAAATTTATAAATAATGTTAGCTATTTCTATCTTTTTGTTGCTGGTTTTGCAAGAAGAATAAGTTTAACTTGTCAATATCATTGGATATTTTTTATATAGGATTTTACACAATTTTTTTTTAAATATGAAATAACAGATGAGACGGGGTCATTCAAACAGAAAATAAAATTTCATAATAAAATTTGTCTCAAATCTTTTTAAGAATTATTTATATTGGTTTTACTTTGGATTATTGTTTGCATTAATGTGCAGATTTATAAAAGACACGATGTTGCCTGGGATTTAATGAGGTCCTTTTCTCACTATGCACATACCATAGCACTTGTTGGATAGTTTAAAAAAGTTAAAAATGAACGTTTTTATACTTATCATGTTAGAATAGAAAAAAAGACTTACTTATCGTATTAGCAAAAAAAAAAAAAAAAAAAAAAAAATGAACTCGCAAAAGATAAGATTGTAAGAGAGCACATTATCCACCGGCAATGACACAGATGTTATGATGCTGCTAATTTAGCTTTTTAAAACGAAACAATCGTTCCCACATGCATGGTTTACAAACAGTGCCGAAAGCAAGGTTTTTACCTGACCCTCAAACAAAACAGCATTTCTACACATTTCTATCTATATAAAAGCCAAGTACGTCCAAGGATGGAATACTGCTGCCATATCTGGGCAGGAGCTGCTAAAAACAGCCTATCCTGCCTTGACAGAGTACAAAATAGACTTTGTGGCTTAGTGGGGGATGCCCTTTTCTCTACCCTGTAACTTCTCTCCCACAGAAGAGACGTTGCGAGCCTATCCTTGTTTCATCGTTATTTCCATGGCAGGTGCTCGTCTGAACTCCAATCTCTGGTCCCCCCTCGCCAATCTTTCACGAAAAACACCCGTCTAGCTGAATCTACTGTGAAAAATTTCTCCCACTCTTTATCTGTGCCTAAATCAAAACGTGGATTCCATGAACAAAGCTTCTTTCTTAAAACTGCACGCCTGTGGAACTCTGTTCCGTCTGCCTGCTTCCCACCTGACTACAACTTGGATGCCTTCAAGTCCAACGTTAACAAATTCTTAATGAATCGCCCCCTTAAGTAAACACTTCATCAAATCTCCACACTAACGTACTGTACTTGCAATAACCCTTATCCCTGAGTGGCTTCCGGGCCTTGGTAAGTGGTGACCACCATATAAAAAAAAAAAAAAAAAAAATAACAATTTTTTTCCAATTTTTTTATATTATGTGTCAGAGAGATTGCTCATTTTAATGATAGCAGATCCATGCTGCAACGATGTGGATGACAAAAGTTTTTAGTGGACACACAGATATTTGCCTTTATAAAGAGCAGTTGTGTGTCTGTCCAACTAAAAGTCAAAAACTACAAAACCAAGACCCGTAAAGTTGGTACATTCTTGATCAGCATTGCTCTGGATGAATAATATCTAAAATATAGAAAAAAACTTATTCATTCTCATGTTGACCGGGTCAGCTTTTACCAGAGGATGTAGGTTTTTAGATACAATTTTAAGTATAATTGCTTGACCAATTAATGTTAAACTAGTTTATACCTGCTCCAGTGTATACATGGGTATATCAATTTCAATCTTTAACTTTTATGGCTTTTTTTTATAATTAGTACAAAGGAAAATGTTTATGAAATTTTATAGAAAAAAAAAAATATATATATATATATATATATAGATTCCTTAATATTTTCAATGAATTTGTATTTCAAAGTTTTAAGCAAAAATAATTTGCTTTAAACTAATGTTGAATATGTCTAAATTTTTTTTGTTTTTTTAATATTACTGTGTTGCTAATTTTTTTAATACATATTCAGTTAAAAAAATCTTTTTTAGATATGCGTGAAATCCAAACCGATATTAACATCGTAAAAATCATTGCCTTAGTAATGTGTACTCTGCCTATTCCTTTTTCTGTAAACCAATCGCATGTTTCTATTTATGTATGAACAAATAAACTCCAAAAACACAACCTTTTAATAGTATATAGATCAATTTCATATGTAAATTACACTGGGGTTAACACAAAGATGACCCCCAGGATTATGTAATACCGACTAGAGAATGAACTTTGAATATGCCTAAAACATTAAATATTCAGATTCTAGCATATGCAATATTTTACATTGACTGACTGGACTCATTAACTGCTGTTGTCCAGTCCTTTGTCCAAATCATGGCCACATCTTGATTAACAATCCTATACCACAGGGTTTCCCTAACTTCAGGATACCATGGAGCCCCTGAGCAGGGCAAAGGTTTTTTCAGAGAACTTCTCAAATAAATATGAAAAACATTAATTTCAAATTTTAATACTAACTAATGATGTTTGAGTTCTTTGACATTTTTGTTTTTGATTAATCAAAAATAGTTGCATATTTTTGTTAATTTATTTTTATACTAGCGAGGGGTACCCAGCATTGCCCGAGTGTTTGTAGGTGTGTGAAAAAAAAAAACAGGTGCCCGTGAAAAAAAAAGCCTTGACGACGCGCAGTTGGAAAATAGTAAAGTGTGAAAAAAAACAGGTGTGCGTTTTTGATTGACATGACGGCGATAGCTATTCAGCAGTTAGCATTTTGTGCGGGACAGTTTTTAATGAGGTCAATAAATCGGTTTGTTTGTTTTTAAAAACCCGCTCCCTCATCTCGAAATGAAAGCTATCGTCTGATATGACGAAGTCGACATTGACCAAACGTTACTTAGCTTTCTAGAGACCACTGGCTCTGGGCCTGTGATTAGAGTCGAGTTTCGCTTTTTGTTTATACCAAAAACCGAATGCAACGCGTGCCGATGCGGGAAATGTGGAATAATTAACGTTTGAAAGTCAATAAAATTAAATAGACAGGCAAGCTCCGTGGTTAACTGCGAGATATTACAATTTATAGATGATATAAAAAGTTTTAAGAAGTTGTGAAGCGAGCGAGCGCTTCTCTGAAAGAAGCCTTTTGTGGACATCAAGGAAAAGCGCACATGCATACATACATACATACATACATTTTCACTTTTATATTTATAGAAGATTTTCTGTTTCATGAAACTCTTTACACCCATAGTTAGGTATCATCTCTTTCCAGTAAAAAAAAAAAAATAAAAAAAAAAAAATCAATAATTAAATATCATTCAATTTTTCCATATAAAGCATTTGGTCCTCTAAGAAAGAGCTTCCGGAGCCCCTCGTCCTCACTCATGGAGCCCACTTTGGGAAACACTGCTATACCAATTTCCTGTGTGTACCTTGGTTAACTGCCTTTCCATTGTCGATTTACTAAGCTTGCTCCCTATAACATTATGTTCTACTAATTAACTTGCTTCCTCATTTTTGTTGCAGTTTTTCAGCTTTTTTTTCTCTTCCCAACATTGAACGGGGGGGGGGGGGGGGGAGTATCACTTCCTTAAGTGATTGTCGGTACGCTCACCTGTAAACTGTTCGGACGATTAACATTAAGTCTTTCTTGACTTGATGAAATGGAATCAGACACATCAGCATCAAGTTCTTTTTGATCATCTTTCTCGTATTCTTTGTCGACACGTCTGTCTTCAGCATCTAAACATATCTCGCCACGTACACCATCTCCACTTAACCGGATATCAGAGTTTTCTTTGTCTGAAGCTTCCTGAAGACAAGCAGAAAAAAAAAAAAATTTTACAAAAATTATAGGTAAGTTCTCTAATAAAAATAACATTTGTGAAAGCAGGGAATGCTTATAAAAACATTCTTTTATTGTAATGCTGGTAGCCCGGCATTGCCCGGTTCTACAATATGTTTAAACATAATTTATGCACATTGTGTGTACTATTATAGAATCAATCCTCTATTATATGTTATGGGGAATAATTTGCCCTGTGGACTAATTCGCAAAAAATTTTTTTTAAATAATAATGTCATTCATCAAATTGCATCTGTATTTGTTTACAATATCACATCAGCTGATATTTGGGCTTTACGATGAATGCCCTGGAAAAGTCACTGTTGATTAATGTTTACTTCTAAAATATACAAAGAAATGATTCGCGGCAAATTTAAATGGTACCTCTTATCATAAATTGAATTAGGAATGCACATGAAAAAAATTGAAATGGCTTAACATATTTCAATAATAGCGAGAGAGAGAGAGAGAGAGAGAGCGCTTGAGCTAAGAAAGAATCTTTTAAAATTTTTACAATCTGATTAAAATTAAGTTATGGTTATTTTTGTGCCTCACACATTAGAATATTTTTTCCTCTTTAAGACCATATGCATTTTGTCATTTTTTATACTAATTTTTCAGTAAAAATGCTATACCTTTGTTAAAACATATGATTAAGTAATAAAATTTACCATATAAGTGTATTTTTGTACAAAAAAATCAGAACATGCTACTGAAAATCTCCAGAAATTAATGGTTTCCAAATAATCTGCAGTAAATGCACATAAATATACTGCAATTCATTAAAAATGCCACATATCCATTAACAGAAAAGAGGTTAAAGAACTCAAAGTAGAATTGTAATCCATTTTATTTATAAGAAACTGAATTTAGGACTGTTCAAAAACGAATATATTGCAATATTTCTTTGGTATTATTGTAGATTAACACCTTCTGTTACCCTCTCCCACCTGACCACTTTTCCAAAATATGTGATTCTACCTTTATAGACAATCACATGAGAACACTTTAAAAAAAACTTTAATGAAAGATAAACAAAAATTATTTTAGAATATAAAATGATTTCCCACTTTGAGCCATTCCAGCGTTTTAGGGCAGTTAATCCATTTTTTTTTTTCTATGGGCGATAAATCCTGGGTATTATTTTTTTTCCTTAAAGGCAATTATGCATGGTGTTAAGAGGGTCTTTGTGCAATTATGAGAGGATGGGGGGGGGGCTGCCACTCTGACTTTAGGTTACGGATAGGGCTAAGGGACATCCTGAAGACTTTATAGAAACAAAACAAAAACAATTGCAGAATTTAGAGTTGTGGGGAGGGGGTTCACATTAATTTTATTTAATGTAAATAATTCATCATTTCGAGATTATTCTAGTATTTTCGGACAGTTGACCAACTTATATTTTCATGGGAGATAAATCATGTGAACTTTTAAGATATTTTTTTTTATGCTTATATGTCACTTACAGAAGAATTTTGTTTGGTGGGAAGCTTGCTACTCAGACTTAGCATTATTGTTGGGGCTAAAGAAAGTTTTAGGACGAAATTTGACACTCATATCTAGAGTTAGAGGTAGGATTAAGGGAGTGCTTTTGTTTTTTTTGATAAGAGGGCGTTTGACACCCACTGTGAAACTATATAAGACTTATGACAGACAAAAATTAATGTTACTTAAAAAAAAAAAATTGATGTCACTAACAGAAAACGTGACATTTGGAAAAGTATCAAGTATTTTCTGCTCACCTATTTAAATATTAAAAAAAAAAAAAAAAAAATTCCGACAAATTGTTTACAAATTTTGAATGAATTTGATCTTTATTTTTAGTTACATTTCAGATCTACTAATATTTAAATATTGATTTTGCGATTTTTTTTTTATAATTGGGAAAATTAGTTTCCATTCAATAATAATCTACTAAAAACATTGTAAAAAAGATGAAAATTAAAAAAAAAATATGGGTGGGAAGGTACTGCTCGTACACACAAACCAAAAAAGTCGTATTTCACATTTTTGGTTGTTCAAAGCTAAACAATATTTTTTGGTCAATTTTTTAAAAATATTTATATGGTTGATAACAAAATAGTTTTAACTAAACATGCAAGAAATTTTTTGGTTAATCAGATTTTCAATTTTTAAAAAATTCAATCTTGGAAAAAAAAAAAAAAAAAAAAAAAAAAACGTTTGTTTACAGCCATGCTATTGCTATTACTAATAATACACTTAAACTCAAAATGATTTTTTTTTCTGGATATCATGATTTTAAATTGCTAGCTACCCCAAGAGAAAGCATACAATTATACTTTTAATCGATAAAAATAGTAAAAAGATTGTCTTATTTAACAGTGAGTGTCTGCAGAAAATTTTGCAAAATTTTCAATACACATCATGTTGAAATCTTTTTTTTTTTTAACACAATAAAAAAATGAGTTGTCAAAAATATTTTGGACACTCCAAATGCTCATGCCACGTGACATCTCCTGGTCAGGTTCCAAATTTCATGACAAAATTCTTAATACAAACGTGGCATGAGCATTTAGAAATCAAGGATGGGGGGGGGGTCTTTACAAAACATTACTGAAAATGCTGTTTTATGATATCCAGTTTTTTAATCAGTTTATTTGCTTAAAACTAAAAAAATATATAACGTACATGCATTATTTATTAATTCATTAGAAAATATATTAATTTCCGAACAAAATGGTGATATTTTGAGTATTTTTTTTTTTTTTTTTATTATTATTACATTTTCACCCCAAACAAGGCACATTGCCACTTTGGTGTAGGGGGCTATTATCAGGGGCAACAACTACTGGGGTACTATGTAGGGAGTTGAGCAGCAAGATGTCGGTTCACGTTGCACTTGAACTTCTGCACGTCAGTACAGTTGGGGAAGCAGGGATCTGGAATGGAATTCCAGAGTCTAGCAGTTCTGGGGAAGAAACTACTGGAGTAGAAAGATCTTTTACATCTAGGGATCTCTACAGTGTGGGGGTGTGATTTAGCAGCCTGTCGGGTTTGTCGAGGGTGTTCTCGTTGTCGAGGCACAAGTACTTGCAGTTCGTCAGAACATTCACCATTAAAATACTTGTAGAACAGGTAGAGGGATGCAACATTTCGACGATGGGACAGAGGCTGAAGCTTAGATGCCAGTTCAGGGCCTATCAGATTTGCGACTCTTTTGAACCTTGTCAAGGAGCGAGAGACTAGTAGCAGATGCACCAGCCCAAATATGACTACAATATTCCATACATGGGTGAATGGTGGCCTTATAGAGGTACAGGATACTTTCGGGTGTTAGTAGTTTTCTAGCACGGTAGAGAAAGCCCACCTTCCTTGCAGCGGCCCTGGCAATGCCTTCAATGTAATTGCTCAAACTCATGTTTCCTGTGAACGTTAGGCCAAGGAGTTTGAAAGATGTACTCTCAGATAAAGAGTCGTTGGCCATTGCTATAGGTGGTAGAGAAGGTTTCTTGTAATTATTGAATGAAACTAGTTTAGTCTTGGCGGCATTGAACGTGACCATCCATTTTTGTCCCCATCCACTACAGATTGGAGGTCATCCTCTAGTGTTTCTGCCATTTCTTTAGATAGGTGTTCATTTGTTTTCCTGTCGTGCCTGTTATAGAGTGTGGGGTTATCAATCAGCATATATACCCATCTCAGAGGCAATTTTGTCGGGGAGGTCATTTATGAATATCAGGAACAGTAGAGGTCCAAGGATAGATCCCCGGGGCACTCCCGCATTTATATAATATTGTTTAGATGTACGACCGTCAAGGACAACCTGGATTTTTCTCTTATCTAAGAAGGATTTAATTATGTTAAGTATTCTACCAGTGATACCGTATTATTTAATTTTCCTGAGGAGACCCTCATACCATACCCTGTCAAAAGACTTAGATATATCTAGAGCTACCGCTCTGCCCTCCTTCGCTTTGTCCAGTGAATGGTATATACGTTTAGAGATTACAGTTAGGATGTCTGCTGTGGAACGGGCTTGTCTAAATCCATATTGCTGGTCAGTCAGAAGTTTAGCATCTGTAAAGTGATGGACTAGAGCATGGTTAATTAAGGTCTCAAATATTTTGGCAAAAAGTGGGAGGAGGCTAATGAGGCGATAATTTAATGGGTCAGTTTTCCGCCAGAATTCTTGAATACTGGTACCACAGAAGCAGTTTTCCAACAGCCCAGAAAGCAAGATTCATTAAGGCATTTGTTGTAAAGTTTGGAGAGAACTGGAATTACTTCGGCTGAGCACTTTTTTAATAGCACAGCTGGGATGAGATCGGGTCCACATGCTTTTGAAGTGTCAAGGTTTTTTATGATAGCATGCACCTGAGCAGGGGTGATTTTCAGATCGTCTAGCATGGCGTCTGTCCGCATAAGAAATTCAGGTAGGGAGTGGTTGGAAGGGTCCAGTGTGGAGTTTGAGGCAAACCGACTGGCAAGCATGTTAGCCTTCTCGGTTGCTGAGCAAACAACCTCGTGATTTTTGGTTAGTGGGGGAATTGTTGATTGCCCATTATTTACTATACTGTTGTAGATTTTCCAGAAGTCACGAGTTCCTAGTTTTTGTGCTTCGATGCATTTTTTAGTGGTTTATTATTGCCGATGTAATGTAAAATATTTCCCTGTTAAAATTATTCTATTTTATCTATAAGAGAGAAAAGCTATTTTTCAGATCGGATTTTTTCGATACTTATCGGATGAATTTCTGTACAATCCATACTTAAGAACACTGCCAGACATATAAATTAGGTTTGTATGAAATTTGCAAAAGATAGGCTCAGTCGTTTTGGAACATATGAGGAAGGAACTCACACACAAAGTAACTTTTGTATAATAGAGATTAAAGCAGAAAACTGAAAATATTAAAATAAGAAATCCATTATGCCATGCAAGTATTAAATAAAACATTAATTTTAAAATCATTAGTAATCCCTTATATATATATATATATATATATATATATATATATATAAAAGAGTCAGTGTTTCGAGGGGAAGGGGGAATTGTGTACAACTTTACTATAGTACATCTTTGAAAAAATGCATTTCTGAGAAAAACCTTATGTACTTGCATGTCATCCCAGAATTAGTATAAATTCCAAAAATTAGGAAAAATGGCTCAGTAGAAAAATAAGTAAAAACAGAAATTTTTCAAAAGTTGCAATTTCACTGTAAATTAACCCTCTTAGATGCTTGAAATCAGGGGGAGATAACTGCTTTCAAGTTAGCCATCTTGCTTAATCTTGATAATACTAGACGCTTCTCAGTCTTTTTTCATAAATATTATTATGGAATGTGCTCTTCAGAATTGTCTGATCTATTTTCTGCTTCTTTTTGTTTCAGTTTGTTTGACTTGTTGGTCTAGTGGTCTTGAATTCGCTGTTTTGATACCTCCTTGTAATAGAGCTTATTCGAGTAGCTTTTTTTCCACAAACTGTAAGGTTGTGGAACTCTCTTCCTGCTCACTATTTTTCTTCTACCTACAGTTTTAGTAAACATCTCCTGTCTTTAAAATAATCATCTTGTCTCGAGCAATTTCCATTAAAAAAAAAAAAAAAAAATTGAGTGGAGACTTGTGTAAAAGAAAACAAATTAAATATAACAAGAATGGGACAATAAAATAAAAAAAATAAAAATCTGCTCACAAAGTGTGACAATATTAAAATGCTGTGAAAAAGCGTATCATAAAATAACCCAACCTCATGCTGATGAAGGTGAAAACCAAACCCACCACAACAGGATTTGACATAAATGACAAAAAAAAAAAAAGAAAAGAAAAAAAAAGAAAAAGCCGTGAGGTGATTTAAACGGACGGACATAAAAAAAAAGGTCAGTCAGTTGGCAGAGCTGACATTTAAAACAAACAAAAATGAAATTGTTTTTAACAGACACAAAAAAAACTAGACAGGTTTTTTGGCAAAGAAAAACTTTTAAGAACAAAATTGTGCTGCTTATATTACTGAGGAGTTGCCACAAGGATAATGGTTTATACGATGCATAAATTTAGAGTTGAATGATGATCAATAGTATGAGAGGATTGAAAACTTTATGGTACTCACTCAAAAACACAACCAACCGAGAAAATAGCAATTATTTCTTGTTTGTTAGAGACATCACTCATGGAATGTAAAAACAGGGATGAAATAGGGAAACACGAGAGTTAGTTGTTGTGAAAAATACAAGCTTTACTTTCTGCTCTCCATGTTTCTTCCGTGATCATCTATTGATTTTTATCTATATTCCTCACATTGTGATTCTGATATCAGCTGTCATCTTCAATCTGATCAGTAGGCCTATGACAACCGCATACTCTTTTCATTCCTTTGACTCAAGTATATATCCGACACAGTAAGACACAGTCAATCAACCGAGAACCACATCAGTCTATATAAAAATATATAAGATATTAATGGATATATACTCAAGAGTCAAAACAATGAAAATAATATGCTGTTGTCACAGCCCTACTGATCATCTTCTCAAGGTCACATTTAATGAATTTATGACTAAAAACATTTTAATATATTTATTGTGCACAGACTAACAATCTCTGCTCAAGCTTCATGGTTTCTAAGATGCTCAAGTGTGAACCTGTGTTTGTGTTTAATTAATGCACAGATTGTGATCATATGCTCATTCTCTTTGCCCAAATTTGGTGCTTGTTTCTGACACCAATCGTAGTGTCAATGTGATTTCTCTCACTGCTGTTACAAAAGGATTCTCCCTCCAAGCAAAAACCACAAATGCAGTTTAAAATCAAGTCATGCTTTTTTTTTTTTTTTTTTTTTTTTTTTTTTTTTTTTTTTTTGAGAAATTATGTCGATACTTATTATTTTAACGAAAGAAAGACTTCAAAATAGCAATAAATATATCTTTCAACTAAATGCAAATGGTCAATTAATATAAGGTCTATCAATCTCTAAAATTTACAGAACTCCAACTAACATAAGCTCTTGGAGTATATCTGGCTAGTATCAGACGGGTAACCATTTGGGAATTCTAGGCACTGTATATGTTCTCTGCTTATCTCTGCGTTGTTTCCAGTCATCTTGAACCTCCATTTACCACTGGTATTTAACAATATCAACTAATTCTATGCGCAGGTATCCTTACAGTGAGTATCTATAGTCTGTCAAGACTAGAGGAAGCTTACACACACACACATATATATATATATATATATATATATACACACTAGCAAAACTACCCGTCATTGACTGGGTTCAAAAACAGCCTACAGAAAATGGGCTCTGATTTAGGAAAGTATGATAGGTTATGAAAAGGAACGGTTGTAAAGAGATAGCTTCGAATTTGGGGGTATCAAAACCAAAGCAAAATATGATGAAAGTAAAAATAAAATAGATAAACCACATAATTTATTATACTATACCTGTTCACACTGAAACACTTATCACAATATTCTGTGGATCTATATTAAAAAACCTTGTTAAACTATGGAGGTCAGGCGCGAACGAACACCCCATAATTTTATTATACCATATTTCTTCAAACTGAAACATATTATAATTATCAAAGTATACTTACGCAGATAGATATGAAAAGTCTTTATTAAAGTTTGTGCCTATTTCCATTCTATGGAGGCCAGGCGCGAACGCAGACCCCACAATTGTATTATACCAACCCTATTTAAGTTAAAATATACCTATCAAAGTATCATTATGTACATCTATATTAAAAACACTTGTAAACGTTTTTTTCTTTTAAATTTTTTAATTTTTTTATTTCCATACTTTGTGGACCAGGCGCATATGAAGACCCCACAATTTGAATAAATCATCATTATGCCAGATCAAATATACCCATTCCTGTGTCTCGATACATCTTCTATCATTATATGTGATCAGTTTCTATAATAGTCAACCATATAGGAGCCTATTCGTGACCAGACACACACACAGACGTTCAGGTTTATATTATATATATAATATTAAATGAAAGAGGAAGAATAATATATATATATATATAGCAAATTATAGTGATTCAATGAAATTAAAAACACCTTTATTCAAATCAAGGATTTTTTATTATTCCAAGACAAAGAGTACTTTCGAAATTTTATCTCTTTATCCTATAGGGTTTCGATGCCTACCGTCTCTTCAGAGGAGAAAATATTAGCAAAGAGCTATAACAGTATTCACCCTATTTGCTAAAGTCAGTTAGACATGGAAAATCATAATCAGAAATTGATTGAAATATAACAGCTGATTGTTGGATAAATCGATTCGGAAGTATATATATATATATATATATTATATCATCAGAACAATAAGGAAAAGTTATTTGTATTTTGCATAATTCTGGCCTTTCTTCTCTTCTGTTGAGAAGCATTTAGCTTCGAAATGCCATGGTCTAAAGAGGTTTTTTTCTGAAATTTTCCCTTAACTTTTTCTCATTGTTCTGAAGATATAAAGTTATAACTTATTCCTCATCTTTCATTTAATATTATTTTTGCTCCTCTTGATAGTGTTAATTTTTTTTTATCTTGATAAGTTTTGCTTTGTTAAAGATTTACTCTTTGATAACATTATCACATATATATATATATATTTTTTTTTTTATGTAGATAAATTTACATGATTGCAGCACTGAACACGCTAATGTTTTGGACAGATAGTTGGTTAAAACCACAAGTCCTCGTCAGGCGACTTAAAAAGTTTGTCTTCTACAAAAGAAATCCGGTTCTTAAAACTTTGAGTCAAGGATTTGTGGTTTTAACCAACCGTTTGTCTGAAACATTAGCATGTCCAGTGTCATGACCATGTAAATTTGTCTATATCAATAAAAATATATCTTGCTCTTCTATTGAGCCCTTTTAACAACCTCGTTAAATTCAACTTGATGTGTGTGTGTGTGTGTGTGTATATATATATATATATATATATATATATATTTCTGTAGAAATATATGTTCTTATAATATATAATAATCCTTATTTAAGAAGTTCAATGTAATTAAAGAGCAATATAGTGAATAAATGACAAAAAACTATATTCCAAAATTCATGATGGTGACCATCTTATAATTTATTCCTTTAATTCAGTTGACATTTACATTTCTTTATAGTATCTGCTTCGTAGCACAAAATCAATCCCTTAATTATTATATCAGTCAGTGAATCTATTATGTCCTTAACTCATCAGAAGAAATAACAATCAATCCGTCAAAAGGAAATAAAATGCGATTTGACATGATTAAAATCCGAAAATTGGAAGAGAAGCTGCAAATACCTTTAATGTTTCCATTCGCCATTTTGAATGTTAAAATATATATATATATATATATATATATATATATATATATACACACACACACACACACACACACAATAATACTAGTGTCATGTAGGGTCGACCACACAACCATCGAACATCACTAGACACTAGCAAATTCACTAATCAGGAGTTTCTGATATGGAGAGTTAATATTAATTTTTCTATAACTTCAAGTGGTTTGGTTCTCAGCATAAACCTGTTTCAAGAGAATATAGTTTTTCTAAGTGAAAAAATAAAGTATTGTGTGGTCAAATCCCTGAACCAGATATTTTCCTTGTTCAGCATCTTTTCATCTGTATGCATTACAACTGTGCACCCCATCAAACATGCAGCACTGCGCATGTTTGCACATAGGGAAAGTGTATCCCCCCCACCCCCACCTCACAGACAACTTATGTCTGCCTCATGTCTCTTGTTGCTGTAACTAGTTTTCTATTTCAACTTTTTTTTTTTTTCTTTGCCCAATCAGAGCATTTTATCTCATCTTTACTATCTAACAAAGAAAAGTCCAAGATTTAAAAGAAATTGCAAAGCCAAACTCCTATAAATACATTCAGAGGATCAGACAGGGAAATTCCAGCAAATGCATCATTAAAACAGCTGAACATTTCTGAATTTTTTAGACGAGGATTGGTTATTCTTATTATTTGGATTCATCAGACTACTGTTCTCATCTTGAGTGTCATTTTCGTGTTTCAGTCATTGTAATCCCCGACTTTCTTCAGGTGTATCTTGTCAGACTCGGGAACGAACCCTTTATTTACTTCATGGGGTAGCATGCAACTCCCTGAAGTAAATAAAGGGTTCCATTCAAAATTCCATCTCAAATTTGCGAGTTTGACAGAAACATTCCAGAGTTTAACAAGATAGACATGAAGGTCAGAGGTTAGATTGACCAAAACGTTAAAATGGCACTCAAGATGAGAACAGTAGTCCGATGAAGTCAAATATGAAAACAGCTGAAATGGAAAATACTAAACTATAGAAGAACAAAAAATCATCCATTCAAAATCTGTTCTGACTAAATGGAGTTTTTCAAACATGGTCAGACCCCAACTATGAATTAATGTCTTATACCTTATATTTTTCTTCTTTCACATTAATCCTGCATTATAGTGTAGAATTAATGGAGTCCGCAATGACAGCTTTTTCACCACTAGGCACAATCGTAGTTTTGGTCTGAATTAAGGCTGATTTTACAGAGATTATTTTTTAAATACATCTGCCCATCTAATCAGCCTTCTACTTGGTTCATCATCATGACGGGCTCCTTGCCCGGACCAATGTGACTCTTCCTCTCCAGAGTTTCCTGTCTTCCATCAGTTGCCTCAGATCTTCAGGTTCACAGTTGGCGTCGTGTGCTATTTGTTGGATGTACGTGGATCTAGGTCGTCCTCTGCTTGCGCATCCATGTCGTGAAGTCCATAGCAATACATCACTCACCAATTCATGCTTGCTCCTCAGACAATAACCGGCAAATCGTAGGCATCTTTCTCTGATGGTATTAGATATGGAAGGTAGGTTGCCATAAAGTTGCTGCTTCGTGGGATGATTTTGCCAAGATATATATAATATTGTTCTTAGCATATGGGTATATGTGCTGTCTAGTTTTCTTTCCAATCTTTTGGTGAGTATCCAGATTGTAGCACCGTAAACAAGGACCGACTCTACAACTGCCCTGAAGAACTGCCTTTTCAATTTGTCAGCCAGTCCTGAAGTCCATACTGAATGTAGTCCATCCAATGCAGTCCATGCTTTTAAGATGCGACTTTCGATATCTCTGTGGAAACTATGTTGCTGCCCAGATACATAAACTCAGCGACTTCCTTCTTTCAGTGTTGATCCAACCAGAGCCCTGATTTCTCCTTTCACATTGAAAATCATAAACTTTGTCTTATCTGCATTAATGTGGAGACCAATGTCATTTGCAGACTTTTCTAGCTTACATAACAGTTTTTGCACATCAGCAGTGTTGTTCGCGAACAAAGCAATATCGTCTGTGTAATCTGCATCAGTTATGTGTGCTGATTGATGACGTCTGTTTCTGGATTTATTTAGGGTGAAGCCTAGCGTGTTGTGTATATCAACAGAGGTGCGAAGTACAAAGTCAAGACAGACAATGAAGAGAAAAGTTGCTTCCCAGCTACTTCTAATGTATAAGCAAATTTTGTGACAATGTCATTGGCAGCCCCTCCCGCACATGTGCAAACCATTAGAGGCACCATTCCCTCATCTCCATACTTTATATATTCTATAGATCTACATCTGTTAGTTTTGTATCATCAGACTGTACTTGTGTCCAGATGTGATGTAGAGACATTTCGGGTTATTTGAACGATAAGAATAAAAATTGATTAAAACAAGCCAAGAATGTTGGGTCCCCTTACACAAGTAAAAAATTTACTTTCACTATGACTAATGTTTGTGCAAAATTTCAAAAGAATCCAAGGCGTTTTATTGAGAAAAGTGTGAACAAACAAACAGATGAACGATTTCGGGGGAATTTGTTACCTCTATAATGGCACCCTGGGAGGGGGTGGAAAACCAGAGTTATCCCAGAAAATCCGTTCAGGCAAAAACTTACTTTTACCATGGCTAATGTTTGTGCAAAATTTTTTTTAAAAAATCCAAGATGTGGTTATTGAGAAAAGTGCAAACAAGCGGACAAATGTGAGTGAATTACTAGATCCGATCCCTCCTTTGTCGAGGGATCAATAAATGCTAGATGAAATGAAAGACTGTGTGAAATTTAGATCACTTTGAATATGTTGCCGAGATTATTTAGTTTGACATGCAGAGCTTGACCACAAGGCCATCTGAGCCACACTGGAATGTAGCAAATAATGGTGTGATCAAGCCAGTGGTTCCCAAACTTATTTTACATTGCAGTACACATTTTAAAAATTTCACGACACACCTATCAAAAAAATAATATTTAATTGAATAATTAACAATGCTTACAAATTTTTATTATTACCAACAATTCAAAATATCTAACAATTAAAAAAAAAAAAAAATTCATTATATACTGGCATGGATACCCGGCAAGTTCGGTTTGAACAGAGCTGCTATACTAAGGATATTGAGCAAACCCCAGAAAAGAACGAAAGAAGTAGGTGACAACTTTCCCACCAGATATTTCAGCAGTCTATGCGCTGGACCCCCTCTGCCCTAAAAAAAAAAAAATAAATAAAAAAATAAATGAATCAAAACAACTTTTTTTCAATCAAAATATCAGCAAGTGCCTGTATGACGGCAAAAAAAATTGAAAAAAAAAAATTTTTTTAAAAAGAAAAAATTTAGCCATGATAGGCAGCCTCAAATCTGAAACGCGAAAGAGGGAAAAAAGGAAAAAATGTAACTGGCAAACGTTTTTGCCCAATGAGTCCACAGCAAATTATGACGTCATGAGCCTTCAAAATAACGTTTTTAAACATTCTTCCAGTTTGATACGCGTATGTGATTTGCAAAAAATCTCGATGCAAAAAGTGGCCCCTCCTCGCAAGAAATGGTCTAGTTGACCACCAAAACATTAATCTTTTTTCTAATTTTTAGATATTATGCATCCGAGGAATAGCTCTTTCAGATGGTACTGGTTTTGACCCAGTCCGATGCGGCTGACAAAAGTTTTTAGTGGACGCACAAACACACAAACAAACCAACGTTTGAGATCTATATAATAGAAGACTTCATTTTTTTTTTGTTTTGATATTTAATCATCAATATCACATAAGTAATGTGTGAGTTAAGGTATCAGATCCAAGTGTAGTGCCTGTTCTGATGTTACACTTAATTTGTCCTTAGTTAATGTAGGGGAAAACCCTTCTATACTAAAGAAATTTTTTTTATTTTTGCCTACTTCAAGAATGCCCTTTTTTGAAAAGGTGCCCCCCCCCCCTACATTAAAAAATGACCTTATGTCACATTTTGCTCTTGTGGGAAAGCAAATAAATACCAATAATGCATGAATTAGTATTTATTAATACAAACAATTCCGGTTATAAAGATATGAAAGCTGTTTTGCATCTCTAACTTTTTCACAGTAATCATTTTGAAGCATGTTAATGTGACATGACCCAGGGGTTGAGAATCACTGAGTGAACAGAGGGGTACACCACACCTTTAACGATATTAGCTAGAAGACACTGTTCATCAAAAAAGATGGATACTTAGTTATGATGAGAATAATGGAAATAGTATTCTGACAAGATAGAGAGATAAAAATGGAACCAACCATGTCACACATTCATCAACGTCTCATCTTTATTGTAAGACTTCTTTTGGATCAAGGTTTTTTTTTTTTTTATCTCTTTATACTTAGATATCATTATCATCACCATATTTGGTTTAATGTTTGTTTTACATACTAACATGTATTAGCTGGCTTTTAGAAACTAATCTCCAATCTAACCCATCTCTGGCCAGGTCTATATTTATCCCTCTCTCTCAAATCCATCCTTATCACTTTCAAGGTGTGTGTGTCATTTTTCATGTTTGTGATTCTGAAGATTACACTGTAAACCAACAAAAAAGGACCATTTTTGCAACAATTTATCTACCACCCTGTCAACTCAAACTACTCTTTATTGTTGTCTATTTTATATAAATATATATATTATATAAGTCTGAAACAGTCATATACACTGTTGTTATGAAAGTATTTTATAAAATCAAATTAGTTTCAAGAATTCAAAAATTGTAAAAGGCACCCCAAAAAACACAAAAGTAGACAGTAGGAGGAGGGTAGACAATAGAGCGAGTAGGAGGAGGGTAGACAATAGAGCGAGTAGGAGGAGGGTAGACAATAGAGCGAGTAGGAGGAGGGTAGACAATAGAGCGAGTAGGAGGGTAGACAATAGAGGAAGGAAGAAGATAGAAAGAAAAGTAGAGAGGTAAAAAAATGAAAATAAAAATAAGACAAACTCAAATTATTTCGATATGAAACCAAACAAATTCCAAACACCTGAAGTAAAAGATTATAATTACCTCAACCTCCGAATCCTGCATAGATACATACATACATACATATATATATATAAAAACTAACATTAATAAGAAAATTACATATTCTGCCCAATAAAAAAAAAAAAACATTTTGGTGTATAATGTCACATATGAAATATAGAAAACTTTAATATTATTTGAAACATGAAAAAGATTTTTTAAAATATCGAATGAACAATCATTTTGTTAATTCATTATTAAAAGAAATCGGTACTTTTAAAGTTAACGCAAGATTTGACAAAAGAAATTCTCAAATGTTTGGCAATCTACACTCTACTTTTATCACAGCAATAGGATTTATAAACAAAATGTACATTGTATGAAAAGAGATTGGTTGGTTCAGTTTTATGGATATGGTCAGTAGATCAACGTTTTGTACACAAGTGATTAATAGATTTTTTGTAGGCATAATCACGTGAGCACACCGATTTCCATTAGATCACTAAAGTTAAACAACACTGAGCTTGGTGAATACTAAAATAGGTGACCATTTGGGAATTACAGATGCTGTATATGCTCTCCGCTTATCTCAGCATTGTTTCCAGTCATCCTGGATTTCTCCTTGCCAATAGATTCAAGCAGTGCAGATTCAGAAGAGGTGTGGTTTGGGATTGCGCAACCCTTGCCTCACAATTACACACGCAGCTGCACTTACAGGGGGTATCCATTGTCTTTCACGACTGAACGGAGGCTTCCAAAAAAATATTCTGTAATAAAATATCCCATAAATGGAGGATTCTGTTCAACTTAAAGATACAACTCTGACAGGTACTACGATTTGGATTAAAAATGAACTTCAGTAAGGGCAACTATTGGACAATTCCGCATACTCCAAAGTTCATCAATTGAGGTTTCATTACTAGGTAATATTTAGGATCATATTATGATGGTACTGGAAAGTAGATATTTTTTTTTTTTTTTTTTTTTTTAATCACCTTTCTTATCTTGTTAATTTTTATTTTTTTGATAAAAAATTAAAATCTTATTGCCTTTATACATCAATATAGTGGAGTTATAAATAAAAAATATTAAATTTAAAAAGTCATTGTAAGCCATGAATACAATACAAATATTTTTTTTATTCATTTTTTACTTTGGTTTTAAATTTTCGAGTAAAATACTTTTCTTCAGAGATGGCCTTTCTACATTGCTCGTTGCCATGGAAACAGCCCTTGATTCATAAGGCATATGATATAGCAGGAAGTATAGTGAGAATAGGAAAGTTTCTTGAAATTTTTAATATAGCATATGCTTTTTCAGAGTTAGCAAACTTTAAATCGACAGCTATTTTCTTTAATTGCAAATTTGCCAACTATCAGTTATTTTCAGTTCAGCTTGGTTTGGCAATTCATGTCACAACAGGATGGAGCCACATGTATACAAGAGAAACATTTGATAAATGAATAATTTCACAAAATAGATCTGTCCACTGGACACCTTGTTCATGCGATTTAACCTCATTAGATTTTCTTTGACTATATGTAAAGTCCCGTGTCTACACTGATAAACCAGACAATAGATTACTTGAACGATAGTAGTCAAAGCGTAATTACCGAAATAGTGCGTAATTTAATGCATAGAGATTGTGAAAATTGTACCTCTAGATTACACCATATATGCACAAGCCACGGGGAGCCATAAGTTTGAAATTGTATTTAAATTATAAATGCAAAAAATAAATCTTTGGAATAAATTACATATTTGTATAATAAAATATTTTTAATTTAAAGTGCCTATAAAAAAAGGTACCCGTTATAAACTTATCATTTTCATTACTAAAATGTAACACCCTGTCTCTGAAGAAGGGTATCTTACAAAAACTTTTTAGATCAATGTAAAAAAAAATAAAATAAATAAGAGAAAACATGTGCATCATATTCATGGCTTTTTGCTCAATTTTCAAATTTAAAAGGTGCTTCAAAAGAAGTTTTCGATTCTCTCTAAAATGAAAAACACATTCAAAGAATTCTGCTCAAAATGCTATAACACATAATAATAGCATATTAACAGTTAAGGAAAAACTCACGTGCATAAATGTAACTGACGAAAATTGAAAGGCACATCGGTCAAGGTAGAACATAAATATGAACTTTTGATAACAATATTAAAAAAATTCAACTTAATTTTTTTTTTTAATTTTTAAAATTCTTTAAAAAAATTTTTTAAATAAAAGAAATGAAAATTCTTAAATGTTCTTTAAAAGTAAATTCATCTCGAAAATCTACAGAAAGAAAGATGCTGCTCACCTGGAAGCTATTATTAATATCAATCACTGTCTTTTCCATGGGTAGAGCCGCTGGAGTCGTAGCTATGATTTCCTCTGAAATGGCTTCATAACTGGTATCCGTGGAAAAAGGAACCGATTCACAAGGTTCGTTTGTATTGTTTATTTCCCTTTCTTTATTCTCATTTGACGCTTCTACTTCGTCACTGACGGCCCCTGCTGCAGAAGTTGCTGCTGCAACTGGCACTTCTGTACCGGCAGCAGCAACTGACTCGGCTGTAGGCTGAACAACCATTTCAGTTGTAGAAGGAGAGACAGTAGATGCTGCAGCCGTTTGCACCGGTGCTGCTGCTGTTGTGGCTGCTGCTGCTGCGCTTGTGGCCGTCGTCGTAGACGTTCTTTCGTTGATTTGCTGCTTGTTCTGGCTATGCTGTGAGGCAGGTGGTGTGCCAGATGATCTTTCATAGCGACGTTTTGGGGAACGTTTCTTCTTGCCCATACGAGAGGGTTCAACTCCACCAGCTCTCATTTTCAACTGAATAATAATAAAAAAAAAAGAAAAGATTTTTTTTGATAACCTCAATTTGAAGAAAAAAAAAAAATTCCGTCTTAATTTCTTCATTAAATCAGATAGGACATATTCGTTTAAGTCATTCAACACCAGAACCAAAATCTGAACAAAAAACAAATCAATAATACCTGGAGTAGTATTGGCTCTAGGTGGGTTATGCCAGCTTCCTCCAAAGGAGGGAGTTCACAAGAAATTGAATTCACAAGCAGTCACCAATTGCATGTATATCCCGGTCAAAGGAAGATGATATACAGCCCCTAGCATCTGTACTCGCCAAGCTCATCATTGATCAGTGATCTGACGAGAACCTGGATATTAACCCGATTATGTCAAACTGTCATCTCTTTTTTTATAGAAAGTTAGGCATGTGTATATTTGTATATACAGGATTCACTCCTAAACTAATCAACCTATCATTAAGAATTTAACAAAGCTGCTAGGTGTAAGGAGTAATAAGGTGGGGTGTATTTAGTTCTATACAAAAAAAAAAATCCGGTTTTGTATTACTGTACAAATAGATTCGAAAAAGTTGTCAAAAAACAAATATAGAACAAATAAATGTTATCAAAGGCAAGATAAGTTACTTTTCTACCAAACTGGATATAATTTTTGTGTTTTTATTCAATGTAACATGTTTATTCAGCTCGAAAAATATACAGTGTTTATCGATGTATTCGAAAATTCAAGATGTCGTCTCACATCCTCTTTAACACCGTAAGTATGGAAAAAGGTATTATAAATAAAAAACTATACAAAATACTATCAAAAACCCACCGAATATATGTCAACCTATGCCACGGTAACATATATTGAGCAAGTTTTTAACAGTATTTTATCCGGTTTTTTATTTATAACATCTTTTCCCACACTTACCGTGTTAAAGAGAGAATAAGACGCCATCTTGAATTTTCCAATACATCGGTAAACGCTGTATGGTTTTCAAGCTGAATAAGCATGTTACATTGAATAAAAACACAAAAAATATATCCAGTTTGGTAGAAAAGTAACTTATCTTGCCTTTAATAACATTTATTTGTTATATATTTGTTTTTTGACAACTTTTTCGAATCTATGTGTACAGTAATACAAACCCAAAAATCCTTCTAGAAAATTCAGTTACCGCTCATTGTTTGTGAAATGTTAACATTCAATCAATAAATAATCCCCAAATTTTGATTCCTTTGGAATAGTTCAAAGAGATTTTAAGGGCATAATAATGAACATAACTTCCCATTTGAAAACTCGGTTTTTTGGGTTTTTTTTTTTTTTTAATTTGCATTAAATTTAATCTATAATCAATAAACACCAATTAAGCAAGGTTCTCTGAATTTACATATTTTTTCAAGACCCCTTAAGCTTTAACCTTAAATTTTGTACATTTTCTACAATTAAAATCAAGTAATATATTTTAATCAAAATTGGAATAAGGACTTAAAGTTTAGCAGAATTATGTCTCACTTTTAACCTTCATAAGTGTTCATAAAGTCATGGGTGCTTGTTTGCATTAATGATCTTTTAAACCAAAGCATTTCAGGTGAAAATATTACATACATAGTTACTTGTCATGTTGAAATTAGTATAAATTCCAAAAATTATGAAAAAATGATCCAGCACAAAAATAATTACAAGTAAAAAAAATAGAATCTATCAAGTTTTACATTATAATGTGGAAGAGCTGTGCGACCAATTCAGTATGATAAACTGACTTCTCTCTCTTTAAGTTATCTGAAATTTTTTTTTTTTTTTAAATACATCTAGTACATTTACTGCTACCTCCGTGGATGAAATAAAAGGTTTGAAATTCTGTGAGGATGCAAATAATATCAATAATCAATCCTCATATAAAAAATTCAAAAACATAATATTCAACTGGATATATTATTGCGTGTTCATATTGTTTCCATATTTTATACATAAGAACATCTGTTTTGCCAGCATGTACAACAGCTCTTAAATCAAATATGATAAATAGAAATCACTGATGACATCATAGTTTTTTTTTGTTTTTTTTTTCACTGCTTATCTAGGCCTGAAGACCACTCGAGGATAAGAGTTAATGAATGTAAGGTGATAGTGTAGTAATCATTAAATGGTGTAGATTTTTACCTTTTTCATGTTAGCATTCCATTTCGGGTCTTCTTTGAACTGCGGCAATCGGGTGAACAAAAGCTGCACCATATCCATCAAAGTGTGCTCAGCAGATTTACGCAGCAATTCTATACACAGAAAACCGAAAACAGAAAGAGAATTATTCAGTCATTCATAAAAATCAATATTTTCAAATTGTATTTATGTTAAAGAGTAAGTGGGGAGCGGGGGACTGAGAAGTGGCATCTCTGTGCCTGTTTTACAAGTATTTTAATGAAATGTGCTCTGATGAACTCAGAGCTCTTGTATCTCCCACAATGTAGATACCCCTGACAAACCCTACAAGCAGCAAAATCACACCCCTACACTCTAGATGCCATAAAACCTTCCCCTGAAATACCTTCTTCTCTTGAACTGCTAAACTTTTGGAATTCCATCCTATGTCCCTCCCTGACTGTACTGACATGCAGAAGTTCAAGTGTAATGTGAACAGACATATCGTTGCCTAACTCCCTACATAGCATTCATGTAAATTTGGACCCAAATAGTAGCCCTTTATGTCAACGTTGCACTGTGCCTTGGGTATTATTATACAAACACCGTGACAGCGAATTAGTAAAATCTTTTACGTAGTATTCTGTTACGTTTCGGTGTGCTGAACACGAATCTGAAAACTGGGTTAGGGTTAGGGTACATTTTTTTCTACTAATTCGCTGTCACGGTATTTGTATAAATTTACCGTGCCTTGTTTGGAGTGAAAATAACAGTAAATAGTAGGAGTATAAATTTAGTGAAGAGGATGCTATTCAATGAAACACATGTAAGAACAAAAACTTGAGTGTGAATTAATTACATCTAATAAGATATACACATGCATGCTGCGTATATGAGTAATAAAATGCAAAATGTTGATGAACTCTTTGTGACTTGAATTATGATGTAGATGATTCAAAAATATTTCTAATTTTAGTTAGTTTAAAGGATAATGATACGATGATTGTCTTCAAACTGGAAAAATTATAAAGTTCAATAGTTAAACTACAACTGAGAATTTTTGCATTTCATAAACTTACCTTTATTATCCATACTGATTGAAAAAAGTGTTTATGACAAACGAAATCCTCCACTCTGAGACAGATGGCGGCATACTGAATGTAAGCAATTGATAGTTACAATCTGGAGATATCTGGGATCTACCAGATACTGAACTATTACGTACAAGGCGTGTTTGAATCAATTCCCACTTTATTTATATCATTATATTCATTTATTTATAACTGAATGAATTAGTTCAACTGTGTCAAAGTGTTAAATAGTTAAAGCAAAACATACAAGTTCTAATGTGGCAAAAGTACAGGACATCTCAGCTGCCAGTCATCAAAATAATTCACATGGTGACACACATCATGTGTGAGAATAGGCAGGCCCAGCCACAGCACAATTCTATCTTGGGCCTCGAGATGACAGTTGGTGGTGATATCATGGAATAAAATGTGCACACATATATATATATATATATATATATATATAAATAAAAATTACAATAAGTTTACCAAGGTAATCAAAATGGTAAACTTAAAATATATTATAAATATTTAAGAGTTAATATTTACAAGTAATCTCAACCAGATGTAAAATCTCAATTTGTTTATATATATATATATATATATATCATAATATCCACATTCAATTTGGGTTTTTAGGATTGTATACCACTAGATTAGTGGTACTTCTTTCATATTTTTTTTTTTTTTTTTTTTTTTTTTTTTACACAGTGATCACCACTTATCAAGGCCCGGAAGCCACTCAGGGATAAGGGTTATTGCAAGTACATCACGTTAGTGAGATTTTATGAAGTGTTTAATTAGGGGGGGGCGGTTCATAAGGAATTTGTTAACATTAAGACATCCAAGTTGTAGTCCGGAGGGAAGCAGGCAGACGGAACAGAGTTCCACAGGCGTGCAGTTCTAAGAAAGAAGCTTTGCTCATGAAATCCGCGTTTTGATTTAGGCACAGATATAGAGTGGGGGAAATTTTTCACAGTGGATTCAGCTAGACGGGTGATTTTCGTGAAAGTTTGGCGAGGGGGGACCAGGGATTGGAGTTCAGACGAGCACCTGCCATGAAAATAACGATAAAACAAGGATAGGCTCGCAACGTCTCTTCTGTGGGAGAGGGGTTGCAGGGTAGAGAAAAGGGCATCCCCCACTAAACCACGAAGTCTATTTTGTACTCTGTCAAGGCATGATAGGCTGTTTTTGGCAGCTCCTGCCCAGATATGGCAACAGTATTCCATCCTTGGCCGTACTTGGCTTTTATATAGATAGAGAATTGCATCAGTAGTGAGATATCTTCTGGAGCGGTAGAAGGATCCCACCATCTTTCCTGCGACCTTGGCAACAGACTTGATGTACGTGTTCCATTTCAGATCAGAAGTAAAGGTCAAACCCAGAAGCTTGTCAAAACACGGGGCCTCACCCAGACGAGAGCCATCCATCACAATTGATGCCAGCTGGGGATCAGAGCGTTGATTCAATTATTTTTTAATAAAAAAAAACAAAAATAACAAAACAAGAATAACGATATTAACGTATGCATAGGAAAAAAGCTTCTGATTGTGTGTTTTTTTTTTAATTTAGATGTTGCAGGACGCTGTCACAGTGGATATGGCATTGTGTCACCTGATAGGTACAAATGTACTGGAATATTCAAGCTGTCCCTTGAGGATCATTTCTGCAAGTGGCCATCATCCATCCAATGTCTTGTGTCAATTGAAACTAAAGATACCCAATGTTTAGACCGAGATGAAACATTAAAACATTCAGTTCGAGAACTGTATTTTTTTTTTTTTTGCTAAACTGAGCTGTGGAGTTGGCAGTAGTTTTTACAAATTTTAAATAAATTTTGAATGGAATGAATTTACAGAATACATTTTTTGACAAGCAGATCAAGAGAAACTTACCGCTTAGTCTCATTTCAAAACAAATACGGAAACATGACTGCATGATTTCACAGACCGATTCATTTGTTAGTAAGACGCCAGCAGGAGAGAGCAGTAATGTCCGCAAAACCTAAAAAAAAACAATCAACTAAATTATCAAACAGAAAATAAAGTTTTCTTCTATTTTAAAACATAGCAATGTGACATAGGAGACCCATTTTTATAGAAATTTAAATGAATGCTGACAAAATTTTGGAAATATATAAATAATCAAATAAGTAAATTTTACTCAAATCATGTAAAAAAAAAATTTTTTTTTTTTTTTTTAAATTCTGACATCAGTTTTATAAAGTAGTAAAAAAAAAAAAATCTTGAATGCAAATAGCAAAATTAATTTAAAAAACGAAACCATTTTTTTTTTAAGGTAAACCAAATTATATAAAAGAAACCTGGAAAATAACATCAATTTGTAAATGAAATAAATTCAAGTAACTTATTTTAAAACTATCTTATTTTACATTCAGAAGAAATATTTTTCTGCTATTTCAATAAATAACTGATTTAATAATAATGTAAAAAAAAAAAAATACTAATTCAATTTAGTTGCGATTACTATTTCACACATGTACTATTTTTCAATTCTCAATTCAGAGGAAAGATATAGTATTTGTTCTCTTGATATTATATCATCCTCTCGGGCATTATTTCCACCTTTGGAGGTAGGTGAGAAAGTCATGTAATATATGTTCCTTCTTTCTTCTTTTTTTTTTTTATACATGGTGATCACCACTTATCAAGGCCCGGAAGCCACTCAGGGATAATGGTTATTATAAGTACAGTACGTTAGTGTGGAGATTTAATGAAGTGTCTACTTAAGGGGGTGGTTCATCAGGAATTTGTTTACATTGGACTTGAAGACATCAAGGTTGTAATCAGGTGGGAAGCAGGCAGACGGAACAGAGTTCCACAGGCATGCAGTTCTAAGAAAGAAGCTTTCTTCATGGGATCTACGTTTTGATTTAGGCACAAATAAAGAGTGGGGAAAATTTTTGACTGTGGATTCAGCTAGACGGGTGTTTTTCGTGAAAGATTGGCGAGGGGGCCGAGGGATTGGAGCTCAGACGAGCACCTGCCATGGAAATAATGATAAAACAAAGATAGGCTCGCAACGTCTCTTCTGTGGGAGAGAGGTTGCAAGGAAGAGAAAAGGACATCCCCCACTAAGCCACGAAGTCTATTTTGTACTCTGTCAAGGCAGGATAGGCTGTTTTTAGCAGCTCCTGCCCAGATATGGCAGCAGTATTCCATCCTTGGACGTACTTGGCTTTTATATAGATAGAGAATTGCATCAGTAGGGAGATATCTACTGGAGCGGTAGAAGGATCCCACCATCTTTCCCGTGACCTTGGCAACAGACTTGATGTATGTGTTCCATTTCAGATCAGGAGTAAAGGTCAAGCCAAGAAGCTTGTCAAAACATGGGGCTTCTCTTAGACGAGAGCCATCCATTTCAATTCATGCAGGGGATCAGAGCGTTGATGGTATAAAGATAAGAGTTTGGTTTTAGATGCATTAAAGGTAACCAGCCACGTCTTCCCCCATTGAACCACGCGCTCGAGATCAGAGGAGAGAGAATTAGAGAGAACTTTGTCGTTTACAGCCTTTGATGTGTTGCCGCAGATGGTTGTGTCATCAGCATAGATGTCAACCAATGATTTAAGTATGTGTTTAGGGAGATCATTGATGTAGATCAGGAAGAGAGTTGGGCCCAGGATGAACCCTTGAGAGACTCCAGCATTAATACTGCAGGCCTCTGGTTTTTGTCCATCGACCACTACTCTTATGAGCCTATCGGAGAGAAATGATTTAATGATTGAGAAAACATTTCCAGTTATACCGTAGCTGGAAATCTTGTGAAGTAGGCCCTTATGCCATACCTTGTCGAAGGCCTTTGATATGTTAAGAGCAATTGCCCTAGAAAGGAAGCCTTTGTCAAGAGATTCACTAATCCTATGAGATATAACCGTTAGCACATCTGCTGTAGATCTAGCAGAATGGAAACCGTATTGCATGTCACTAAGAAGGTTATTTCTGCTGAGGTGGTTGACTATTTCTCTATTTAATATGGATTCCAGCAACTTACTCATAACACATAGGAGACTTGTTGGTCTGTACTGAGAGGGAGATGACTTATCACCTGAATTCTTAAATACAGGGCATACTGATGAGGTTTTCCAGGGAGTTGGAAAGCACTTCTCCTTAAGGCAACGCTTAAACAGTTTTGTAAGTATGGGAGCAAGTTCTAGTTGAAGCTTTTTAACACTATAATTGGGATGCCGTCAGGGCCAGTTGCTTTACTGTCCACTTAGATCGTGTCCTCCATCGTATTTATTCTTTCTGCCACCCCCCTTACTCTTCACACAGTCTTGCAGAGTTGTCTTAAAAAGCAAGTTCTGATTGGGCAACATATCATAGCACTTCAGTTTGCATATTTTTCAGTGTGTGTAGGGTCCAATTGCCTGCTGTATATTGTGCCATATTTTCTTCATTGGTGACATGATTTTTTTATATATATTGAGGAGTTTTCAAAAACAATACATCTTTGTCTCCCCAAATTTCTCACAATTAAAAAGCATACAAAATTATAGAGATCATAAAATAAATTGAATGAGTGCGATGTTCCTCTCATGTAACATTCACAAATCAGACAAAATCCAATTTCAAGTCCGATTTCTAAATTAAAAAAAAAAAAATATTCAAAATAGCATATACAAAATTTAAAAAAAAAAACACGATGACAGTCTTCTTACAATTGACTTTTTTTTCTTTTTTTTTTTCTTTTTACTTTTATTCACTCCAAACAATGAATATTGCCACTTACCATAAGCGACTATGATTAGAAACCAAATTTATGGGGCATTCATTTTAGTTGGGGAGTCGTGCAGCAAGATAGCTGTTCACATTAACAAGGCGATCTTTTAAAATTTCTGCATATTGATACAATCAGGGAAATATTATGGAACATGAAGAATAATTACGTTTTGTTAATCAGGGATGTGAGTAGCCAATGAAATAAAAGATTTGTGACCTCCACCATGTGTGTGGAGAGCAGCACAAAAAATGTTTTTCCTGAACAATTCCAATCAATTTCGATTCAAGTCAAAATTAAGAGAAACACACAGAATACAGAAAGGAGACAGGAAGTTGTTCTTTAATGAAGCAAGAATCGTTAGTTCTTTTAATGTGAAATCAGTAGCATTACAAGATTGATCTTGTATATTTGAATTATTGTGGACTTATCTGCCTTTATTTTCACGATAGCGATGTGAGAGTCCCTTTTTGATTACCTATAAAATTTGATTTTCTTAGTTAAAAATAAACCTACTTAATCAATTTGTGATTTTTGGAATATGACCTCTCTAGTTCCGTGACGTGTATGTACAAAGATTTTTCCGTTCATTTTTTTTTTTTTTAATTAGGTTGAATTTTAAATAAGAACCAAGTCATCTAACTACCCTATTCCCCTTGAATCATTTGAAATTTTACTTTTCATGGCAAAATAAATATTTTCAGTTTTCAGAGGGAACTGTCAAAGGAAAAGGAAGGTGGCAAGATTATAAAAAAAAAAACAGGGAAAGAAAATAAAGCTAGAAAAGAGATATAGAGAAAGAAAATAAATCCAGCCAAATGTTATGAAAAATTTGGCAGAAATCAGTTTTTTCTAATTAAAATAAAAAATTAAACTGATTTAATTTAAAAAAAAAAAAAAAAAAAATCTTCTGAACGCTATTAAAAGTTAAATTCTTCACTAGTTTGGAGACGGAATGCGTTGTTGTGATAAGTGATTTTTTTCTCTACTAATTCGCACTTTTTATTTTAAGATTCAAATATTAATAACTACATTTTATTTCAGTATTTAATTTATGTCTTTCTGTTGTATTAAATGCTAGCTTTTTTTTTTTTTTTTTTTTTTTTTTTTTCTCTCGTCCATAAATGTTTATTTATCTACCGAGTTGATTGCAAAAATAGATTACCTAATTGTACTCATTTTTAGTTCGTGGGAGGGGAATCTATCACCATACTTTCCCTTAAACAGGTCCGTTGGACTTTTATTAAGTACAATACTTAATAGTTATTTTTTATTTTTTATTTATTTATTTTTTTTTTTTTTTTTTTTTAATGGAGAGTAGAAAACGCATTGTGGATGCGTTATCGGCAGCTCCTGTTACTCTCGCTTCTTCTTATTTGTCCCTCAGTCCTCATTTTTTAAATGAGTGATTTTTCTGACAAAGGGAGAAGAAAAAGCTGTTTTCTAGGTTGGCAGTATTTTTGCGCGAACAGTTGGCAGAGTTGGTGGAAATTTTCTGTTTCTATGTCTATCCTTGTAGCCATGTCACTAGTAAGGGTGCTGGAGGTAAACGTTTTGTCTGGGCTGACATTATCCGCCTGATAGTCAGGGACCCGAACCTTGGATTAACCACTAAGGAGGCTGTCCTATCAGCAGGTGCAAAGTACTGGGGCTGCTGTATTGCCATTTGGTGAATGGAATCTGGATCATGCAGTAGCTTCTGGTGGGGCCTCTCGATGCCATACTAGTGGGTAATTGTTACGGCTTTACCTTATCATGTGGCACAAAAAAAAAAAAAATTCTTCGTTTCTTTTTCTCTCTTAGTTTCCCCTCTCTGTC
Organism: Euprymna scolopes; assembly: GCF_053919585.1. Classification (NCBI taxonomy): domain Eukaryota; kingdom Metazoa; phylum Mollusca; class Cephalopoda; order Sepiida; family Sepiolidae; genus Euprymna; species Euprymna scolopes. The sequence continues at coordinate 17,466,201 of NC_136505.1, read as the reverse complement.
CTGCTCTAAGTAAATCTGTCGACCTAGTCCACAAATTCCAAAATTTCATCATGACAAGTTTCAAGAAAAAATACACGATAAAACTCGGTTCTCCAACTTCCAACGTAGACCCCTACTACCATGTCTCCTTCTCCAACATCAGGGGTCTACGTTCTAACCTTCCAGAGGTTGAAACCCAATTACAGGAGACTAAACCAGACCTTTTATTTTTAAGTGAAACTGGCATTGGACAGGCTATTTCCCTAGATGAGTTTGCAATTACAGGATACTCTAACTTAACTTCTAAATCTGACCCCCAAGATCGCCATGGGCATGGAATATGTGCCTATATTAAAGATAGCTTTCCATGTGGGAGGGACATCTCCAGGGAAGATCCTAACTTACCCTATATGTGCTTCCGGGTTGCTTTAGCTCACACTACTGCATTTATATTTACTCTCTATCGCCCCCACAACAGCGGAGTTACTATCTTTCAAAGCATATCTGAGAAAATTGACCAAGTCCTTTCTACTTATCCTTCAGCTAACATTCACGTATGTGGAGACTTCAATGTTCACAACGTCGAATGGTTGACCCACTCAAACAAGACCGATGATGAGGGGAGGTTCTGTCATGATTTCTCCATTGCCTATGACCTCACTCAGATTGTTCAGGAACCTACCCGTGTGCCCGATAATGACAGCCAGTATGCGAGCCTACTAGACCTTTTTCTCACAACTTGCCCTGAACTATGTTCAGTTTCTGTTCTGTCGCCTCTTGGATCTTCCGACCACTCTGTTGTATCAATTAAGATAAAAATGAAATGTAATAAGTCCCCAGACGTACCACTTCATCGTACAGTATATCGATACACTAAGGCTGACTGGGATAGCTTCCGTACATTTATATCTGATCTACCTCTGCATTCCATGTTTAAAAAGGATGTGTCCTCTATAGTATTAGACCTAACTGAATGGTTAATTGTAGGTATTGACCATTTCATACCCTCTAAAAAGTTTCAGCAAAAACCTAACAGCCAGCCATGGTTCTCTCCAGAATGTGCTGCTGCCATTGCGCACAGAAATCACTTTTTCCACTGCTTCAAACGTAATAGATGTATGGAAACTAAAGCCGTTTTCAGGACTGCCAGCAACCATTGTAAGAAAGTAATAAGGAACGCAAGAGAGTTGTATGCTCAATCTGTTAAGTCCAAAGTAGCTGAGCAGCGGCTTGGTTCCCACCAGTTTTGGCAAATAGCAAACAGAATCCTGAACAGAAGCGTGTGCTCCATCCCAACTATTATCAATGGACCTGAGGTAATCTCGTCAGCATCAGACAAAGCCAAACTCTTTGTCAAGAACTTTGCAGCTAATTCTACCCTTTGCGACCAAGACCGCCAACCCCCAATATTTCCTCCTGTATCAGAAAACACGCTATGTGATATACGTATATCTGTACGTGATGTTGCCAAGCTAATCAAAAACCTTGATTCGAGTAAAGCAACTGGCCCTGATGGTATTCCAATTATAGTACTCAAAAAACTTCAACCTGAACTAGCGCCCATACTTACAAAACTGTTTAAACGTTGTCTTAAGGAGAATAGTTTCCCATCTCCCTGGAAAATCTCATCAGTATGCCCTGTATTTAAGAATTCAGGTGATCGCTCATCCCCCTCTCAGTACAGGCCAATAAGTCTCCTGTGCGTCATGAGTAAGTTGCTAGAATCTGTGTTAAATACAGAAGTAATCAAACATCTCAACAAAAATAACCTTCTTAGTGACACTCAATATGGTTTCCGTTCTGCTAGATCTACAGCAGATGTCCTTACAGTTATATCGCATAGGATTAGCAAATCTCTCGACGGTGGCAATCTTTCTAGGGCAATTGCTCTTGACATATCTAAGGCCTTTGATAGGGTATGGCATAAAGGTTTACTTCATAAGATCGCTAGCTATGGTATAGCTGGAAAAGTCTTCTCAATTATTAAATCATTTCTTTCTGATAGGTTCATAAGAGTAGTAGTTGAGGGGCAAAAATCAGAAGCTCACAGTATTAATGCCGGTGTCCCTCAGGGATCCATCCTGGGCCCAACTCTTTTCCTGATCTACATTAATGATCTTCCAAATCATATCCTTACATCATTTGTAGACATTTATGCTGACGACACTACCATTTATGGTACCACATCTAAGACAGTAAACGAGCAAGTACTCTCCAATTCTCTCTCCTCTGATCTTGAGCATGTAGTACAATGGGGAAAGGAGTGGCTGGTTACTTTTAATGCATCTAAAACCAAGCTTCTCTCTTTACATCATCAACATTTTAATCCACATTTGTCATCAATTGAAATGAATGGCTCTCGTCTTCAGGAGGCCTCAAGTTTTGACAAGCTTCTGGGCTTGACCATTACTCCTGATCTTAAATGGAACACGTATATCAAATCTGTTGCCAAGGCCGCTGGAAAAATGGTGGGATCTTTCTATCGATCCAGTAGATATCTCACTGCTGATGCTATTCTCTATCTATATAAGAGCCAGGTACGTCCAAGGATGGAATACTGTTGCCACATCTGGGCAGGAGCTGCTAGAAAGGACTTGTCCTGCCTTGATAGAGTTCAAAATAGACTTCGTAGCCTCGTAGGAGATGTCCTTTTCTCTTCCTTGCAACCTCTATCTCACAGAAGAGATGTTGCGAGTTTGTCTCTGATGTATCGTTATTTTCATGGAAAGTGTTCAACTGAGCTTCAATCTATGGTCCCCCCTCGCCAAACTTTCACAAGAAACACTCGTCTAGCTGTAAACACTATCAATAATTTCCCCCACTCTTTATCTGTGCCTAAACCTAAACATAGATTCCATGAACAAAGCTTCTTTCTTAGAACTGCACGCCTGTGGAATTGTCTTCCGTTTTCCTGCTTTCTGGCTGACTACAATATGGTTGTGTTCAAGTCTAAGGTAAATAAGTTCTTGATGAGCCGTTCCATATAAGTTATTAAATTTACCAAATTTTCATTACTAATGATTACTATATTGACCAACTTCTACTGTACACTCTTTAACCCTTATCCTTGAGTGGCCTCTGGGCCTTGATAATGTGGTGATGCCTTTGTAAAAAAAAAAAAAAAAAAAAAAAATTTTGACCAATTTTAACAAAAAAAAAAAAAAAAAAAAAATAGGAGAGGCTTTAGAAATGTAAACAGAAAGAAACTTTTTTTTTTTTTTTTTTAAATTAAGAAAAAAAAAAGAAAAGCAAAATTTCAAAAAGTGGAGACCTCATATTTCTGTATTATATGAAACAAAGTTGAACATACATGTAATATTTTCATAAGAACAACTTCGTCCGAACTTGGGTCAGTGCCCACAAAACGTGCATGGGTTACGGCATCAGCAATGTTCTCAATAGCTGGAGCTGCAGTTTTACTCAGAGGATCTATTAAAAAAAAAAAAAAAATGTTATAAAATAAGAAAAAAAAATATGGATTTAATATTTACATTAGAAATCATTCTGAAATGATAAAATTAAATTGTTCAACTTTCAAGCAATTTAAAAAAAAAACGCACACACACACACTTGTTTTAGAATAGCCACTTCCATTGCACCAGAGACAAAGCATACTAGTCAGTGGAGCTTCACCTAGCATGGGCAGTCATTATTACATAGGGTAGTGGAAATTCCTTGTTCACATCAGGCTCACTACACAAGAATTAATAGTAAAAGAGTTAACAATTTGAAATTATATGTAATCAATAATTTAGAGAGAAAAATATTAAATTACAATGACAGAAGCTTCTGTGACTTATCACTAGGGCTAGGACAACAGCATATTCTTTTCAGTGTTTTGATATCTTTTATGCTTTTATATAGAGTGATGTGGTTCTCGGTTGATTAACTGTGTCTGTGTTGGATACATACTCGAGAGTAAAAATAATGAAAAGAACATGCTGTTGTCATAGCCCTACTTATCACCAAATGAATATATATAATTATTCAACTAATGCAATGTTGTGTATTCATAGCCAATCTTGTTTCAAAGGAGTAGACATGTTTTGAACACTATGTTTGGTATATATCATTAAATACCACAAAAATAATATTACTCGTATTTCGGTTCTTCAGACGTCTGTTCTCATCTTGAGTATTATTTTCACAATGTTTCGGCTGATTTAACCTCCTACCTTCTTCAGGTGAATCTTGTCAAACTGAGGAATCTTTCTGTTGAAGTTTGGAATCCACATAACCATGATGTAGTCGATAAAGTAGTTGGTAAAATTCAGTTGTAAATTACACTCTTGTGGAGTGTAGCAATATCGCAGGTTAAATAGCTGTGGTCAACTAAAAGGACTAGAAAATCCAGAGTTGTGAACTCAACAAAAAAAATAAATAAATTAGAACACCCATGCATAACTACCATTTGCAATCAAAAAATAAATAAATTATTCATGGTAATCTACTGTTGATTAAAAAAAGGATCCAACTTACCGATCAATCCATAAGATATAAACTTGTTGACAGACGTTAGAGCCAAGCCTGTTATTGGGCCAGTAGTATCTTCAGAACGAATCACTCCAAGAAATGGACTCAGGAAAGTGTTTGGCTCCAAATCCTCTAAATCTAGATTGAAAAATAAAATATGCAATAAATAAAACCTCTAATAACAATCCTCCACACAAATAATTTCCATGAGAAATGTCCATTTTGCTTTCTTTAGATTTTTTTACCTTTCTTTTTTTATCTTTTCTATTATCTTAAAATAGATTTGATGCTTTTTCAACATCTAAAATTGTTTTGATGTTTAGCAAACAATTTAAATTCTTCACTTTCATTATATATATATATATATATATATATATATATATATATATATATATACACACACACACACACGATTTTTTTTGATTTTTGTTTTGCTACTTCTTGACAGAAGTTTGCCATCTCTTCAGTTAAGGGTAGTGCATCTCTGTGCACATAGATGACTTTTTAATCCAGCTTTAGTCCTACATGAAAGTACACGTGACATAAAAACTTTCCTTGTAAAGGTGATCGCACGGAGGCAACCTTTCTAGGGCAATTGCTCTTGACATATCTAAGGCCTTTGATAGGGTTTGGCATAAAGGTTTACTTCATAAGATCTCTAGCTATGGTATAGCTGGAAATGTCTTCTCAATTATTAAATCATTTCTTTCTGATAGGTTCATAAGAGTAGTAGTTGAGGGGCAAAAATCAGAAGCCCACAGTATTAATGCCGGTGTCCCTCAGGGGTCCATCCTGGGCCCAACTCTTTTCCTGATCTACATTAATGATCTTCCAAATCACATCCTTACATCATTTGTAGACATTTATGCTGACGACACTACCATTTATAGTAGCACATCTAAGACAGTAAACGACCAAGTTCTCTCACAATTCTCTCTCCTCTGATCTTGAGCATGTAGTACAATGGGGAAAGGAGTGGCTGGTTACTTTTAATGCATCTAAAACCAAGCTTCTCTCTTTACATCATCAACATTCTGATCCACATCTGGCATCAATTGAAATGAATGGCTCTCGTCTTCAGGAGGCCTCAAGTTTTGACAAGCTTCTGGGCTTGACCATTACTCCTGATCTTAAATGGAACACGTACATCAAATCTGTTGCCAAGGCCGCTGGAAAAATGGTGGGATCTTTCTATCGATCCGGTAGATCGATCACTGCTGATGCTATTCTCTATCTATATAAGAGCCAGGTACGTCCAAGGATGGAATACTGTTGCCACATCTGGGCAGGAGCTGCTAGAAAGGACTTGTCCTGCCTTGATAGAGTTCAAAATAAACTTCGTAGCCTCGTAGGAGATGTCCTTTTCTCCTCCTTGCAACCTCTATCTCATCGAAGAGATGTTGCGAGTTTGTCTCTGATGTATCGTTATTTTCATGGAAAGTGTTCGACTGAGCTTCAATCTATGGTCCCCCCTCGCCAAACTTTCACAAGAAACACTCGTCTAGCTGTAAACACTATCAATAATTCCCCCCACTCTTTATCTGTGCCTAAACCTAAACGTAGATTCCATGAACAAAGCTTCTTTCTTAGAACTGCACGCCTGTGGAATTGTCTTCCGTTTTCCTGCTTTCCGGCTGACTACAATATGGTTGTCTTCAAGTCTAATGTAAATAAGTTCTTGATGAGCCGTTCCATATAAGTTATCAAATTTAACAAATTTTCATTACTAATGATTATTATATTGTCCAATTTCTACTGTACACTCTTTAACCCTTATCCTTGAGTGGCCTCTTGGCCTTGATGATGTGTTGATGCCTATGAAAAAAAAAAAAAAAAAAAAAAAGAAAAAGTCCAATGTGAACAAGTTCTAATTGAATCGTCCCCCTAAGTAATCCAAGTTACAAAATTCCCACTGTTTACTATGCTAAAATCACAATGACTAATGTATACCTATTAACCCTTATCCTCGAGTGGCCTCTGGGCCTTGATAAGCGGTGACACCCATGTAAAAAAAAAAAAAAAAAAATGTCATGTTAGGCCACTTTTAGATTAGCAGATTAGACCACAAATATGACAACCTAGATTGCCGAATGTGCTGTAAAAGACTGCCATTTCTGTCTTTGATTATATGATTTCAGATGATTTACAAAATCAGCTTTTGACAAAAGGTATCTGCCACATATAGCTGATGGCACCCAAGGACTTCAGTTCCTGTTGTAATTTCTCTAACATATTTTCGTCCTGCTTTCTTAAAACACGTTTTAAGACAGCAAGATCTACACGCTGCTCTTCAAAAATCTTACAACTTTCTCTGATGGTTTTTCTCCACAGGGATCGGTGCTTCCCAGTCATGTACACCCATCTAAAGTATTTTCAAGTTGTTTTTCAGAAAATATTTAAACCTTTTTCTTTGTTTATGTTGTGGTCTTTTACCCTTATCTATGTTGCCATAAAACAGTTGTTTAAGAAATCTTTTGTCCTTCACCCTAACCAAGTGTCCAGTCCAGCACTTCTGATTTTGAATGACTTTCATTTCTATACTATTTGACCATTCAAGAACTACAGTGTCAGGTGCTAGAGTCCTCCAATATTAAGTATTCTCCGAATACAACTTTGGTGAAACCTTTTCAATAACTTGAGATGCCTTCTATACGTTGTTCAAGTCTCTGACTCATACAGCAGCATAATGATAACACATGCTTCATAAACACTTAGCTTTGTTTTTGATGTGATTCTTCGATTTAACCACACACGTTTCTTCAGTTTGCCAAAAGCAAAACTGGCTTTGGCCATTCTGTGATTTATCTCAGCATCAAGTATACAGTCCTTACTCAGCGTATGACACAAATATACACAATTGTCTGTGACATTTAACTTCTTACCATCAACCAAGATGTATGGTTCAACATATGGCATTTCTATAGGAGGGGAATACATAACATGTTTTCTTGAGGCTGATGGTAAGTCCAAAAGTTTTACAAGCCTCTGATAACTTGTCCATAATCATGTGTGTCTGTTGAGATATTATAGCATCTGTGTTCTCATGGGCCGATCAATAAAAGTGTTCGGTTACTAACTTCAGTTATGCGAGTTTGCACTCGGCATATGTCATATTTTTTTTTTTTTTTCTTACAAAATTTTACTTTCAGCTTCACTTTTGGCTAATGGCACTCAAGTTCCTTTTTGTTTCTTTTTTAATGACTGGGCAATGCCAGGTGACTCCCTTCCTGCTAATCTTTTAGATAAAGGAGAGGTGACCAACTTACATCATTATTAATTTCAATATATTGAAACAAGAGGGGCAAAGGTGAAAGAGCAAAAGGTGTGGAAAAAAAAAAAAGAAAAGACGGATTGAGATGGGTAGAGAGATAGGAATTTTAATATAAAGATGTTTTTTTTTAATCTTTTATTTTATGACCCCAGGCAATGCTAGGTAACCCTAATTAGTTTTACATAAATAATACTGTGAACACTGGTAAAGTTTTTTTCCTCAGCATTTTTGACTAATGATGTACACCAAGTAGAGTAAGAATAAAAGTGAAACGTAATTTGTCTAAATCAACAAGTCAGTTGATCAATTCTGTTTTGAGCACATTGGTTTCACCTCAAATAGAATGAGGAGGGTCCATATCTCTAGTAAAAACAATTCTGATAACCGAATGTTATACAAATACAGTATGTAGAATAGGCAGTCCATCACAACCATAATGCAAGGAAAATATAACCTCTCTGATTTGAATCAGAGTCTATATTTGAATATATTAAAAGTAAAGAATTGAACCATATTTGACAATTGTCAAATATGGTCCAATTCTTCACTTTTTATATTTAACTAGCAAAGGGCACCCGGCCTTGCCCAGTCATAAAATACACTTAAATATATTTTATTTCATGCAGATTTCATATTTATTATTACAAAGACAATTCTCTATTGAATATTTATATATACATTACTCATGGGGTGGTTGCAATATTTTTCTGATTCCAATACAATTACAGATTCCGTACTAAATTCCCGATTCCAATTCTTTACAGATCTAAATATTTAACTATATATTGGTTATTTTCTCCCAACTTCCGTAAAAACATGTAAAAATGTGCAGATATTTTGTTAAACGTAAAAATATACTTGTGAGAGATAATCTATAGCTTTTACTTTTAATCATCTTAAAATCAATAAATATTTTATCATAATTACAAGCAGTGGAAGATTTTGCTTTAAACAAAATCAAATCAAAAATACAATTATCGTTTTTTGGTATCAGAAAACACGCACAAATTTTTCTGATTCCAATACTCTTAGACGTTCCAATTTTTTTGATTCCGATTAATTGTCCCAACACTAATATATATATATATATATATATATATATATATATATATATATTAGTACTGATTTCAAAGCTTTCAAAAATTCCTTGGATGCCATCAGCTAGAATTGAAACCAAAACATTTAGCACTCTAGTTTCATTCTCTACCATTTAAGCTATTGACATATTAAACCAATTCAAGGTATGAATGAATTTGCGCAAAAATAAAAGAAATATGTCAGCAAGTTGAAATGAACATTTTGCATTTCTTGCCAACATATTTCTGTAAGTATTTTTAATCCATCCAAACAAATAGTTTACTGAAACCATCCTTGGTGTATGATTGCTATTTCCGGTTAATTGCAGTTATGTGACCAATCATTTAAGAGTTTATAAGTCAAATATTTTCACACACGCACATACATCTGTTTTATTTATATAGATTAGAAAAACAATAGATTCATTCATATTGTATGCATGGAAGGAGGTGATAAGCAAGGAAACAAACTATGTAGAAATATTAACAAAAAACTCGAACGAACCAACACTCAGGTTTTGGATTAGGGTTTCACCTGCTGAACGTTTATGAAGCCGACATCAGTACAGTTAGGCGGTGGGTTTGTTAATTTCAGAGTGACAAAGTGCATACTGGATACTTATGCATAGTCACCACCCCATCGCTGACAAGTGCATTGAGAATAGTGGTGGCTATATGGAAAAATAAATTCTGGAACACAAAAGGTTGTTCGTTTTAATGGTATCACTCCAGTCTTCGTAGCTCTTCAACTTTTTTTTTTTTTTTTTTTTTTTTTACTTTCAACAAACTTCTTAAAATATGTACATATTAACAGATTAGTTGGCCATAAGGTTAAAGGAAATGGTGGTGGTGGGAGGGGACTTATTACCCAGATTTAAGTTCAATAGTACTACAGGTTCAGCACTTGGTTGGTTTATACACACACACACGTGTGTGTGTGTGTGTGTGTGTGTGTGTGTGTGTGTGTGTGTGTGTGTGTGTGTGTGTGTGTGTGTAAACCAACTTTTCAACTTGAAAAAATATCACAAGAATTTAGAGTAGTAACTGCTCTAAAATGCAAGAATGGCCAGAAAATGGAGGATACATTAAACTTATATGCAAAAATGATTCCCCACCTTTATTCTAAATCCTAAATTATTTTTGCTGTCATTTTTTTTTCGGGTAGTCACACATAATCACCTAAAAGAGTAGAATCTTTTTTTTTTTTTATATATATTGGCAGCTATAAAGTCATTTATTACTAGAATTAAAGTTTGAAAGTTAAGTATATTTGAAAAATCAATATTTCTTGAATCACAAACCACATTAATTTTAAACAAAAAAGTTTTGTTTTTCAAAATAAACGTAATTCATAAAATGTGTTACTTTAAACTAAATGCCTGCTGCTGCTGCTTCAGCTTGCTGAGTATGAACGAATGCTAGGAGTTACACTGTTTACTTTCATTGAAAACTGGTTAACTGGGGGAGCATCATTAAAAACCGCCAGTACTAAAAGATAACTTAGCATAGAATAATAATTTTAATGCATAAAAATAATAAAAACATTATTTTACTTCTTAGTTAGAATATAAAAAAATTTTATTTAGAAAAAGAAAAAAAAATGTTTGAAACATGCCATGTTGAATTTTTCCTAAAAAAAAAAAAAAAAAAAAAATGAATGAATTAGTTTATTTCATACTCTCAATAATAAATGAGATTTATGGTTTTTCTGATTGTTTTCCAAATTTCATGACAAAATTCCTCAGAGGAATAATACCAAGATTTTAAACACCACAGAAGTAAAAAAAAAAAAAAGACATAAAATGGCCATTTTATAGCATCAACATTTTTATCATTACTTCCCTAAAAACTCCTAAAAATATATCATGTATATTAAAGTAAAATACTTATGAGATACGTTTGGAAGCTAAATTACAACGCAATAAATATTTGTTTACTTTTTCATAACATTGCATTGTAATTTACCTTTTAAACGTATCTCATACATATTTTATTTTAAAATTCAATCAACGCTTCTATTACGGAATTCAGAACCATGATTTTAATTTATATCATTATTTATTACAATATATGAAATGATATTCATTTCTGAACAAAAGTGTTTTGTTTTTTAAAATAGACTCTTTTACTAGTACAACTCTGAAATCTTGAAGTATGCAAAGCATTTTTATGGTCAACGGGCATTAATCAATATGATAATTAATAGACTCGATAGGATCTATAATAATAAATACAAAATCTGCATAGATTAAACTATCATATTTAAGCACATTTTATGACCGGGACATGCAGGATGACTAATACTACATATTGGATACAAGATAATCAATAGAGAATTGGCTCTATAATAATAAATACAAAATTGCATACATTAAAATAGCATATTTAAATGGGTAATGTCAAAGGATCTGCTGGTTATACTTGAAAAATTTCATTAACAGATATAAATAAGACCAGTTTGACATTAAATCTGATTATTACATCATTACCAAGAACGTGTGTTTATCACAAAACTGTTTGACAATGTAAGAATGGGTCAAAATCTTATCTTTTCTTCTTTTTTTTAATTGCATTTTCACCCCAAACAAGACAGTGCCACTTTGATGTAGAAAGCTACTATCGAGACATAATTTGCAGGAGTACTATGTAGGGAGTTGAGCAGCAAGATGTCTGTTTACATTACACTTGAACTTCTGCATCTCAGTACATTCAAGGAAGTGGGAACCTGGAAGGGAATTCCAAAATCTAGCAATCCGAGGGAAGAAATTAGAGTAGAAGGCTTTCTTACATCTGGGCATTTCTACTGTGTAGGGGTGGGATTTTGCTGCTTGTTGGGTTTGTCGGGGGTATTTAAGTTGAGCGGGTATAGGGGCTTGTAGTGCGTCAGCCCACCTACCATCAAAATACTTGTAAAACAGGTAGAGAGATGCAACATTTCGGTGATGGGACAGTGGTTGAAGCCTAGCTGACAGTGCAGGACCTATTAGGTTGGCAACTTCCTTTAGAACCTTGTCTAAGGATAAGAGACTAGTAGCAAATACACCAGCCCAAATGTGGCAACAATAATCCATACATGGGCGAATGGTGGCCTTGTAGAGGTACAGGATACTCTTAGGCATAAGTAACTTTCTAGCCCGGTAGAGAGAGCCCATGTTCTTTGCAACAGCCTTGGCAATGCCCTCAATGTTTCTGTTCTAACTCATGTTCCCCGTGAACATTATAAGTTGGAGTTTGAACAAAGTATTTTCAGGTAATATATCATTAATCACAGAATCCCCATTTTATAAGTAATATTTCCAAAGTTTTACCATGGAAACGTTGATAGCTTAAAAACTATTTATCTGATCCGTAAATTTTGCATGCTGGTTACTGTTAGCAGAGGACATAAAATCCAGACATCAAATTTGAAAAAAAATTTTTTAAAAATTTATTAAATTCTGACAAAATTTCAACCGTGACTAAATTTTTCAGGGTCAAAGTCATATAGGATGTGGGACTTAATTGGTTACAATATGGGTCGAATAGTGAGCCACAAAATGTTTGACTTATTTTCTTTCTGTAACATTCCAATATTGGTGCTAAGTTAGACCATGATCCATATTTTGACCAAGTTTGGTGACACATGGTCGAGCGATGTGGATGCTAGACTTATAAAAATAGACGTAGTGACAAATTAATAATCTAGATCAAAAGGATAGCCTCCTTTGAAGAGGTTATGAAAATGGTACACAGTAATTATCTTCCAGGTATATTTTCAGTCTGTGAATAGACAAGGTTAAACATGTAGCAATAAAATAACTTTACTAATTATGGACTAATTTGTCTATTGAATAAGAAATTAAATATCTTAAAATTAATCTTCTTGATTTAAATTCTTTTATGATTTTGTCCTCCAGAATTGGTATTGATTATATATATATATATATATATATATATATACGCACACACACATACTCATATAAAAGTCACTTTGTGTGAGTTCCTTCCTCATAGATTCCGAAATGGCTGAGCCTATCTTTTGCAAATTTCACACAAAGGTAATTTTTTGCCTGGCAGTGTTCTTAGATATGTTTTGTAGAGAAATTCATCTGACAAGAATCATAAAAATCTGATCTTTCTCTTTTATAGATAAGGAATTTTTACAGGGGAGTATTTTATGTTACACCAGCTAAGAGAAATAATAAAATCTCAGCAAATCATCTTAAAAAAATAAAAAAAAAAAAAAAAGAATTGTCATCTGGAGATATAGCTCAGTGATAGAGCATTCGACTACAGATCAGATGATTCCCCTGTTCAAGCCTTGGTGTACCTCCCCATTTTATTTTAATTTTTCCTTATCAAAGAGTTCAATTTACAATAAAAAATTTAAAATCGTCACAAATCATTCTTTTGTTTGCAGATTTAAAAAATAAACAATTAGAAGCGACTTTCAGGACATTCGTCACCAAGCCAAATATCAGCTGACATAATATTGTAAACAAATACAGATGGAATTTGATGAACGACATTGTCATTTTTTTTTTTTTTTTTTTTTTTGTATTGGGCAGATTATTCCTCGTAATGTACGAGTATCAATAGAGGATTTATTCTATAATAGTTCATATGCAATCTGCATAAATTAAAATTTGTTTAAACGTATTGTATGACCAGGCAATGACATTGGTATTATAGGTTTCAAATCCAAATACCCGTGTTTGGCTAAATAAAAGCGATGATAATGAACTTCACCGAACACTCTACACAATCAAAATCACCGTTTTTTGTTGTTTTTTTATACATCGTTTACCTTAACTATCTTTAGTTTTAGTTTGTAAAGTCTGTTTGCATTGCATCGCAACTGGATTTGGCTTTTACCGAAAAATCGAAATTGTTTACATCACAATTGACAAATTTCTGGATGCATATTCCTAAAAAGCACTCCTCCAAAAAAAAAATCTTTAGTCGTGGCCAGAAAAATGTATCGTTTCCACACTTCATTTTTTTTTTTTTTTTTTTTTTTTGCAACGTCAGTGCTGCGAGTTAATATCATGCATATGAAATATTTTGCACAAAATTTATTCTGAATTTGCTCATAGCTGGAAACAAAAATGTTCTTTTTCTAATAAACTGCAATCTAAAATATTTGGTTTGGGATGATTTCAAAGCTGAAATCGTTTTGATGACCTTGCTGTAGCATAAAAATTGATAGTTTTGCAGTTTTAAAATATTGAGTTGTGTTCACCTATTTCTAGATTTCTTATTTCAAATATGCTTTTACTTTTTCATGAGAATGAAGATACGTTTTTCTGAAGTTTTGCTTAAGCAAACATAGTAATATCTCTATATAAAGTTATTAAAAATTCAAATATTTCAGATTTACATTGCTTATTAGACACCAATCAAGCAAGATTCCTTGAATTTTAATTTCTTACTAGACCACCCGTGACCCGTTGGGTCAGTACGTTATATTAGCTATGGAATTCATGTATGAGCGTGACACTTGTGGCATAAAGAAAATAGTTTTTTTTTACATAACAGAAGCATTTCTATGAAAGTATATTAAAATGAAAAAAGAATATAGATAGATTTCTATGAGTCGTTCTGTTTATTATAATTGTTATTTTTTTTTAAATTACAGTTACTGAATTATAAGTGGTTGGTCATACTTATAGGTAAATATGCACTGAACAGGTATCATAATCCTTATTATAGTTAAATTCAAATTTTGATATATCATCTTTTAAATGAAATTGTTAGTTGAAAGTACAGAATAATAAAAAAAACACTCTCCACATGTTAATAATGGCTTTTTAAATAGAAAATGAAAATAAAATGTAACTTTTATCATTTAATTTAAGCAAACATTCAGTACCCATTGTGTAAAATATTTAATTTGTATGTTAATAATAAGGTCAATAAAATTAAGACAATTCTTTTCTATTTACATTTTTTGTACAATTAATTTTTTTTAAAGAAAACTTTTGTTATCCTTTTGCTTAATTGAGACTTCTTATCAGGTTCTAACTCTCTTATATCCAGATTAATTATATTAATCAATTTATTTTATTGAATATGTATCGCTGAAAAGCACGGGTGCTTAAGCACTTATTGTACAGAAAATAAATATTGTATTCATATGCTAATAATAAGGTCACTAAAACTAAGACAATACTTTTCTATTTACAACATTTTTTGTACAATTTGAGTGTTTTAAAAAAACTTTTATGTTTTCCTTTCGCTTAACTATCCAGTTTTACATCGCTCCCTTTTTCTCTCTCTCACACATACACGTAACTATTTCTCGCGTACGTAATGAAAACAGAGGGAGTAGGAGTGTTGAAATCTATGAGAGTGAAAGTGAGAGGTGTTTTCTTTCACCGCCGCTGTTTCTATTAATAATGAGTGTTGTTTTTTTAAAAGGGAGAAGTTTTTTTGAAACTGCGACAGACTTTACGAAGTTGAATGTTTTTAGCCGTTAAAAAAAAAAAAAAAACTACGGTTGATTTTATAAAATTATTTATTTATAATGACATGAATTCAAGATTTCTCGCGTACGTAACGAAAACAGAGGGAGTAGGAGTGTTGAAATCTATTAGAGGGAAAGTGAGAGGTGTTTTCTTTCACCGCCGCTGTTTCTATTAATAATGAGTGTTGTTTTTCTTGTTTGTTTACTTTTGTTTTTTTAAAAGGGAGAAGTTTTTTTGAAACTGCGACAGACTTTACGAAGTTGAATGTTTTTAGCCGTTAAAAAAAAACAAAAAACTATTTGATCAAATTAAATGAAATTGTTTGTATTAAAAGCGATATAAAAATTCCGGAATTGGAATAACGGATTGAAGACGTTGCTATTTACGCATGCGCAACCGGATGTTGAAAACCGGAAATCTGATTGCAAACATACAAGATCCATAGACTTTTAGTATTATATAGATTAAGACCTCTTAAGCATAAACCTTAAATTTTCAACATTTTCTAGAATAAAAATTATTTAAAAGATTTTGAAGATTGAAATAACTATTCTAGATATAAGGTTAAGTTTTATTTTGATATTAATCTTTGCAAAGGGACATAAAAATGGTACAAAACCGTTTTGTTTAAGGAACTGATTTTACCTGTTCTGGGATGGGCGTTATAGTTGACATATCGCTAACCCCTTTTATACTAAAGGGTCAACATTTATCAAGACCAAAAAACACTTGAAGATAAGGGTTAATAAAATGGATAAACATTTGAACAATAATAGTATGAAAGGATTGAAAATCTCCACATATCATCCACTCAGAAAACAATTCTCTCCCCTTTGTCAGAAATATCATTCCTGGAATGTGAAGACTAAAGAACAAAAGAGAAAGCAAGAGTTACTAGGTTGCTGAAAGTAAAGCCAAAGTCAACTTTCTACTCTCCATTTTAAATGGGAAAAAAAAATCAAACATGGTTTACGCACTTAATCTCATCATGATGAAAAACAAGTTTATTATTTTTTGTAATCGACCAACTTTGGGTGTGCCGACTCTGAAAAGTCATAAACTCTTAGGACCTTGGTGCATTTAGACAACAAAGAAAGACAAATTTTTTTTTTTTTTTTAAATACAATACAAATATAAAAATCTAGAATTTGTCCATATTTAACCCTTTATGACCTCTAAATCTGTATTTTAAGGTTTAAAATTTTATTTAACCTTTTATGACCTGATTGAACTAATTCGTTCAGTCGTAAATAAATAAATATAATGGTATAAATAAAGTGGGAATTGGTTCAAATATGCCTTGTACACATTAGTTAAGTAATCTGGGTAGATACCAGATATTTCCAGACTGCAAATTTTTTTTTTTTTTTCTTTTTTTACACGGTGGTCACCACTTATCAAAGCCCGGAAGCCACTCAGGGATAAGGGTTATTGTAAGTACAGTACATTAGTGTGGAGATTTGATGAAGTGTTTACTTAAGGGGGCGGTTCATTAGGAATTTGTTAACGTTGGACTTGAAGACATCCAAGTTGTAGTCAGGTGGGAAGCAGGCAGATGGAACAGAGTTCCACAGGCGTGCACTTCTAAGAAAGAAGTTTTGTTTATGGAATCCATGTTTTGATTTAGGCACAGATAAAGAGTGGGGGAAATTTTTCACAGTGGATTCAGCTAGACGGGTGTTTTTCGTGAAAGATTGGCGAGGGGGGACCAGAGATTGGAGTTCAGACGAGCACCTGCCATGGAAATAACGATAAAACAAGGATAGGCTCGCAACGTCTCTTCTGTGGGAGAGAGGTTGCAGGGTAGAGAAAAGGGCATCCCCCACTAAGCCACGAAGTCTATTTTGTACTCTATCAAGGCAGGAGAGGCTGTTTTTAGCAACTCCTGCCCAGATATGGCAGCAGTATTCCATCCTTGGACGTACTTGGCTTTTATATAGATAGAGAATTGCATCAGTAGGGAGATATCTTCTGGAGCGGTAGAAGGATCCCACCATCTTTCCAGCAACCTTGGCAACAGACTTGATGTACGTGTTCCATTTCAGATCAGAAGTAAAGGTCAAACCCAGAAGCTTGTCAAAACACGGGGCCTTTCCCAGACGAGAGCCATCCATTTCAATTGATGCCAGATGGGGATCAGAGCGTTGATGATGTAAGGATAGGAGTTTGGTTTTAGATGCATTAAAAGGTAACCAGCCACGTCTTCCCCCACTGAACCACGCGCTCGAGATCAGAGGAGAGAGAATCAGAGAGAACTTTGTCATTTACAGTCTTTGATGTGTTGCCGAAGATTGTCATGTCATCAGCATAGATGTCAACGAATGATTTAAGTATGTGTTTGATGTAGATCAGGAAGAGAGTTGGGCTCAGGATTGACCCTTGAGGGACTCCAGCATTAATACTGCAGGCCTCTGATTTTTGTCCATCGACCACTACTCTTATGAGCCTATCGGAGAGAAATGATTTAATGATTGAGAAAACATTTCCCGTTATACCGTAGCTGGAAATCTTGTGAAGTAGGCCCTTATGCCATACCTTGTCGAAGGCCTTTGATATGTCAAGAGCAATTGCTCTAGAAAGGAAGCCTTTGTCAAGAGATTCACTAATCCTGCGAGATATAACCGTCAGCACATCTGCGATAGATCTTGCAGAACGGAAACCATATTATGTGTCACTAAGAAGGTTGTTTCTGCTGAGGTGGTTGACTATTTCTCTATTTAATATGGATTCCAGCAACTTACTCATCCCACACAGGAGACTTATTGGTCTGTACTGAGAAGGAGATGACTTATCACCTGAATTCTTAAATACAGGGCAAACTGATGAGGTTTTCCAGGGAGTCGGAAAGCACTTCTCCTTAAGGCAACGCATAAACAGTTTCGTAAGTATGGAAGCAAGTTCTGGTTGAAGCTTTTTTAACACTATGATTGGGATGCCGTCAGGGCCAGTTGCTTTATTGGAATCAAGGTTCTTGATTAGCTTGGCGACCTCATGCATGGATATTTGTATGTTACCTAGCGTGTTCTGTGTTATAGGAGGAAATATGGGGAGTTGATGGCCTTCATCGCATAGGGTAGAATTAGCTGCAAAGTTCTTTGCAAATAGTTTGCTTACATTCAGTATGCCGCCATCTGTCTCAGAGAGTGGAGGATTTTATTTGTTGTCATAAATGCACTTTTTTCAATCACTATGGATAATAATCAAGGTAAGTTTATAAAATGCAAAAATTCTCAGTGGTAGTTCAAGTTTTGAACTTCATATTTTTTCCAGTTTGAAGACAATCATAGTATCATTACCCTTTAAACAAACTAAAATTAACAATATTTCTTAATCATCATTCAGGTCATAAAGAGTTCACTTGTGTCAGTTTCAATGGTTTCAGACTAAAGAGTTTGTTTCACTTTCATTATTTTTATTCCATTTCTTCATTCATGCTTAATTCGATTAAAAAAAAGAAAAAACAAAACTGTTCATGTCCATCTCTACTTTTATATAAAAGTCACTTTGTGTGTGCGAGTTCCTTCCTCATAGGTTTTAAAATGGCTGAGCTTATCTTTTGCAAATTTCACACATAGGTAATTTCTATGCCTGGCAGTGTTCTTAGATGTTTTGTACAGAAATTAGTCTGATAAGAATCGTAAAAATCCGATTTTAAAAATAGTCTTTCTCTTTTATAGATAAAAACGAATTTTTACAGGGGAGTATTTTAAATTATACCGGCCAAGAGAAATAATAAAACTTCAATCATTTCTCAAAAAAAAGATTTGTCATCTATATATATAAAAGCGAAAATGTATGTATGTTTGTGTGTTTGCTAAAAACTTTTGACAGACAGAACAAAAATTCACAAATTTGGTCTCATATGAAAGCTCCATCCTTCGTCCGTTAAATATCGAAAAATTGGCCAAAAACGTTAATTTTTTTCGCCCTGAAATCAACACTTTTCTACAGTGGGCCTGGGGGGGGGGGGGGGGTCAGCAAAAATCATCCTCTCATGACGAGATCGGTTCTACGCATGCGTTAGACGACGTCATAACCTGATTTAGTTTAAATATTTGAAGAACTGACACAATTTCATGTCCGTCGTGTTAGCTCAGTTGGTTAGAGCGTTGGGTCATAATCTAAACGTTTTGGGTTCGAATCGTGGTGTGAGATGTCTTTTTTTTTTCAATTTTTGAAATTTTAATATTGAAGCAGGGTTATTTAAGCCATTTTTTACGTAACGTTCCTTTTTCTGTTTTTTTTATTTTTTTACTTCGCTTATACTTATGTTTTTATTAACCACCACCACCGACCGACCACACATACCCAAAAACACCCGGGTACCCACCGATTTTTTAAATTTTAATATTGAAACAGGCTTATTTAAGCCATTTTTCACATGTTTTTTTTTTCTTTTTTTTTTCAGAAGTTTTAACGTTCGTTTTTCTGTTTCCTTTTTTGTTTTTCAGATTTTTACATTTAACATCGTACGTTTGCGACTGAAAATCTCCAGAAATTAATGGTTTCCAAATAATCTGCAGTAAATGCACATAAATATGCTGCGATTGCTTAAAAATGCCATGTATTCATTAAAAGAAAAGAAGTTAGAGTACTCAAAGTAATGCATTTTATGTGCCAAAAACTGAAATCGAAATCTAGGATTGGTTAAAAATGAATACATTGCAATATTTCTTTGGTATTATTGTAGATTAATACCTTCTGCTACCCCCTCCCCATCTGGCCACCTCTCCAAAATATGATTCTACCTTTGACAATTGCATGTGAACAACTTGAAAAACTTTAATAAAAGATAAACAAAAATTATTTTAGAATTTAATGTAAAATGATTTCCCATTTTGAATCATTCGAGCGTTTTAAGGCAGTCCCCCCCCCTTTTCCTATGATAGATAAATCCTGGGTGTTTTTTGTTTGTTTGTTTGTTTTCTAAAAGGCGATTATGTACGGTTTTAAGAGGGTCTTTGTGCAATTATGAGAAGGTGGGGAGGTAATGATAGAGCTAAGGAAAATTATGTGTGAACATCCTGAAGACTTGATAGAAACAAAACAAAAACAATTTTAGAATTTAGAGTGGGGGTTGGTTTCACATAAATGTAAAATAATTCACCATTTCAAGACGATCCTAGCGTTTTAGGACAGTTAACCAATTTATTTTTTTTTATGGGAGATTAATCATGGGCACTTTTCTTTAAACGTTTCTATGCTTTTTTTTTTTAACGCTTATATGAGCTCACAGAGGAAGTTTGTTTAGTGGGGAGCTTTGCCACTTGTACTTAGCGTTATTGTTAAGGCTAAAGGTTTTAGGAGGAGGCTTGCCATTCATACCTAGGATTAGACATAGAATTAAGCGAGTTTTTTTTTTTCTTTTTAAGAGGGTGTTTGATACCCACTGTGAAACTTTACAAGAATTATGACAAACAGACAAAAATTATATTATTTAAAAAAGTGACATCCCTCTAACAGAAAACATGATGCTTGGAAAAATATCAAGTATTTAAATTCTATTTAAATATAAAAAAAAAGAAACAAGTTTTTGCTAAAGCTGACAAATTGTTAAAAATTTTGAATTAATGTTATTTTGATTTTTAATTACATTTCATGTCTTTTCCTACCGTTTTTATTTTTTAACTGAGCACCTCCTACAAATATTCAAATATTGATTATTTTTTTTTATTTTATTTATTTTTTTTTTTAATAATCGGTTAGATTAGTTTCCATTCGATAATTCACTGAAAATATTTTTTAAGGGACGAAAATTAGAAGTGTGTTACCGTTCGTACATGTGAACCAAAACAATCCTATTTCACATTTTTGTTTGTTAAAATATTTTAAAATTTATTACTACCCAATTTTTTTAAATATTTGTATGATTGATAACAAAATAGCTCTAACTAAACATGCAAGAAATTTTTTTTTATAACCAGATTTTCAATTTAAAAAAAAATCGATTTGGAATAAAAATAAACAACAAAAACAAAACGTCTGTTTACGCCATGTTATCTCTGCTGCTGCTGCTAATACTGCAGAAGTCTTGATTCAAATTCATAACGATTTTTTTGGATATTATGTTTTTAAATTGCTACGTACCACTAGAGAAAACACTGTCCAATCATCTTTTTAAAAAATAAACATAGTAAAAAGATTGTTTTATTTAATAGTGAGTGTCCGAAGAAAATTTTTTTTCAAAACTTTCAATACTCATTTTGAAATCTTTTTTTTAACACAACAAAAAAAACGAGTGGTCAAATGAATTTTGGACAATCGAATTTATTAAAAATAACACCTCTTTTGGTTAATTTCCAAATTTCATTAAAAAATTATTCACAGAAACACGGTACGAACGTTTACAAATCGGGGGGGGGGGGAAGGCTCGTTACAAAATCTTATCGAAAATGTTTTATGATGTTCACATTTTTATCACTTTATTTGCTTAAAACTCTAAAAATGTATAATGTATGTTATTATTTACTAATTCATTTGAAAGTATATTCATTTCTGAACAAAACGGTGGTATTTTGAAAACTTAAAGTCTTTGTTCTTTAAAATATGACTATTTTAGCAGAAACCCCTTGAAATCTGTGATCATCCAAAGCGTTATAACGGCCATGTGTATTGCTACTCAAACATCAGCCGACGTGATATTATGAACAAATACAAACGGAATTTGATGAACAACATTATCATTACTTTTTAAATTTAAATTTTGTTTTGTAGATTAGTCCACCGGGCAAATTATTCCTCGTAATATATAATAATCAATAGAAGATTGATTCTATAATAATACATATGCAATTTGCATAAATTAAAATATCATGTTTAAGCATACTGTACGACCGGGCAACACCAAGCTGCCAGCTAGCGCACACACACACACACACATATATATATATATAGTCATCCACATACAGTACTGTTTCACAGCTCATCAGTGTGGCTAGACAAGCAACTACCTCAAGCTAGGATCGAAACCCGACCGCCCAAACAACAGTTGGAGCTTCTAACAATTGCGCTACTCGGCTGTTGCCATGCAGGGAGTGAATTAACACTGTCCAAATACCTAAGCTCAATTTATTTACACAAAGAGCATCACTTAATATGCTAATGGTAATTTGTATATCACTTCCCAATATATATATATATATATATACACACACACACACACACACATATATATATATATATATAGAGAGATGAGAGATAGATAGAAAGAGATTTATTCATTTGCCTTGCTTTGTTTTATGGCATATCAACCACATTTAATTATTTTGATCAATATAAATCTATCATTATTTTCAAAACTAAAGTACAAGATATTAAAGCAAAATAAGTGTTTAACAATATCTTTGATTACTGTTAAAGTGAAACCTTTGGTTGCATTAAGAGATTCGTTTTCCTTCTCCTAGATTGGTTACCTTGCCAACTATTTCAACCATAGCATTTAAATATACTATTTGTATAAGTAACTCAACTGTCCCAACAAAATTCCTCTGGTAAACTTTTTCAAACGTGGGAATTTTTTTGTCAAACTCTGATGAATTCATCCTGGTCAACATTCAGTATACATTCCAAAAGTTTAACTATTAGGTGTTCAAAAGTTCAAAAACATGTAATCGAACAAGGTCAGAGGTTACATCAACTGAAACATTACAAAGAAGATTCGTAGAATTCATCAATCCTCACCTCAAAAAGTTTTAAATATAAAAAATTTGCATGTTTTTTTTTTTTACATTTTAATTAGAAAATAATCATAATTTTTCAATATTTAACATACCAAAATTATATATATCATTATTATCGTCCTTAATCTCAAACATATTCTAAACTAAGAAATTATCAAACAATTTTATAGCTTTCTAAAATTACAATTTATGACTATATATTTTATCAATTCATGACAATGTATTTAGCGATCTCTCAGACAAATAAATATAAAAAAATTGGAAAAAAAAAAAAAATGATTATTTTGTGTAGAAATTTCATTTTTGCTTGCTTTTGATGTGATTTCCAAACCGTACATACACTAACTATTATGTTCTTCCATTTTAAATAGCCAAATTTGTGACATTATATTATCTGTGTCTTCGTGGGTCCATCAATAAAGCATTCACTTACTAACTTTAGTTATGTGAGTACACGACTGGCACACGTTGATTCTTTTTTCTTTTCCTTTACAAAATTTTGCTTTCGATTTCGCTTCTGAGTGATGATACCCAAGTCCCGTTTTTCTATTTTTTAACAATTGGGCAACGATCCCCCCCCACCCCTATTGTCACAATTTATCATATTTAAATTTTACAACTGGGCAATGCTCCTCTCCTACCCATCACTAGTGTTAGTGTTTGTTTGTTTTTTATAATTTAGATATAGAAAAAAGGTTTTTTTAATTTATTAATTAAAAAACTTTTTTCAATATCTAAATTATAAAAAAAAATACAAACAAATAAAAAAACATTAAAGAATACATTTAAATACAAGATAACATCAGTTCTTTCAATAAGTAACTTTTTTGCAAAAAGACCCATAAATAATTAATTTGTTTTCATTGAACTTTGATAACGTTCGTAAGTCTCTAATAAAACTTTGAATTGATTACTTGAATGCTGAAATTCTTTGGATAACAAATCGGAATGTGTACTATTGTATTGACCAAAACATGAACCTGGCAACCACGAACAGAATTTCAATAACAAATATT
The DNA here is from genome assembly GCF_053919585.1 of Euprymna scolopes. Lineage (NCBI taxonomy): Eukaryota > Metazoa > Mollusca > Cephalopoda > Sepiida > Sepiolidae > Euprymna > Euprymna scolopes. Next base: position 17,442,261 of record NC_136505.1, on the reverse strand, counting down.
CTGATGGTTTGTGCTTCTGCAGTGATCTTTTTAAAAAGTGCAGATTATTAGACATCAAGATATGTGAAATCGATCAAAACCATTAAATGCTACATAGTATTGGGATGATTAATCGGAATCCGTGGAAAAAAATTGGAACTTTTTGGAATATCAGAATTGGAAAAATTGTGCCTATTTCCATTGCCAAAAACGAGTCTTTGATTTTTTAAGTTTCCATTGCAGGTACTAATAGTAAAATGTTATTAAAAAAATATTAAAACTAAAAATAAAATCTGTTGATCATCCTCTTCTGTTTATGAAAATATATAGACATATTATATCAGGTTTTACAGTAATCCAAAAAAAATAAAAATAAAACAAACAGCAGCTCTATAAATAAATATTTAGAGATTTTAAAAGAATTGGAATCAGTATTTATATCGGAACAATGAATTTAGAAAAAAAAAAAAAAAAAAAAATCAGTATTTGTATCGGAATCAGGAAAAATATTGAAATAATCCCATCACTACTGCTACAGTGAAAAACGAGTTGACACGACTAAAGTTATGGAATTACAAAGAAATGTTTTGTTTTTACAAATGATCAAAAGGTGTTCAAATTTGGAGGATCTACTTTTGTGGAATTTAACAATTTTAGTTATTTCCGATAAAAAAAAAAAAAAAAAAATGGATGAAGAGAATAGTGGTATTAAAATAGAAAAAGAAACATTTTAATTTGATCGCGAATGAATATTTACCTGCAACAGTATTTAAGACGTCTTTCAGCTGAGAGAAACTGCTTAAAATTGGATCGGCATCATCATCCTAGAAAAAAGAAAAATTTGATGAAAACTTTTTTTAAGAAACAAATAAAATAAAAAAATAACACGCACATGAATTGGTATTAGGTGGACATGAATGTTTTTGCAGAATTTTAAATTTGGATTTCAAATAAGTTTTCGGTATAATACCTTTACTTCATATATCATTTTAAAGGGAGTTTTTTGCTTTATCTAATTGTGAAAATTACAATAGTTTCAAAACAATCATGTTTTTTTATAGAACATTGAATACAAGATCAATAAAAAAGTAAATGTGCACAATTTTCTTACTTCAATATAGGCTGAAAGTTGCTGAAACATCTCAGAAACAGCTCACGATATTAACAAAGCATTTGGCTCAGAAACCACTACTGAACGCATAGCATAATGGCTGTTTAAGAAATTTCATCGATGAGAGTCTTGAAGATAATGAGCATAGTAGTCGGCCACCGAACGTTGACAACAATCAATTAAGAGCCTTAGTCGTAGCCAATCCACCCACAACTGTTCGAGAACTTGCTTCTGAATTAGATATAACATATACAACAATTTCTAACTACTTGAGAGATTGGAAAGACAAAAGTGAGTTCTTTACGACAGCCGTCGACGCTCAGCTCAGTAGTTAAACACCGACGAAGCTTCACGATACTTCCTGAACCAGAGTTGCATCAAGAGAAGGTCATGCTGACTGTTCGGGGGGTCTGCGACTGGTTTCATCCATTACAGTTTGTTTTAATGTAAGCGAAACCATTACAGCAGAGAAGTACTGTCAACAAATGGATGAAATGCATCAGAAACTTCAACAACACCCAGCATTAGTCAACAGAAACGCTCCAATTCTCTTCTATAACAATGCCTGACTGCATGTTGCTAAACCGATTCTGCAGAAGTTGAACGTATTCGGCTATGAAACCCTGCCTCATCCGCCATACTCTTCAGACCTCTCACCTACCACTTTTTCAAGTATTTCGACGACTTTCTATACGAGAAATGCTTCAAAAACCTAAGCAATATCAAAAACGCCTTCAACGACTTCATCGCCACCAGAATGCAAGATTTTTATGTTACAAGCATAAATACTTGTTTTGCATTGGTAAAAGTATGTTGATTCTGATAGTGTTTATTTTGATCAATAAATTTTTGTTTGAATCAGGATATGTTCATCTGAATTTAAAAGTTAAAAACCGCAAGAAACTTGTCAACCTGACAAAAGTCTTTGTTTTCACAGCAAAATTAACATCTTAAGTCACCAGAGCAATAAGTGCAAAACCCAACACAACATACAGAGAAGACAAATAAAGACTTCTATGTCTATAAAGACATTTTCATACTGACAATCTTTAAAAAAAATTATTTAAAAAAAAAAAAAAACTGAGACCTCATATGTTGTGGGGATTAAGCAGTTTAAGCAGAAATCCACTAGAAAAAAAAGCAGAAATCCACTAAAATGTTGAAAACTTAAATTCCTGGTTTAAACTTTCACCATATAAAAACATTTTTTAGCTCTGATTTTGTTTAATAATGTATTGAAATATTTATAATCATCTTGTTAAGCTAAAGTGGTGAGATATTTTTGTTTACTTGCCTCCCCATGAGGGCAGAGTTAGACACAAGGTTGGTTTTTAATGTGGGGGTAAAAAAACATCTCCCCAAAAAGGAGCACTCTAGTTAGTAACAAAAATAAAATGTATCAGTCATGGAGGATTTCTTCTCCACTAACCGATACCAAAAAAGCGAAGTGCAACACCTGAACAGATACTACGCTTTGAGATATTAAATCTTTTATTCAGGCAAAAATTAACGTGAACAAAAAACTTAGGCACAAGGCCAACTCAAAAGGGGGGAAAAAATGAGGGTCGCTGGTCATCCTTGTCACTCTAGAACTAAACAAAAGTTTCTCTCAGCTGGTATCTTCCACCATAATACCGCATTCGCCCTTTCGTACTTGAGGACGTCCTACTTAGCACCCAATTTTTAAAGCATTTTTTTATTAGTGTGTAAAAACAAAAAAGATAATAAAGGTAATGCAATAATTCATTTGTGTCGAGGATGGGGGGGGGGAGAAAAAATACAAGCAGTGGTTAGTCGTGCCCTCCCAACCCTGTCTAGTTGATAGACTGTCTGATCCTAGGCCGAAGGCCAAGAACCCTTTATTTGTTTGTTTACTTGCCTCCCTACGAGAGCAGAGTTAGACACGTGGTCGGTTTTTAATGTAGTGGAAAACCATGTTAGAGTAATTTGCATATTGATTTTAAAAGTGGCATACCATTAATTCACTATTAATTTTTGTTTATAATCACTCTTTGTAGTCAATTATTACAGAGAGCTTGACTTGTGCTCAGTTTTTTTATCGTAAATATTCAGTGAAAAGTGCTTTTCCAACTAGTTTTTCACCCCGATTTATTTCTGATTTGGTTGGTTGCTTAATGGCATATCAACCCTTTTGGGGATATTTAATGCTGAATTCAGTAATTTTTGGAAAAATTTTTATGTTTCAAGTTCTTTAAATTTTCAAATATTTATTCATGGTGTTAAGTTTGTTTGCTTTACGACATATCAACCCATTTCATGTTAATGTCAAATCCAATAATTTTAGAAAGTTTTATTCTTCAAATATTTATTCATGGTGTTTTAGTTTGTTTCTGTACGGCATAATCATACTGACACATCAGTTCCCATTATGTCACCAAAGTTAAGCAACATTGAGCCTGGTTAGTTCTAAAACGGGTAACGATTTGGAAATTCTAGGTGCTGTTATGCGTTCTTCAGGATTGTTTCCAGTTATCCTGGACGTCTCCTTACCTTTGCACTTAAGCAGTGCCAATTCATGAGAGGTGTGGTTAGAGAGTGCGCAACCACTGCCTCACAATTTCACACACAGCTACCCTTAAAGTGGGGGTGTCCATTGTCTTTCGAGACTAAACAGAGACATCACATTAGTGTTTTTTTGGTTTTTGAAGAGCATAAGTTTTGCAAAGAGAAAGGAAAAAAAAAAAGAACATCAATGTTTGGTGTATTTTTTTGGTCAGGAAACCAGTATCTTCAGACAGCCTGATCTGGTAACACCAGACTGCTCTAATAGGTATTATCACTCGGGCCCAAAGTGAACCTGGGAGCAATAGTAACTAAAGAACAACTCCACGTTCACCACAGCTCCCAAATGGGGTCTACTCACTAGATGTCTTTTAAGAAGAGTACACACAAATTTTCAACATGAAAGCTACTTATGACATGACTAAGTCTAAATGATCTACCACCAACTAAAAAAGCAAAAGACATTTCTAAATAAATTGTAAATTATTTTCATATGACAATGTATGCAGGTGTATCTTGTATTACTGCATCAACCCACATTGCACAATGCAATGCTGTACATTTTTTGCCATTACCTTACACTAATGACTTTCATTAGATGGACTTGGTTAGGGATGCATACTGCAGAGAGTAGTTGCTAATAGCCAGCTTCAAGCTGACCTCCAGATGCTCATCAGTCATGGTGGAGCTGTATTTGGAATTAATGATCTTCATGTGGGAAAATGCTGACTCGAATAAATAATGCAGTCAAGAGGATAGCACATTTCCTGACGTTGAGGTACTTGTCTTCTTGGAGTTCCAGAATTGTCCAGCTTATTGTGTTAGAATCTCATCGTCCACTCCAGAAGAGTTCAAATGAAACAGTGTTGCAATTTTTGATGTGAGTGAAACAACCTCAGCATTTTCCTGGAAAAAATAGCACATGGATATTGAAATTGGCTCGAGTAACGTAAGGTCTTTAAAGCAAAGTCTTGAAAATGCCAAACTCTAACAAACAATTACCAATTTTCTTTACGTAACATGCATTGTCAAGCTGTGCACATGACTGCTCATGTCTCCAGCTCTTTCGCGAGGTTCTGGAAGTATGCCAGCACCAACATTTTTTTTTTTTTTTAAATACCATACGATCTATCCACAATATACCTGTAATTGACCAGTCGATCGCCGGAATAGGTATCCCTGTCTTAAAGTCATATCCAGGACCAATTTAATTCTGACCTGGTGAACTGATTCGATATAATTAAATAAAGGTTTACAAGTACATCCTAAGACTAAACGATGATATATATATAGAATTATTAATTCACAATCCTTTCTGCCATGTTTCATACATTTTCAGTCTTTGCTTCACTAACAATTGCATGGGTCGCGTTTTGTGTTTTTTGGTTCGAAGCTTTTGAGAATTTTTTTTAGATTCTTAAAGAATATATTTAAAAAAGAAAATCAGAAGAAATAAACAAAATTAAAACACTTTTCTAAGCAGAGAGACCAGCAAAATTCTATAAGCAGAGTTTCTTTCCTACAATTGTCAGTCTATGGAACACAATACTGTGAAAATGCTTCCTAGTTCACTATAACATAGTTGCTTTCACATCTAATGTAAATAAGTTCTTGTTGAATTAAACCCTACTCAAGTTCCACCATTACTGATCGCGGCATTGTCTAACCTTCTACCCTAACACTTATTAATCTTTATCCTCAAGTGGCCCCCATGCCTTGATAAGCAGTGACCCCGAAGTAAAAGAAAAACAAAAGAGTTAAAAGATGTTAATAAAACAGAAATAAATTAATTGCACCTAAAAGTATCTTGTACCTCTACAAGGCCACCATTCGCCCATGTATGGAGTATTGTTGTCACATTTGGACTGATGCATCCACTGCTGGTCTCTCACTCCTGGACAGGGTTCAAAAGAGAGTCGCCACCAAACTGATAGGTCCTAAACGGTCATCTAGGCTTCAGCCTCTGTCCCATTGACAAAATGTTGCATCACTCTGCCTGTTCTACAAATATTTAAATGGGGGATGCTCTAACGAACTACAAGCCGTTGTACCCCTCTCTCGATGTAAATACTTCTAACAAACCCGACAAACAGCAATAGAGATCGCTAGATATAAGAAAGCCTTCAACTCCAATTTTTTTTATTTATTCAATTTCTACTCCAAACAAGGCACAGTGCCACTTTGCAGTAAGGGGCTACTATCAGGGACATAATTTGTGGGGGCATTATGAAGGGAGATGAGTAGCTAGATGTTTGTTCACATTACACTTGAACTTTTGCATATCATTACAGTTGGGAAAGCAGAATCCTGGAAAAGAGTTCCAAAGACTTGCAGTTCTGGGGAAGAAACTATTGGAGTAAAAGACTTTCTTACACCTAGGGATCTCTACTGTAAAGGGGTGGGACTTAGTTGCTTATCGGGTTTGTCGGGGGTAGTCACATTGAGGAGGCACAAGTGTTTGCAGTTCGTCAGAGCATTCACCATTAAAGTATTTACAGAACAGGCAGAGGGATGCAACATCTCGTCGATGGGACAGAGGCTTAAGCCTAGATGGCAGTTCAGGATCTATCAGGTTGGCGACTCTCTTTTGAACCCTGTCCAGGAGTGAGAGACAAATAGCAGATGCACCAGCCCAAATGTGACAACAATACTCCATACATGGGCGAATGGTGGCCTTATAGAGGTACAGGATACTTTCAGGCGTAAGTAATTTTCTAGCACGGTAGAGAGAGTCCACCTTCTTTGCAGCAGCCTTGGCAATGCTCTCAATATATCTATTCCAGTTCATGTTCCCTGTAAACGTTAGGCTGAGGAGTTTAAAATAAATACTTTCAGGCAATGTGTTCTTGGTCATTGCTATTTGGTGGTAAAGAAGGTTTCTTGTAGTTATTGAAGCAAACAAGCTTAGTCTTGGCAGCATTGAATGTGACCATCCATTTTTGTCCCCATTCCACTACAGATTGGAGGTTCATCCTCTAGTGTTTCTGCCATTTCCTTAGATATGTGTTCATTTGTTTTCCCCTCATGCCTGTTATAGAGAGTGGTGTCATCGGCAAATATACTCAACTCCGAAACAATTTTATCAAGGAGGTCATTTATCACACCTCTTCACTGCTGAGGTCTGTAAATGCCAGGAAGCTTTCTACTCTAATAGTTTTTTCCCCTTGAACAGTTCGACTTAGGAATTCCCTTCCTACTACCTGCTTCCCTGACTGTACTGATATACAGAAGTTCAAATTTAAAATAAACCAACATCTTGTTAATCTTTTCTAGGAATGGTTCCAAATAGTAGCCCCTTATGTCCAAGTGGTGATATACCTTATATTAAGGGTGAATATAAGTTTTAAAAAAAAAAAAAAAAAAAAAAAAAAAAAAATCTCCCCCCCCCCCACCAGGGAAAGAAAGAACTTAACAGCATTTCTCTGAACATGAATTTAAAACGTGCATCTGGGTTATTTTTGTCCTTCACTGGTTTATAATATTTTAATTTTGTATTAATTGGATTATCCAAATTACGATTATCATCTTTTATCTTATTTTCACACCATTTCAATCTCTGACCATTTTTAGGTGCATCTTTTTGAACTCAAGAATTTATACAGAATTTCAAATATAAAGATTCCAAAGTTCAAAATAATATCCCTGAAGAAGGTCAGAGTTACATCGGCTGAAACGTTATCAAAATAAAATCCTATATAAGAACAGTAATCCAAATAAGACAAATTATTAATCCTCACCTCAAAATGTTCGAAAGATTTTAACTTTGTCCATTTATTTTTTGGATTTAACTGATCACTGATATATTCTTAACGTATATACCCCTAACAAGCGGCAAAATTACACCTCTTCATCCCTAGATGTCGGAAAGCCTTCTATTCTAATAGATTCTTCCCTTGAACTGCTAGATTTTGGAATTCCTTCCCTGTTTCCCTGACTGCACTAACACGCAGAAGTACAAATGTAAACAGACATCTAATTGCTCAACTTCCAACGGTCCAATATTAGACACAATCCCAAATAGTAGCCCCTTATGTTCCAAGTTGTTGGATGGGTGAGTGGGGTCAGAACGTCCGACAAGTTTTATAAAAAAACAATGTGTCAAAACGTTACCGTCAATCATAAATCATTAATATTGTGGAAAAAAAAAAACAAGCCAAGCAGACGAGGTTTCCCCCCCCCCTCCAGAAGTGAAAAATTTACTTTTACCCTGACTAATATTTGTGCAAAATTTCCAAATAATCCAAGGTGTGATCATGGAGAAAAGTGCAAACAAACAGACAGATGATTTCGGGGCAATTTTACCCCTATAATGGCCTTGAGGGAAGCAACCAGAGTTATACCGGAAAATCTGTTTTGACAAAAATTTACTTTCATCATGACTAATGTTTTCGCTAATTTTTAAAAAAATCCAAGGCATGGTTATTGAGAAAAGTGCGAACAGACGAACAGGAGTGAATTACTAGGTCCAATCCCTCCTTTATCAGGGGACAAAAAAATTAAATTGAAAATTTATGCGATTGAAAAACGCAGCAAAGATAAAAAAAAAAAAGAAGATTTTTGGTGTCACTGAAATATTTTGGGGCTTCAGCAGTGAACAGCTAGTCGTTTTGTTATTCAATTTATTTGTACGTCATAATGAAAATGAAGGTGGGAACTATATTCATCTAGAAGTGAAATTCAGGAGAGATTTGTCGTTTTGAACCTGAAAACCGGTTTAATTCAATTGAAATATTGTTTATACATCCTCATTTGATTTTATTTTAGATTTTATTCTGTAAATGGAGTTTAAAAATATAAATTCGCATACAAGGAGTGGGTGTGTTAAGTACGAATTGTGGAGGACAACGAGTAATCTTTGGCAGTGGAGAGAGCACATTGAAATTAAGAGGTAATGTGAATTACGGCGTAAGTGACAAGGAGTGATGACAATTTGTTTTGCGATTAATTGTTGTACACCAGAATTTGTCCTTAACACAGTAACTCCTCTCATATGGAAAGATCCAGATAACATGTACTTTCAAATTCTGGTCATAGTGGACCCGGAAATGATGGTAACGAAAATGTGACTCTACATTTTCTAAAAATTTGGAATTATTTCCTATCTTAGTCATTCACTCTCACTTTTTTTTTTTTAAAACTCTTATTCCACAGTAAGATGGCTGTTTTTCAAATCACAATGGACAATGAAGCCAGTGTTTTTTTATGGTATATAAGTCTCTATTTTAAGACATTTAATGTTGAAACAATACCTATTGTCAAGGATTAATTGTACGAGATTAGTTGAACAAAAGTTGCTATTTACCCCATATATTTCGGACTATTAGTCTCATCTTTATTAGTCTGACGAAGGCCAGAGGAAGTTGTCCGAAACGTTGTGAACCAATAAAAAGATCCAAAAACAACAACTGATAAAGATGAGACTAATAGTCCGAAATAAAAATAAAAATTAACATATAATGCTCATCTCAAAAAATGAATTCCAATTAAGGAATAATATATACTAGACCACCCGTGACCCGTTGGGTCAGTACGTTATATTAGCTATGGAATTCATGTATGAGCGTGACACTTGTGGCATAAAGAAAATAGTTTTTTTTTTACATAACAGAAGCATTTCTATGAAAGTATATTAAAATGAAAAAAGAATATAGATAGATTTCTATGAGTCGTTCTGTTTATTATAATTATTTTTTTTTAAATTACAGTTACTGAATTATAAGTGGTTGGTCATACTTATAGGTAAATATGCACTGAACAGGTATCATAATCCTTATTATAGTTAAATTCAAATTTTGATATATCATCTTTTAAATGAAATTGTTAGTTGAAAGTACAGAATAATAAAAAAAACACTCTCCACATGTTAATAATGGCTTTTTAAATAGAAAATGAAAATAAAATGTAACTTTTTTCATTTAATTTAAGCAAACATTCAGTACCCATTGTGTAAAGGAAAACACTATTTAATGTAATAGAAATGTGTGCATTTACCGATTCAGCTTTCCGTTTGGAAATGTAAGCAGACGACTTTAAAAAACATGGGAAGAAGAAAAAGAAATTTTTTTGTAATAACGCCCTCTAGTAAAAAGGTCTGCATTAGTTAAGGGGGATAACTCTATCCAGTTTTACATCGCTCCCTTTTTCTCTCTCTCACACATACACGTAACTATTTCTCGCGTACGTAACGAAAACAGAGGGAGTAGGAGTGTTGAAATCTATTAGAGGGAAAGTGAGAGGTGTTTTCTTTCCATAAATTGTATAGGGTAATATTTCATATTATTAATAGATTCATAGATAAATAGATTTTATAATATATATTATAATTATCTATGAATCTATGTATTATTTGTATATATAAATAACTATTTGATCAAATTAAATGAAATTGTTTGTATTAAAAGCGATATAAAAATTCCGGAATTGGAATAACGGATTGAAGATGTTGCTATTTACGCATGCGCAACCGGATGTTGAAAACCGGAAATCTGATTGCAAACATACAAGATCCATAGACTTTTAGTATTATATAGATATATATACAATAGATCCAATAGGATTCTATCGAAAATACTCAATTGAGATCCGGTCTTTAGGTCCTAAAAAAACAACTTTTCATTCTCCCTGCATGTGCATAAGGCTAGGTTGGATTTCCATGAACAGGAGATATTTTGCAAAGGCTTTCCACCTATAGAAAGCATTACCATGGGACCGTTTCCTTGCTGGTTACAACTTGGTAGTTTTCAAATCCAATATAAATGAGTTCTTGTCATGGACTGACCCAAAAGTAAACAAACACAGTTCATACCATTAATCAATGTTAGTACTCCCATAGTGACTCTTATTTTTCAGCTGGCCATCATTCTTGTTTCATGTAACTCTTATCTTCCTGTGGTTCTTGGTGTTCATAAGTGGTGACCCGAAGAGTGTAAAACAATAGGACTCTGCTGAGTCAATATATATATCAACTGATATCAACTAGTTTTTTTCAGCAACATGATAATGTTGACTCCGCGGATTAAGGACTATCCACTTATTAAGTGTTTCCTTTTCAGATTAAATATGTTTTTAACTCTTTTTCAAAGTATTTTTTTAACATGTTTTATTAACTATTTGCTCTTTATATATATATTGACGATTGCAACGTCTTGTCAGACGAATGCCACTCCCTCAGGCACTGAAAGTCCATGAGCCGAAAATGACTTTAGTCCTGCCGGCAAAATTCACACGCTCAAACAGACATGACACTGAAGACGGTCATTAGTATACATACATATTTATACATGCACGCATACATACTTATATACACATACATACACACATATATGCATACATACATAAATAATACATAATAAAAAATACATAAACATACACAAGATGGTCAATGGCATACATACATATAAATGCAAATATACATATATACACATACATATCTAAACATGACGATTGCAAACGTCTTGTCAGACGAGTGCCACTTCCTCAGACACTTAATGTCCATGAGCCCAGACATGACTTTTATTTTTTTCTTAGTTCTACTGGTGAATTCACACGCTCACGCAGGCATGATACTGAAGACGGTCATTGAGATCAATTATTACATGTTTCCAGCATTTCAAGCCTCCATGCGTCATAACTTTTCCATCGCCAGAGGACCATTTTTATAGACAAATGCCTGAGGGAGTATCTATACACAGGTGATGTTACAGAGTCTTAGCTTTGTACGATAGCTAAGTCTCTCTCTCGGTTCAAAATGTTGAGATCCAGTAACAAGCAAGAGCAAGATATCCAGCAACAAGTTAAACTGCAGACCAGCTTAATGCGGGTACTGGTCTCCCACTTTATGGTTTTTTAAATCAGAGATTTGCTTCTCCTAGAAAGGTTGCCTTCACCACGGCTTATGGGAGCCCTCTCCACCCCAACACACAAACACACATGGTGCTAGTTAGCCGTTGACCCCTAAAAAGGGTTCATTCGGCCTTTGGAAGGTCTTGTTTTTAATCCTTCAGGGAGACTAGCCACCCTCCTCACCAGTAGCATATATGACCTGACACACATATATACATACACGACGCATAATACACATACATACACACGCATACATACATATAAATACACACATATACATGTACACACATATACACATATATACATACATATACATACTTGAATATGCACTCATACACAAACATGTACATACATACACATGCATATATACACATACAAACAATATATATATACGTATATACATACACACACATATATACATAGGTATACACACATATACATACACCTGTACATTAACATACATACACCTATACATACATATATACATATAATGATGGCAGATCAATTATTACATGCTTCCAGCATTTCAGGCCTACACGCGTCACAACTTTTCCATGGCTGAGGGAATATCTATACACAGATGATGTCACATAGTTTTAGCTTCGTACGACAGCTAAATCTCTCTCTCTCGGTTCAAAATGTTGACATCCAGCAACAAGGAAGAGCAAGATAACCAGCAACAAGTGAAACTGCGGACCAGCTTAATGCGAGTGCTGGTCTCCCGCTTTATGGGTTTTTTTGGGTTTTTTTTTTTTTTAAATCTAAGATTTGTTTCTCCTAGAGGGGTTGCCTTCACCATGGCTTACGGGAGCCCTCTCCACCCCACATACACATGACAATAAACACATGCGTACATACAGATGTACGCCAACATACGCATGCATGTGCACACACATGCAACCATAATCATGTAGAGGCACACAAATACATACATATGCCGATACATACACACACATATACATGTAAAATACACATGAAGGAACATTCCAAAAGTCATACATAGTAAGTGATCAGCAGCTGGACCGTTTTTGTCTCTTTTCCTTCCTGATCTTTCCTCTTTTTTTTTTTTTTTTTTTTTTTAAATAAAAAGTTTGTTTTAGACTCACAAATATGCAGTACATGATAATGATTATGATCATGTGTGATATATACATGATGATGATTGCAACGTCTTGTCAGACGAGTGCCACTCCCTCAGACACTGAAAGTTCATGAGCCCGAAAAAGACAGTCCTGCCAGCGAATTCACATGCTCAAGCAGACATGACACTAAAGACGGTCATTGTTATACATACATATATATATATATATACACGCACGCACACATACATATGTACACATATCACACACATATATACATGCGTACATACACAATACGCACACATACATATACATACACACATGCAAACATAAACAAGACGGTCATTGGTATACATACATATACATATATACATGTATGCATACATGTCTATAAGCATATGCTCATATATCCATATGCATACACAATGCATAATAAACAAACATACATATACATACCCACATGCATAATACTCATATACATACATATACATCCACATATACAAATACATACACACATATACTTACACATACATACACATATATATATATATACATACACTTACCTACATATACATACACATCTATATATATGCATTCATACACATACATGCACACACATGCAATATACACACATACATGCATACAAACATATATAAATGTATATATACACACAGACACATATACATACATATACTCATAGATATAAATACATATAAACTCACATGTACATATATAAATATACACATACATACATAGATACATATAATGATGGCAGATTAATTGTTACATGCATCCAGCATTACAGGCGTACACACGTCACAGCTTTTTTTTCGCCACAGGACTTTTTTTTTTTCTTTTAAATAGACAAATGCCTGAGGGAATATCTATACAAAGATGATGTTACAGAGTTTTAGCTTTGTACGACAGCTAAATCTCTCTCTGTTCAAAATGTTAACATCCAGCAACAAGCAAGAGCAAGATAGCCAGCAACAAGTCAAACTGCAGACCAGCTTAATGCGGGTACTGGTCTCCCGCTTTGTTGTTTTTTGTTTTTTTTTTAAATAAAAAATATATATACATACATATACATACACACATACACACACACATACATATTAAATTCCACAGCCAAACAATGTCGCAGCCCACAAGAGCCATAACAGTCAAAGAACCGGAAGTCCAATAAATGTATGCATATATATGCATATATATATATGCATGCATACGCGCGCACACACGTGTGTGTGTGTGTGTGTATATATATATATATATGTATACGTACACACATATACATACATATGTAATTCCTCAATGGTCATGACGATAGTGATGATGTTACAATTCAATGAATACAGACAATAATAAACATGAAAACAAATCCACAGATGCAAAACATAAAACATACATACATACACACACATACTAGCTGGATGCCTGACATTGCCTGGTCATACCATACACTTAAACATGATATTGAATATTATGTCTTACAAGGAATAATTTGCCCGTTAGACTAATTCGCAAAAAAAAAATTTAAAAATATTAATGCTAATGTTGTCCATAAAATTCTGTGTGTTTGTTTATAATATCACGTCAGCTGATATTTGGGCTTGACGATCTTAAAAATATTCTCTTATAGATAATTAAAAAAAAAAAAAAAACGGAATATTTTACGTTACAATGGTGTAACGTAAGATATTCCTCTGTAAAAATTCTTTTTTATCTATAAGAGAAGAAAGATTATTTCTAAGATCGGATTTTTTTGATTTTTGATATTTATCAGATGAATTTCTGCACAAAACACATCTAAGAACACTGCCAGGCATAGAAATTACCTTTGTGTGAAATTTGCAAAAGATAGGCTCAGCCATTTCGGAAACTATGTGGAAGAAACTAAGGCACACACACAAAGTGACTTTTATATAAGAGTAGAGATAGAGATTATATACATAAGATTTATAACAAACTGTTTTATCTACCAAAGTAGATAAAACAGAATAACTTAGGTTTTTAAGAGAAGGATTGATTATCTATATATTAATACGCTAGCGTGTGTGTTATTTTCTGTGTCAAGCTTACATCCGGGTCGTTTAATTGTTATGTACTTCCATTTCTTGTCATAAATAATTTTACCAAGAATTCTTCATAAGTTTTGGTTATGGCTGAAGGAACTCAAGTTATATATATATATATATATATATATATATATATATATATATATATATATATATATATGTTTTGATTTTGGCTTTGATTCAAGCTAATGCATCCAAGTCATATGGATATTTTTTTTATTTTATTTATTTATTTTTTTTTTCAAAATCACAACTTTATCATATATAAAAATCGATAGAACATTAACTCTATAATAATATATACAAAATCTGCAAGAATTAAAATATCATATTTAAGCGTACTTTATGGCCGGACTTTGCCGGGCGTTCATACTAGCTTAGATGAATACTTTTGCAGTTTTAACAAAAATGCTACAATAATATCAGAGTGCCCCCAGTTACACTGAACATCTACAAAATGCCAACATCAATATATTACATATGAATGAGTCCCCTGTGGAATTTCCACAGGTGCCACTAGTTCATATTATTTTGATTCTTCTAATGTTCTCATTTGGAGTTTTATTTTCACAACGTTTCAGTTTCAGAAACAGATTGTTCCATTCAACAGAGTTCTCTTATCCATTGACTGTACTCGGATGAAGTTTATACTCTTGTAAAGTTATTGCCTTTGCTTTTAACAAAAAACAAAACATTTTTTGTCTTCCTAAAGTAATTTAGGTCTTTTTGATATTTTTTTTTGTACATGGTTCATCTAATTCCAATATCTTGATGAAAGATTTGGATTTACAGATACTGAGGTTAATGTGATTCCTGTTTGTATAAAGAGATTTAAAAGAATACCCAGCATTGCCCAGAAGTTAATCTTATTTTGCAGCATATTATTGTAATTGTTATGACTTTACCTTATTATGGTCTACAAAAAAAAAAAAAAAAAAATTCTTCACTTCTTTTTCTCTCTCTGCTCTGCTCTAACCAAGTCTGTCGACCTATTCCACAAACCCCAAAACTCCATCATGAACAGTCTCACGAAAAAATACAAGATTAAACCCAGAACTCCAACTTCCAACGCAGACTACCACGTCTCCTTCAACATCAGGGGTCTCTATTCCAACTTTTTAGAGGTTGAAACCCAATTACAGGACACTAAATCAGACATATTATTCCTCAGCAAAACTGGCATTTGACCGACTATTGCCCTAGATGAGTTCGTAATTAAAGGATATTCTAATTTAACATCCAAATCTGACCCCCAAGATTGTCATGGGCATGGAATATATGGTTACATTTAAGATCGCTTTCCATGTAGAGATACAGAACACTTGTTACCTAGGGGTGAAGATTGCAACAACTCTGTTCATAGCGCCATGTTAAATGCAAGTGAATGTTGGACTCCCATTAGCGCAAAATTTTTCTGAGGATACAGAAGAATTACATGGCCATAGTTTGGTGAATTTGTGAAGTGCACCTTGTTTCAATCATAGGTGTGTCCCCTTTCTTCCCGAGATTCTTATGGCTGGTTTTGCTCTTGAGGAGAAATCGACTCTAAAACTTCTTGGATTTTATTTCTCATCAAATCTTAAATCCATTTCTCTTTCTGCTTTTTCATAAAGTTGGTTCTCTTTAAACACTTTCTAACACCTGAGGCTATTCTCTATCTCTACAAATCTACAATCAGACAATGTCATACTCCTGCTGATGAATCTGTCTCCCTTTTAAAGGTTTTTGATAAATTGCAGAAACATATCTGCAATTTGATTGCCCTCCCACTCACCCTTCTTTTCTTCAATGCAACCTCTCTCACACACACACACACACACACACACACACACACACACACACACGATATTGCTAGTCTCGGTTTTTTTTATAAAAACTATCATGGCATGTAATCTTCAGAATTGTCGAATTAAAAATCTCTGCTTCCTTTGTTCCAGCTCATGTGATTTATTGATCTAGTGGTCACCTACAATTTGCTGTTTTAATATCTCACTGTAATACAGCTCCATATTCCAGTAGCTTCTTTCCAAGGACTGCAAGATTGTGGAACTTTCTTCCTACCCACCATTTTCCTCCTACCTACAGACTTGGTATTTTAAAGATGAGGGTCAAGAGTCATCTCCTGTTTTTGCGATAATCAGCTTTCGTTCTTGTAAGTTCCTTACATTAAGTAGCTTCATGTGATTTCCATAAAAAAAAATCTATATAATATATATATAAAAATATATTTAATTTATTTCTAAACTAGTTCATACAATAACATGACTCATCTTAATATACCTCAAAGAAGGTTGCATTCATGAAAATGTTGGTCATACAAAAATATAGAATTTTTAATCAATGTAGGTTTAACTTGCTCAATTAAGCTGGTAATATCGAGTAAAATACTTAGATAAAAATAAAATATATTGCTTTCTGACAACACGAGTGAAAAATTTACTTTCACCATGACTAATGTTTGTGCAAAATTAAATAAAAAAAATAAAAAAATGGTGTGGTTACTGAAAAAATGCAAACAAACGAACGGACAAATGATTTTGGGGGCAATTTTACCCCTATAATGCCTCCTAGAGAGGCAACCAGTTATCCCGGCAAACATTTATTTTTACCATGACAACTTCACCATGACAGTTTGTACAAAAATTTTAAAAAATCCAATGCATGGTTATTGAGAAAAATGCAAACAAACGAACAGGAGTGAATTACTAGGTCCAATTTTTTGTTGGGGGCGGGCGGGCAAAAATTTGTTTTAGTTTTCCCTTTTCATAATTGCCTTATTTGGGTAGCTGGATTTTACCCACAGTAAAACCTCGTAAAGAAGCAAGTAGAAGGAGACATACTACTTCATCCCCGGCCACACATCTTCAATGTTTATTGTTGAATGTCTTGTTGATTAATCACTGCAATACCATATAATTAACAGAAATTGTTTTGAATGAATATTGTATGCTGTTGAGGTAGAGTTGTATTGCATGAACACTATTTATACAAAACGAATGTACACCCACCGTCAAAAACGATAGAAAAAAAAAAAAAAAAAAAAAAAACATTCTCCACCAGTGTCCACCTCACTATTCATATGAAATAACATCTGAATTGGTGAAATTAAAAAAAAACAAAAAACAAAAAAAAAAACATCTTAAACTATGACGGCCGTTCCAAAAGTAAAGCCTATTTTTTTTTTCAACTCAAAAAGTTGAACTATGAATATACGAGTGGTACCATTAAAATGAGCAACTTTTTGTACTCCAGAATTTAATTTTCTACATAGTAAACCACTATTCTCAATGAACTTTTGCCAGGAATTTAATGATGCATGTTGAACAAAAATGCTGAACAAAGATGGGGGCATTAATTTTGGAACGCTCCTCATACAAAGTTTAATAGAAAAAAAAAATAAATAAAATCAACTGGTAAAGCAGAAAAAAAATAAAAATGTTTCATTATGGAAATAAAATGAAGGTGGGTTGTTGTCCGACATACTATGTTTGCTCATAGAAGTGCAAGTAAACAGATAAAACATTAAAAAAAGAAAAACATTTTTGCTTGGTTTTTTTTTTTTCTTTCTCATCCCTTTCTCTCTCTCTCATATATATTAGGCTGAGTGCCCAGCATTGCCCGGGTGTTTGTAAGTATGTGTTTAATAAAAAAAAAAAAAAAAAGTGGTAAGGTAGGCAGACTCAAACCCGTGATGCAAAGGCGGAAAATAAAGTGAAAGAAAATCTAACATTTTACTGCTACTCCATGATGCGACCGGAAGTGTAAAGAGTTCAAATTTAACAGTCAAACATAAGCTGACTTGCAGAAATAGCGTTGCTTTTAAACCTCCTACGAAAGCAAATTAGACCCAAGGTCATTTTTAATGGGGGGGGGGGGCAACTCCAAATAAATAATAATTGTCTCAGTATGAAAGGTTTCTCCTACATTGACCAAGGACCAATTACAGAACAGATATTATCAGGCCCAAAAGCCAGGCGGTTGCATTTGAATAGTTTCGCTTTTTTATACGAAAAAGACAAACAAACAGCTGACTAGACGACACGGTGGGAATTTTGTTTAACTTGATAAAAAAAAAAAAGATAGAGACAATGCCCGTTTGTGAATGCGAGATATTATGATCTAGGAAGTATGCAAATCTTACTGATACGAAAACCCCCACCTACAAGGGGTGTGCAATAAGTAATGCCCCTGACCCACTTCCTATAGCAGTAGAGCAATGAAACTTGGCATAGTTATTAGTCTTTCTCTACATAGTAACCACCCAGAGTTTGCATTTCTACCATCGTTTGATGCAGCTAGGAGACCTTTTTTGTAGAACACCCCAGGTTGGTCCTCCAACCATGACGTGACTTCAGAAATCAAGGCTGCATCATCTGGGAAACACTTTCCTTTCAACAACTTTATGGCTGGGAAGAGGTGAAAGTCAGAGGGTGTAAGGTCAGGAGAGTAGAGAGGATGGGGGAGGATTTCATAACCACACGCCCGTGCTTCTGATCTGGCAACATACGAGTTGTGGATCAGAGCGTTGTCCTGCAGGAGGAGGGTACCTTTGCTGATTTTGCACCGCCTCTTGATTTTGATAGCTTCTCTTAATTTCCTCAAAAGTGAAGCATAATTGTGGTACCCTTTGCAAGGAAATCTGTCATCACTACTCCGTCCTGGTCCCAGAAGACTGTGAGCATGACCTTGCCAGCGGAGAGCTGCACCCTTGCCTTCTTTGGAGATGGTGAGTCCAAGTGCTTCCACTGCATTGACTGGGCTTTGATCTCTGGATCATAGTGATGGACTCAGGTTTCATCCTGTGTAATTAGTCTTTTGAAAAACTTTGACTCATCTTCTTGGCACAATTCCAAATTTATCCCTGATGCGTTCTCGCTTCTAGAATGGTGTGAGCAACCTGGAATCCATCTGGCAGACACCTTATTCATATGCAAATGATCATAAATGATAGTTTCCACAGACCCTGTACTAATCTGGACATCCTGGGCTATTTGGCGAATAGTAATGCGCCGATCTTCCAAAATGGCAGCCTCAACTTGACAGACAGATGCCTCATCAATGGCAGAAGGGGGGGGCAGGTCTGCAAGTTGTTTCCACAGACTTCCGGCCATGTTTGAATTCACAATGCCAGCGTTTTACAAGGTCATATGATGGGGCATAATCATTATAAGTTTCTTTCATTTCATAAAAAGTCTCCTGTGGTGTGCGTCCTTTCAAATACAAAAACCAGATCACTGCTCGACATTCAATAGGCTCCATTTCACACCTGACTCAGTTCAAACACCTGTAAAACAGAAACCACAATTAGTTCAGAGCTGTAATTTGCCACATCAACCCGTAGAGATATAAATCATTGCACATGCAAAATTTCAACTAGATCAGACAACTGGATTGGGTCAGCGGCATTACTTATTACACGCCCTTCGTAAAAAGCCTTTCGTGTACTTACACACATGCTTGCACCCATTTTGCCCTTATGTATATATATATATATATATATATATACACACACACACACACACAGTGGAACATCCAGATACACAATTTTCAGCTTACGGAATATGTGAAATTTTTTTGTTCCTTCATACCTAAAAAAAATTTTCAAGATAGAAAAGATACAAGTGACAGAAAAACTTATTTTTTCAGGCACCTAATTCTGTGAAAATCTTTAAAAAATCAGGGTTTTATTAGATTTAAAATTTCAAAATAATTTTCTGGAAATATTTGTGTTGATTTTTATCTGGAAAACATTTTTTTTCTTGAACTCCATAAGTTAAAATTATTTTTTAAATTGAAAAATTAATGTACATATTAAAATTTTTAACACATTCGAAGAATATAAATTGGAAAAAAATGTATCAATAATAAAAAAAAATCCGATGGAAGAATGAACAGGCGATTTCAACCAAAATTAAGACTTTACACAGCCTAACATCACAACATTTAGGAAGTTTTATTACAACATAAGCAGAAAGACCCGGCATATAAAATTGACAGTAGCTTCTTTGATATGACAGGGGAATCTTTGAAATGAAGGTCTCTGTTTAGAGCACCATGATACTTGCCTTTTGCTTTTTAAACTTTAATTGAAGCTAATATATAAAAATAATTTTATATTTTGTACTACAAAGCATCAACTTTGAGATATTCTAACTTTTGACTGGAAAGACGCATGTGTTGTGTTGAAATTCCGTACCAAAGACAATTCTTTTCCCTAATTAGTTAAAACAACTAGAAACGTCATGGACAGGTACAACTTCTATGAGTATTTATGTGAACACACCCCAATTGCTTATTTGCAAGAAGTGATCTACCACCAGCAGGTATGCTTTGCTGACAGGTTTCATCATCAATAGCCTGATTTAAATAGCAATTTCTTTGAATATACAAATCACAAGAAAAATATTAAAATACCATTTTAAAGTAAATTTTATTGAGAATCTAGTTATATAAGTTTTATTTTGATGTAGGTAGGAGAAATGTACTTATTACTAATTTAAAAACTATAAGTGTCAAATTAAGTAGCAGTGTGCACCTTGTCCAGTGCTGAACGTTATGGTGTCTGGTATTGCTAGTTGTACATGAGGAAAAAGATAAAACCTCTGATTCCAAATAATACCATTTTTATAAAAAAAATTTTTGCTAATTCTACTACTATGAAAAAAAAAATATTGGAGAGACAGACAAGAGGAGAAAAAGAAGCGAGAAATATAAAGAGCTATGATAAATATGTAGAAACCATTTTTTGACAATCTATTATCTAATGTTTCACTCAAAAATGAAAAAATAAAAAAAACATTGGTTGATGTTTTAAAATTTGCAACTTGACATGGCAGCCAATTGATTTTGGTTACTGTATTTAGAGATAAAGGTTGTTAGTTTGATTCTCAACAGATTTTTTATTACTTGTTTTGATCGGACTATTGTTTTCATCTTTAGTGTTATTTATGCAACGTTTCAGTCGGTGTAGCCTTCGACCATTGTCAGGCATGCTGGTTGTTGTTTTGGAAATGAAAGGAGAAAAGTTACTGGCTCCATAGATATTTTTGTATTCTTGGAGTTAGTCTCCATTTTTGGGCTGCGATTTTGTATGTGTGAAAAAATTGGTTGACAAAGTACAGTTAACTAATAAAGATCGACAAGGGATTATCTCCCACCATCGAAATTTTGGATTTTGGCCCTTTATCTAATATATAAATATACCTTGTCAGCTTTTCAGAGTTTTTAATTTCTAGTAATTCATCTGATAAATCAATATTTGATTCAGATTAACCAATTTTTCTTTCCTTCCCTTGGATAATATTCTTTGCAATAAAAAGATGCATTTCACATTAGTTTCTTTTAAAAAATGCTTATTCCAGATAAGAAAATATTTTGCACATTTTTTTTTTAATAATGGCCTAAAGAGAATACACATCCCATGATTGATTCATAATATTGAAGAAAATTTGAACTGCTTAAAGATTGAAAAGAATTAAAACTCCCAAATACTTTAAAGAAAACAAGATAATGCAACGGTGAAAATTGAACTATAGAACATTTACAACTGAAGTTATGGTTCATCCAATTTTTTTGCAAACTGTAATCTTCATAGTTGTTTCACTTTTTTTTTCGATTTATTATTTGGAATCCTTTGAGATGAGGCTTCATGATTTGTGCCTTCATTCTTTTTGTGGACCTTCATCCTCATCTTCATAGTTGTTTCACCACATTTTGGCCAACTCATCCTCTGGTCTTCTTCAAATGAAGAAAAACAAGTGAAGCATGCATGGTCCCACATGAGTGCACAGTGAACAAGGCATAAAAAAAATGACTAAGTTCAACATTGCCCCAAAAGTCCCCAGGGGACGTCAAATCCTGGTGAAAATGAACAAACGGTGCAGTTTTAAACCTTAACATATGTAAATTTAAGTTCTGCCCGATGCAAAAAAAAAAAATAAAAATAAAATAACTAAGTCCATCATTTGACCCCCCCCCCCCACTTAGCCTCAAAAATCCCCAAGGCCTAAACTTATTTAAATGCAAAATTGCTAAATAGACATATACAGAAAATTTTGGACAAATAAGGTAAAATAGTCCCAAAAATGGAGTGTTTTTATTAGTCCTAAAAGAGCTCCTGGGGCACACCCAAGAGTTATCGCAAAGTATAGACAAACAAAATTATATAGAAATCAGTTAGTTACAATTTTTCAGAAAGTTTTATAAAAATCCAAGGCATCAATTTTTTTTTTTTTTTTAATAAGCACAGAAATGTCAATTTTAACCATTTTAACCCAAAAGGCACCCTTAGAGGGACAACCGGAGTTTTCCCGGAAAATCCATTCTGTAACTTTTTTACTCGTATCATGTTTAAAGTTTGTGAAAAAAATTTTTTAAATTCCAAGGCATAGCTCTTAAGAAAAGTTCGGACAGACAAAATGAGGAACAGACAAGGGTGAATTTACAGGTCTACCCTTCTTTTGTCGGGGGGGACCAAAAATTGTTTTCAATGAAGTTATGGTCTCAAAAAGTGTGTTACAAAATTTAAAGATAAAATGAACAGAAAAATATTTTTATTTAAATAAGTAGAACTATATTTTTTTCATGTGACCAAAAAATACTTTTGCACCTTATGCACTGGTTACATTTTTTGTGGGGGGATGGTTAGGGTTTTGTTTGGGTTGGTTGGTTGTTTTTGTTTTACGGCATATCAACCCTTTCCAGGTTATTTAATGCCGAATCCGGTGATTTTGAAGAAAATTTTTTTAATAAAATATATTTGTTTTTTAAGTCGTATTCTATTTAACTCATAGTTGGGACCCTAACAGGTACTACCACTCCGGGTCAGAGTGGACCTGGGAGCAATGGCAATTAAAGGGTGGCTCCACACTCCCTAAGGCCTGCAAGCTGGGGGCTCACCATCGAATATAGTTTAAGGTCATATCCAGGACCTTTTGTTTGGTAGATTAAGGATAGAGTTTTGTTTTTGAGTTAGGGATTAGGGTTTAAGTGTTGCTCCAGCATCTTTAATATTTTATCTAGACTGGTTAAATTCATTGTCGTATACTCGATTGTTATGATTGATTAAAATTAAAGAACTTATTTTTTCTTCTTCCAATTTATCAAAAGTCGTCTACTTTGCTTTAACTATGTCTGTTATTGCTTTCTGATTGGCTGATCAGCAACGTGACCAGTTTCCGGTTCTGGATATTTATGAGAACTCCAATTCTTAATATGCAACAGTAATGACACCTGGTTCATAGAATGCACAAGTACCCATTTTGGAATTTTCAATCATTTTTAAACACAGAATTTTACTTAAACGAAAATGTGAAAAAAAAAAAAAAGTCATTAAATCAATTTCCCGATATTTGTCAAGTTTTTTTTAGTTTTTTTATTTGGTGATATTTCAAATTACTAGCTTTCTGGAAGTACCTAGTTTTAGTCATAGACAGCTAAATAGAGAATGACTTACTTGATGGCTGTGTGTTGTCCATCGTGTACTTCTACGCATGGCAGTGACCACCAGTGAAATTTCACCCTGGATAATGTATATTCCATATTTTGGTGGACCCATCTTGAATTTTACTGAAAAAAGAAAAAGAATGAGAATAGACATTAAAAATGTTCAACATTAACAGCTTCATCTGTGTCTAGGATTGGTTGTTTATTGAGCAGAGGAGGAGGAGAAGGAGCAGAGGCTTGTTCTTTTTAGCTTATTTTTGGAATTATTGTTTATCAAAGCATGACTTTAGCAGTTTTTTATGGTTTGAAAAGATTTTTAATATATACACATTTTTTTTAGTGAAGTTATAACAATAATTACTTGTAAACGAGTGTATCTATTGAATCTTAGAGAGATATCGATACTCATGCAGAGAGTGATCCAGGCGTAACTCAGAGTCCGCCCGGCTTTCTCCGGAACATATCAACAGCCGGAGTAAGGAGAATGTCGCCAAGAAAATTAAGTCAAGCATCACCTATGAAAGCATAATAAGAAAAGAAACCAACCTTAAATTTTAAGTTTTATTAACTGTAAAGAAAAATGTTATATTTTTTTTCTTTTTGCTATATATATATATATATATATATATATAAATAAATAATGTTAAATATTTTTTTTTGCAAGAAAAAGGTTCAAAAGCTAAGTCAAATACTTTTAAGGAATTTTTTTGTTAAGTTTTTTTTTCTTTTAAGAAAAATTGAAAAAACAAATTATTTTCGTTAATTGGGGTGTTATTTTTTTTTTGGGGGGGGGGGTTCAAGGCAAAACCTGAAAACTAGAAACAAAACTGGGTGGGATATTTTTTTTTTCTCATATCAAAACAGATATTGTTGTTTCCTCAGATTGTTGTTTTATTAATGGTGTGCGTGCATAGATCGTATTCCACATTCGTGCTGGAGGTCTTTCTGTGTTGCTCGCTCGAACGCCCACAAGTAGATGTTTTTAACTATGATGGCAATTGTCAGCCTAGACTTGGCAAAAAAAGTACCAGTCCAGATGATGTAAAGGTTCGGCATTTGGTAGCCCGACACCTCCAGGTATAGCCATCGCTTACCTTTCCTCTTATAAGATTTCACCTGTATCCACATGATGCACAAGTTTTCATCCATGCCAGTAATTTCTTTTCTTGACAAAAGTCGACTCCAGCTGGTGTTTTCAGCTGCTCACTTAAAGCAGTAAAATTCTTTTTTTTTTGACGTGAAAGTACAAAATGGTGGACTTTTTTTTTATATTAATTTGTTTTTTTCTTTCTCTTCGAAATTGTTGTCTGCTGCTTTGAATTTTCAACTCACGAACGTGCGTCGCATTGAAAACCATCATGCTACATTGTCATTGGTTCAGCTTTATGTTACGTCAGACAGCTTAATTTCCTTGGCAACGCTCGGCTTACTCCGGTTGTTGACGTCACGTTCCAAGGAAAGCCGGGCGTGCGCCAAGTTACGTCTGGATCACTCTCTGCATGAGTACCGAGATATCAATCATATCAGTTATTATAGGTGCCATAGGGCTTATGAAGAAGAACCTGAAGTCCTACCTAACTAATATTCCCGGTGAACCAAGTGCAAAAGAGATCCAAACAATTGCCCTTAAGGGAACAACGAAGATACTAAAAAGAGCTCTCGGTTGGTTTCAATAAAAAGCAGGGCAATGTTGGCAGCTGGTTTGGCTGCCCCATACCCAGCGTTACAATCTTCAAAGGAAGAAAATTAAAAAAAAAAAAAACATCAGAAAGAACAGTTGAAAATAAGTCATACACCATCCACTGTGATCATGCAGTCCTTACAGCTATGTACCTACTGCACAATAAAACCTGACAGTGATATAAAGCAAGGATAAAAAGCGATTTTAGTAGAAGTTAGTGATGCCAATGATGCTGGATTGAACAGAGCTAAGAGGAAAAAAGTAACGAAATGCCAATGTCTTATGTACGACATGAAAAAAGGAAAATCTCTATCATTTCAGAAATTATAGGAGAAACTGGACGCACAAAAAAGAATTTCAAAAACTATCTTGCAAATATATCCAGTGAACCAAGTGCAAGAAAGATTCAAACAATCGAACTGAAATCTTAAAGTCTCAAAATATCAGAATGCTTGGCATCTGCTTAAACAAATTAATAAGAAAATTTTTCAAAAATACAAAGAGTGAGACATATGAGAATTCGTCAGGGACAAATGTTTTGTTAGTGTCGCCCTCATGTTACTCTCCCGTTAGGGTTAGTAACACCAAGAAAAAGGAGGAAATATAAAATCATAACACAAGACATTGATAATTTCATCTATGATAAGCTAAGAAAAAAATAATCACCTAGAAGTGTTTTTTTTTGTTTTTTTTATTCGTTTCAGGTGCTATTTGTTGTCTGACTGGCTATTTGCTTTTTTGTTTCCTCTCAAGCCCTGAAATAGTTTCATTTACAGGGTAGAATGATAAAATTTTCGCATTAGAAAAGACATGATTCCATTTCCGTTTGATGAAAACCGGTTTTCTTTTTTTGTTACAAACCATCTACTAGTTGTCCAGTTGTGTACAAATTCCAAGACCAATAGGGTCCTTCTATCATGTCTGAAAGTAACACAATGTTAAACGAGTGAGATCGGAAATGCCTCGCTGTACAACTCATGCTCTCTACCAATCCAAGTTATGACAACAGGACCATTGCCAGCACCCTCAAAATGCATCGCTGGATTACCACGATTAACAGGGATGTGCTCAGGTTGATGAAAACAAAGTTTCCAGCCATGGTTATGGTCTTTGGTGTTTCAAGTGAGGGTCACATCATGCCACCTCACATCTTCGAAGTCGGCTTGAAAGTAAACACCCAAGTGTGCCTGGATGTGCTAAAGAGTGTGGTAATCCCCGGGTGCAATCAGGTGGCTGCTGACAGACCCTAAGTGTGACAGCAGGACTCGGCGCCAGCACAAAAGTCCAAAGAGACCCAGATTTGATTTCAGGAGTGCTATGACTTTGTACCCTTCTCTCACTGGACCCCTCCTCCAACCTGAACCTGCTGGACTACTTTGTTCAGTCATACGTCGAAAACATCAACATGACCTCCCACAACACCAAAACGAGCCTAATTGCCGAGTATTTGCCGAGCTCCCGCCAGCGCTTGTGAAAAAGGCATGGTCCCAATTCTAGACCTGTATCAAGGTGGTGATTGAGGTTGAAGGTGGCTACATTGAATAGATGTCAGCTCTACTACATAATCAAGTTACCTGAATAAAGCTGTAATGTTGTTTTCTTTAGGGCGATACTTTCATTAATCCACCTTGTAGAGGCTAGAAAAAGGTACGTTTCTAACTAACTTGTGTGCGACCGGACAGATTTATATTTATTAATATAAAGATATACAAATACGCATTATTTATAACAGACTGAATGATATATCAGAATGTATTTGCAAGATTATGTTTGAATCTGGTATTTTTAACAAAAAATTTATTAAAATATAAAGTTTGCTATTAAAATGCAAGTGAGAAAAAAAAAAAAAAATTTTTAATGCGAAAAACAGAATGGAGAAAAAGAAAAAAGTATTGAATGAATTTCCCCCAAGTTTTAACCTAGTTTTTTGCACACACATAAAATTTATAACTAAATATATTTCACTTTTATAACTAAATATATTTCACTTTTATAACTAAATATATTTCACTTTTATAACTAAATATATTTCACTTTTATAACTAAATATATTTCACTTTTATAACTAAATATATTTCACTTTTATAACTAAATATATTTCACTTTTATAACTAAATATATTTTACTTTTATAACTAAATATATTTTTCTGCGGGAAATGTCAAGCCACATACAGTATTAGCAATGCACATGAAAAACTTTAAACGGCTTAAAATATCTCAATAATGACATACATAGAAAGAGCTTGATGAGCTAAGAATCTTTTTAAAATCAGATTAAAATGAAGGAAGTTATGACTATTTTTGTGCCTCACACGTTGGATATTTTCCCCTTTAAGACCATACGTGTTCTTTCACACTTTTTACACTACTTTTTCAGTAAAAATGCTATATTTTTGTTAAAACAGAAGATTAAGCAATGAAATTTGTCATATAAGTATTTTTGTGCAAGGAATCGAAATATGCTACTGAAAATCTCCAGAAATTAATGGTTACTAAATAATATGCAGTAAATGCACATAAGTATGCTGCAATTCCTTAAAAAATGCCATGTATCCATTAAAAAAAAAAAAAAAAAAAAAAAAAGTTAGAGAATTCAAATTTATTTTTAGTTCTTTACATTAGGTGACTTTATGCCTTGTTTGGAGCGATTTCTATTAAGAAAAAATAAATAAAAAAAAAATAAAATAAATTTAAAAAAAAAAAAGTGCAAATCTGCTCTCCCTCTCCTGATCTGTTTTTACTACCACCTTGCACCATTCATTCAAACTGAAAGCAGCATTTACTAATCAGCAGAAAATACAGAACTTCAACCTACAGATATAATCTGTAAAAAAGAAAAAAAAGCAAGAATGTTGATCAGTATTCGTGTCAATGGTGTGTAACTCAGAAAATAATTATTTCTAGATGTTCATGATAATTGTTTTTATTTACATTGATCTAAATGTTGTGAAAATAACACTCAAAATGAGAACAGTTCCTAAAGCAATGAATTTGCTCAAACTCCAACTCCACAATTCTGACTGAAGTAGAATCATTGTGCAACTTCAGACAGCCAGCCGCACACACACACACTAATAGCTTGATTAATATGTTCTTGTCATTATCATATTAGGTTTAACATTCATTTTACATGCTGATCTAATCTAGAAAAGTGAGAATGTATGTGTGAGGACACTTCTCAACCTACATACTCAAATTTTTGATCTACAGACTTGAAATTTGGTATAATGGGTATTTAGACACGTAGAAAACTTTAATCAGTTTTCATTAAAAAAAAAAAAGTGGGGGGGAGGGGGTTGCTGAGGGGTCAAAATTGAAAAATTGGTACTTGGGGAGAGGGTCATCGGATTTTTATCTGTTTGTCGACTGTTTCACGAATGCGCATGCACGGCTGTGAAACATGGCAGCTTCTTTATGTTAAGAACTAGCGAGGGGTACCCAGCGTTGCCCGGGTGTTTGTAGGGGTGTGTGGTGTTAAATAAAAAAGAAGCCGGGGGGGGGGTAGGATCAAAGCCGAACCCCTGAGGCGAAGTTTGAAAATAAAATCGGCCAGCCAGAAGTGAAAGATGTTTGAAAGTCGTCGAGCGTTACGACAACAACGACGATGACAGCATTGTTATAAGCGAAGAAAGAAAAGAAAACGTTTTAATTAAGCGGGGGGGGGGGGGGGTAAAACAAAAAAAATAAAATAACGTAAGGCAAATGAACGATTAAAACAGAAAAATGAACGAACGTTACGTGAAAAATGGCTTAAATAATACAGGGTTCAATATTTAAATTAAAAAAAATCGGAGAAAAACAAAACATCTCACACCATGATTCGAACCCAAAACGTTTAGATTAGGAACCAAGGCCTTAACTACCTGAGCTAAAGCGACGTCTTTAAAGTTCGTTTGGTTTATCAACTATTTAAAGTAAATCAGGTCACGACGTCATGACGTCATCTGACGCATGCGTTGTTGACCCTTCCCCCCTGTCGAAAATTGTTGATTTCGGGGTGAAAAAGTTAACGTTTTTCTCATTTTCTGTCTAGACATCTCTCTCCCTCTCTGTTTGCGACTCTCTCACTTCGTCTGCCTTACTCTAAAGACTGGAAAATGGCATCTGGCTGTTTTTATTTTTAAAAAAAAACTTCGATCGTTAATATTTTTTGTAAGCATATTTTTTTTTTTTACTTCACATGTTTGGTTTGGCTTTATTTTTCGTTTAACTATCGTATCTACCTATTTTGAATGTGGTAATAACTTTGGTAACATTGCCATAGCGTAGAGAAGTTCATAGTTTAGCTTTAATTAATTTTTTTTTTACCGATAACATTTTTAAATTGTAAATTCAGACCGCCATTAGAGGTTGCTGACGTCAAGATCACGTGACATGACTCAGCGGGTTTTAAATACAAGTTGACCCAAAATAAACGGCCGCGTGTATACTTTATGTAGAAGAGTTGGCGGCCGTATTTTTGGGGGCAGTTATAAATCGATTTAAAAATATGTAATGTTTAACATTAAAATGCCACTTTTTTGGCCCCCCCCCCCTGCAGAAAATCGATCAGTTGACGCACTTCTGATGGTCACTTTGGGCCAATTTTTCGATATTTGTTGTCCGAAAGGTGGGGCTTTCATATGAGACCAAGTTTGAATTTTTGTTGTGTCTGTCGAAAGTTTTTAGCAGACACACAAACATACATACATTTTCGCTTTTATATATATAGATGAGTAAGTTTGAAAACACTTTGTAAAGATCATGTCAAGCTGATTTAATGGTCATGATACTTGAGTCACTGTCTTTAGGTTTTGGTTTCGATCTCTGCTCAAGTATTTTTTTTTTTTTTTTTACTTACAAGACGTAACCAGTTTAGAAAAAAATATACTTGCAGGTACATTTTTCAGTTTCCTTGGGTTTTTGGGGGTTTTTTTTTTTTTTACTTCATTTTATTTTTTAAGGAACTTAACGTTACGTTTAATACCAGGCAATGCAAAGTACATCTGCTAGTTTTTTAAAATTTTAATTGCGTGCTAATTTAGAAATGCCAAACAAAAACACAGAACTACACCAAATTGGTACATTGGACGGTTTGCAGTTTAGATCTACATGCTAAAACAATTAGTTATACAAAGAGCTGAGAGGGAAAAGATAAAATACTAAGGTCTTATGTACGACATGAAAAGAAACTGGAATCTTGGGAAGATCTCCATCATTCCAATAGTTAGGAGCAACTAGACTCATAAAAAGGATTTAAAAAACTATCTGGTAAATATAATGGTGAAGTGCAAGATAGATACAAACAATTGAACTTAAAGAGACAGAATCTTAAGCTGATCTTTCAATTGGAATGTATGAAACAGCAGGTGAATATTTGGTATCCAGTAGGATGTCCCATCTCCAGCTAGAACAAAATAAGAAAATGTTTTACAAGTGATAAATAAAATTTTTAAAAAAACATTTTGTGATATACATACATTGTCATCCTTATATTTTTTCTCACAAAATGATACAATAACAGCATCTCTACTATTATAAAAGTATCACTTTGTGTAGGTTCCGAAACAGCCGAGCCTGTCTTTTGCAAATGGTACACAAAGGAAATCTATATTTCTGGCAGTGTTCTTAGATATGTTTTGTACAGAAATTCATCAAAAATTAAAAAGATCCAAGCCAAAAAATAGCCTTCTCTTTTAGAGAAAAAATTTTTTTTTTACAGCGGGATATTTTATGTTATACTGGTGTAGCTATAGCAAATTCCCCTGTAAAAATTTTCTTTTTTATCTATAAGAGAAGAAAGACTATTTTCAAGATCGTCAAAACCAAATATGTGATATTGTAAACAAACACAGACAAAATTTGATGAACGATATAATTTTAAAAAATTTGGGGGGGAATTAGTCCACCGGGCATATTATTCCTTGTAATATATAATATTCAATAGAGTATGGATTCTATAATAATACATATGCAATCAGCATCAATCAAGATATGGTTAAGCGTACTGTACGACTGGGCAATGCCAGGCATCCAACTAATTCTTAAATATTAGCTAGTTAATCCGTATTTGGAAAGCAAGGGTATGATGTATTATCAGGAGGCACACACTGTATAGAGCATCAGTGTGATCATTTTTTTTAAATACCAGGTGCTGTATGTCTGGTTGTGAAAATGGTTTAAATATCATTTTCTCTAATACTCTTACCTGTGAATAATTAAGCTAATCTACACTATCAAGTCTTGTTAGGACAACTAGTCTAGGAGAATGAAAATCCTGAAAATAATACTAGTCTTTCTCCACTCATCACAGTCTAGTGGGAATGGAAAAAGGCATAAAAAATAATGGCAAAATCTATCCATATATGACATTTATGACTTGATGGAAGAACCAAAAGTAAAGAGTTATGAAGACTTCAAAAAGTCTAGACACAAAATGTGTTTTGTTGGTCTATGTAAGAACTAGTGCCAGAGTCTGGGTTAGGGTATCATTACATTTATTAATCTATGACTGTGGTTGGTGTTGTTTGCCGTGATACTAGAACCCAAACAACCATAGCTAGATTTAGTTTGCCTGCAAGGAGTGTGTCGCAGTTACCAACACAATGTTGTGACTGACATGAGTTTATATTTCTGAATTTTTTAGATAAGGATTGATTCTCATCCCGAGTGATATTTTTTTCAGGTGTATCTTGGCAAACTTGAAGAATCTTTGTGGCAAACTAGAGACCCTGCATGGAATTTCAAACGGAGCCCTTTATTTAATCCATGGAGGTAGCATGCTCTCATATCAGCCATGATTGGGTAGAAGTCCTTAATAATTTGCAATTGCATCGGGTGTTGCCTACACTGAGGATTGAACCTTTAATCTCCAGAAAAGTAACTTTACAACTGAATTTCAGCAAATACTTTATTCGCTATACCACGGGTCTTTGCAGCAAGATACACCTGAAGAAGGTTGAAGGTTACATCGACAGAAACATTGTGAAAATGACACTCAAAATGAGAAGAGTAATCCGAAGAATTAAAACAATGACAAGTTTGTTTGGCAAGTCAAGTTTTTCACTGGTAATTGTGTTTGGGTTCTTGTTTAAATAACAGACGCAGAACAGGTGCTCGGTTCTCAGTGCAAACGCTTCTTGATTGATTGAAATCAGGTATAAGAAATCAATTGAAATTAAGTATTTTGATATAATTGACCAATCAAGTATTTCAGCCAATAAACATAGAATATTTTACAGGCATGGTTTTTCTGCTGCAGTTGCAACTACAGCTGAAACAGGAGTTCCACACCAGTATTACCTTTCTGTCATCTTGGAGTTTTCCTCACCAATAAACTTCATGTTGGATCAGAAATGCAGTTGGAAATTGCACAAGTCTTGTTCACTATAAACCTTTTCACAGTGTATGCATCATCTTCAGTTTAAAAATCAAACTCCTAGGCCTTATCACTAAAATGTATCCGTTACTACACTTCATCTTTTGTGCCTTTTGTCAGTAAAGGGGAAATCCTTCTATACCAAGGCAATTTTGATTAGTTTATGGAGTTTTCCTTTGTAGGAAGCTAGATTTTTACCCACATTAAAAACCGACCTCTAATTCTGCACTAATTAGAAGACAAGAAAATATCTGCTCCTCTGAGTGAGCTAGTTACATAATTGCTGCAATTTAACACAAAA
Source organism: Euprymna scolopes (assembly GCF_053919585.1). Classification (NCBI taxonomy): domain Eukaryota; kingdom Metazoa; phylum Mollusca; class Cephalopoda; order Sepiida; family Sepiolidae; genus Euprymna; species Euprymna scolopes. The sequence goes on along the minus strand of NC_136505.1, from coordinate 17,408,868 downwards.
CATGCTAAACATGAACTACAAGTGTGACAAAAACAAGCTAAACATGAAATGCAAACACTGAACAGGCAATGGAGAAATCTTTCGTGACTGAGACAATTTTTATTTTTGTTTTTATCCAGAGTACCCGTTTTGAGGTAGCTGGATTTTCTCCACATTAAAAACTGACCTTGTGTCTAACTCTGACCGCAAGTAAATAGAAACATGAACTGCGAGTGTGAAAAAAAAAAAAAAAAAAAAAAAAAAAAAACTTAAACATGAAGTGCAAGTGTGGAAAAACATGAAATAAGTTTAAATTATTAAAAAAAAAAAAAAAACTATAATATATTTGCATAAGGCAGATATTGATTAGCAAGACGGATACATACATTTTTGTCATTAAAAACTGAATAAAGATAAATCATGTAAAAAATTACCATGGAAATAAAATGTATATGTACTTATGCAAGTTTCATTCAGGAAGGGATGGAGTGTATTTCTGGTATGAAATTAGATATTACTAGAAATTTCTGGAGACGCCCAAAAATGGAACATTTTTTTTGTCCCATGTCCACACGACAGCATTAAAAAAGTAAAATATATTTGTTTTTATGTGAACCAGTAGGCAATTAATCGAAAATTGGCTGACAACATTTTTAAACAAAAAAGTAATTAAAAACATAAAATGCTGTCAAATATTTGACTTACATTTTTAGTTAATATTAGCAGAATCCTAAACGTGCCGCACAGCACTATTTCAAAACACCTTATTCTCAAACCGTGTGTGTGTGTGTGAGTTAAAAAATGAGTGATAAAAGTTACACAGAATTTTATTGTTTCATCAGATCAATGAGGATGAAAATGAGAAAAAGTAGGAAAACAAAATCTCTTTACGCCATGGCATTTCAAGGCTAAAACTTATCAGAAGACGATTAGTGTATATGTATATATATATATATATATATATATATATATATATATATATAGGGCTAGGACAACATTGTTTTGACTCAAGTGTGTATCCGTTGATATGCTTTTATATAGAACTAGCCTGGGTGTTTGGAGGTGGGTGTTGAGAAAATAAAAGTGTTAGTAGGCAGGCAGGCTCAAAACCCTACCGCGAAGGAGGAAAAGAACGTAAAAAAATGTGTGACATGTTTGCTATTGCGTCCATCGCCAAACCGGAAGTGACATAGGCTAGTCAATCAAAAAGAAGGAATGACTTGAAAACATCAGTAAAAAAAGATACCCCTCTTTGTAGAAAAGTGCCCAGTTGAGAGTTAAGGAATTAATGTTTTTAGCCAATTTTTTTATATTTATCGTCTGAAGGGTCGAGCCTCAAAACGATACTGATCTCTTGAAAATCAGTTGCCTCTGTTGAAAGTTTTAGGCAGACATGCAAACATTTAAATAGACAGGTGAGATATATATTACAGATGATGTGGTTTTTGGTTGTTTAACTGTGTCTAACTGTGTCAGGTATATACTCGAGAGTCAAAACAATGAAAAGAATATGCTGTTGTCATAGCCCTACATATATATTAGTGGTGGGACAATTAATCAGAATCGAGAATCAGAAAAATTGTAACTTAAGAGTATCAGAGTCAGAAAAATTAGTATCTATTTTCCAATGCCAAAAACGATTCTTTTAATTTTCTTTCATTTAATTTTGTTAAAAGCAAAATCTTCCACTGCTGGTAGTAATGATAAAATGAATATTTATTGATTTATAATAGTAAAACTAAAATCTATAGCTCATTCCTTACAAGTGTATTTTTTTATACTTGAGAAAATGTCTGCACATTTAACATGCTTTTACAATAATTGGGAAAAAATAACTACTTAATAGTTAAATATTTAAAGATTTATAAAGAATCAGAATTGGGAAAAATATTTAAATCATCCCATTAGTTTATAAACAGGCGGTTTGAGCACTATAAAAGTGGTGAACAGATGTGTGTTTAAAATAGACATTCAGCGAGGTTATTTGTGGGCATCGCTTCCATGGTCGAGTGGTAGAACTCCCGACTGTCAACACGACGGTTCTAGGTTCAATCCTTGTGCTTGGGAGAGATGCTAGTCTAGCGGCACTGATGAGTTGTGATACAATGAAACAGGACTGAATGTTGATGACTACAAATATATATATATATATATATATATATATATATATATATTTCTCCAAAACCTCTGGCCTTGATGGAGGGGAGACTAAAACTTGCTATGGTTTCAAATGATCTGAAATAACAGCAAAGGGAGACTTGATTCCAAATATTTCTCATGTCATATCTCCCTCTTTTGGAAATATAAAGTATGATTATGAATATCTTCAGTATCAAATAATCCTTATACACTGAAATTTTCTTTATGTATGAAAACCAAAGAAGGGGGTGGGGGAGATATAACATATGAGAAATATTTGGAATCAAGTCTCCCCTTGCTATTTCAGATCATTTGAAACCATAGCAACAAGTTTTAGTCTCCCCTCCGTCAAGGCCAGAGGTTTTGGGGAAATATCCGATATTTTGTAATTCATACGTAAAACTAGTAAACCAAATGACTATGATTGAAACATTGGTAAAGGTGTAGTATCTTTCCACCCTGAAAAAATCCTTTAAAAATACAACTATTTCGAAGGTGCTGAAAACGAAAATAACGTTTAAAATTCCAGGAAACAAGTAGTTTCCAAGATATGAAGAAATTATAGTTTTAAAAAGTGAGGGATCTTCTTTTTTATAATAATTTAATGTAAAATGAACACCAACTTTATAGCTACCTTTTTACATTTATCTAGTAATTGTGGCCTGGTAGACAAACAAAACCTACCTTTAAAAACGGGTTTTCTATAGGTTTTCAGGTGTGCTGAAAATGAATATCACATTTAAATTTCCCCAAATGAGTATTTTTCTGACTATTAAACAATGTAATTCTTTATAAGTGGTAGCCATTGTTGTACACACAAGCACGCATATTTTTACTTAATACCCTGATAAATATTTATTTGCAGAAAATTTAAGTACAATATTCGTTTTCAGCACACCTGAAAACCTATTGAAAACAAGTTTTTAAAAAGGTAGGTTTTGTGTTGGTCTACCAAACCATAATAAATATCGCTCCTAAAAAAAGTAACAAACTCACCCCACTGCCAAAAAAAGGTGGCTATAAAGTGTGTGCTTATTTTATGTTAAATTAATATAGAAAAGTGATCCCCACTTTTTGAACCTATAATTTCTTTCATATCTTAGAAAATTAATCATTTCCTGAAATTTGAAACATTTTCGTTTTCAGTACCATCGAAATACTGGTAATTTTACACAATTTTTGAGGGTGGAAAGATACTGCATCTTTACGAAAACATTTTATGGCTGTAAAAAAGTGCCAAAAATAGGCTCTGGATGATGGATGATCTCCTTAATATGCGACCTTAAGGGCAAATGTCACATAGCCCACTACACAATTCAGGTCATTAGCTTTCCAACGAGCCTTCATTTGTTGAATTCTGATCATTAGTCACTGAGATTTCAAACTTATAAATTGCTAAAAAAAGGTGGTGTGTGTGTGTGTATATATATATATATATATATATATATATATATATATATATACACACACTAGCATGGGTACCCAGCGTTGCCTAGGTTGACATGAAGTTCTGTTTGAAACACACCGGTATACTAATCATTTTGATCATAGGCAACGTGGATACTCCCACAACAAAAATAAAAGAACAGATGAAAACATGTAAATGTAATCGCCCATAAAAAGAAGTATGTGATACCCTCTCCACCAGATATTTCGGCAGAAGGGCTACAAAGACACAAAGAGAAGAAACTATTCTCCGGATATTGAGAACTGGAAAGACCCCCACCAAAAGAAAAGATAATTAAAAATAAATCATTACAACTTTTGTTTCAATAAAAATAGCAGTGAATGCACGTGCGATCGCAAAAAAAAAGATCTACCAAGATTAATTTCAAAAACAATTAAATGACATTTTCGTCATTTTATGTTTATAATGTAATCCCCCCCCCTCAATTGAATTTGTCATATTTTGGGGTTTGTTCTGTTTATAAAATTGTTAGGTGAAAGTACAGAATGGTTTCATAAAAATTAAACTTATCGTTATTTTATATTTCAAATGTGATTCCTGCCCCTCCCCCCCCACCACAAAAAAAAACTAAAAATTTTTATATTTGTCATGTTTTGTGTCCACCCCCTCGATCGCCAAACTTAAAAAAATGCTAGAGATACATGCCTGGTCGAACGCTTTGTGGCCAAAAAGTAGGTGCTCATTTTATGTTAAATTTATATAGAAAAGTTTTGTGCTCATTTTACGTTAAATTTATATAGAAAAGTTATCCCCCACGCTAAAATGTTAAATTTTTTTTTTCAAAATTTCTTCTTTCATATTATTTATAAAGACTGCTTAAACGTATCCGGCCACAAAAAAACAGGTTTTAATTATTTTGGTCAATGTCAAGTTTCTTTCCAACTACCCCAAAAAACTTTAAAATGACGACTTTTAATAGTTTTCGATAGTGCTGAAAACGAATATCACATTTAAATTTGGGGCAGATAAGTAGTTTTCATGATAAATTACTTTTTCTAAAAGTGGGGGATCACTTTCCTATATAATTTTAACATAAAATGAGCACCCACTTTTTGGTCATCTAGTAATTTCTTCATATCATGAAACAAATTTAACTGCGATATTCGTTTTCAGCACCCCCGAAAATTGGTGTTGTTTTTTTTTGTTTTTTTTTTTACTAAGAGATGCGTTCATTTTTTTCATCTCATAATTTAGGACGCTAATTATGTTGTTAGTAAGTTTACAAAACCATACTTTTGTTTTTCGCTCTTTTTTCACTGTACAACTTGTATAGTTGTGAACAGGTGCCTCTGCCGTTTAACATTTTACAAAAGTTTACATTAGGAGGCAGTTAAGTAAACTACATAAGCACCTGGTAAAAACTATACAAATTCTATAATTAAATACCCACCTAAAAAAAAAAAAAAAAAAAAAAAAAAAATGAAAAACAAAAATATATTTTTGTAAACCGCTCATGTAAGCTTACTGACAGCATTATTTACATCCTAAATTACGAAAAATAAACGAATCTCTTAGTAAAATAAAACAGCGCCAGTTTTCGGTGGTGCTGAAAACGAATATCACAGTTAAATTTGTTTTATGATATAAAGAAGTTATTAGGTGGTTAGAAAATGGGTGGCCATTTTATGTTAAATTTATATAGGAAAGTGACTGATCCCCCACTTTTTGGAAAAGTAATTTTTCATATGAAAACTACTTATCTGCCCCAAATTTAAATGTGATATTCATTTTCAGCACTATCGAAAACTATTAAAAGTCGTCATTTTTCAAGTTTTTTGAGGAGTTGGAAAGAAACTTTACATTGACCATTTTTTTCTAGGGGTTAAACAACGCTGGATCACGTCGTAGAAATTGACCATTTTTAATTTATAATGATAAAGTTATATAATTATAAAGAAAATCTGTTTCGCAGGCAATTAAACACACTTGCTATGGTATAATTATAATAAATCCTGGGCAACACAGATTAAATTTTATAAACAAAAAGAGCAGGGGATGATGGATTTTGTTCACATGTGTCTTTAACTAACTCTGCCCTCGTGAGGATGCAAGTAAATGAGGACATTAGTTTTAATTATTATTTAATTATTATCTGTTGAAGAATCACATACATAACGACATACACCAAGCATAAGGTCAACAAAAAAGTCAATAATATGAATAAACGTTAAATCTTCATACACCAACCTCCAGTTCATTCAAGTTTTTCTGGATTTTACCATTTTTTTTATGGAAATCGCCTGAGACAAGGCATGAAGCCATTTGATATAAGGAGCTAATAAGCTCGAAAGCTGATTATTGCAAAGACAAAAGATGCCTCTTGACCTTAGTTCTGAAAAGACCAAGGATGTAGACAAGGAAAACAGTGAGCAGGAAGAGAGTTCCAAAACTTTGCAATCTTTAGAAAGAAGTTACTGGAATAGGAAGCTGTATTATAATGAGATATTAAAACAATGAATTGATGGAGACCTCTAGCTCAACAAGCCAAACGAGCTGGAACAAAAAAGGCAAGAGATCAGACAATTCTTAGGAATGCCATAATAGTATTCATAGAAAAGACTGAGACTAGCAACATCACGTCTGTGAGAAAGGTTGCAATGAAGAAAGTGTAAATCAAATTACAGATACATTTCTGCAACTTATCAAGAACCTTCAAATGGGACACAGATTTACTGCCTCATGTGTGAGAAAGTGTTTTGAGCGATAGAACTGATTTTACGAGGAGCAGAAAGAGCAATGCATTTAATATATGGACTCCAAAAAAGATTTGATGAGAAAGAAAGACCAAGAAGTTTTAGAGTTGATTCCTCATAGAGATCAGAGCCATCCATAAAAATCTCAGAAAGATAAGGGGCACACCTACGATTGAAGAACAATAGCAATCGTCTTAACAGGACTAAACGAAACAAGCCATTTCAAAAGACAATAACAAAATTATTTTTATTTCATAAAGAAAAAAGCGTGGAAATGTTTAGTTCTCTCACACTGCAGCAACTTAAACACCAAGATCGAAAAGTAGGATTGAAAAGTTAGCGCCCTCTGACCTGCAAAAAGTGCCTGAGTAGCCCCGTTGACATTCTCCAATGAGCGCGTTTCAGGCGATTAACAATAAAATCCTTCTCAAACACAAGGTCAGGGTCGGTATACCTCCTAGAACTGCAAAGAACCTAACTCCTACCATAAAATCAAAAGGAACCGAATCATTATAGGAATGGTCTAATCTCTTGATTTTGAGGGTAGAGAATAAAAATCCCTGACAGAGTTCCAAACAGTGTACAAGTTTGGATTCTTTTACAAACTTGGAGGTAATTTCACAAAAAAAAAAAAAAAGAAGTATTTTTATACAGCTATGATTATAATTGAAAAAGAACAACTCTAGTTTGATCATGTGCTTTAAAAAATAAACGATTAAATGATACCTAATGTAACAATGGAGAAGAAAATGAAGGGTTACCAGCTTTGAAATGTATAAACTTATTTTGCATGTTCTGCACTCGATTTTCAGTATAAAAAGAAAATGTATTTGTAGGAGTTTTTTTGTTGTTTTTTTTAAGTATAAAGATGCCTTAAATAAGTTTCCACTCTTTCTTTTGTATGGACACTTTTATTGATAGTACACATATAAAACTCTAGTCCCTTTTGAAGTAATCTCCTCAGTCTGCAATACACTTGTACCGTTCCAACAACTTATGGAAAGCCTCATGGAAGTCCTCTTGTGTGAACATGTCAATGACCCTCGTGACAGCCTCTTTCATCTCATCAATTGTCTCATGACAGCCTGTAAGGTTTTCCTTGAGCTTAGGGAATAACCAAAAGTTACATGGAGCGAAATCTGGACTATAGAGAGTGTGAGGAACTGTCTTGCTGTCCATCTTGGTCAAATAATCTGTGACAAGGATGGAGCACCCTTGGGATAAACTTTGTGCAAATCTTCCACATCTTCAGTTTCTTGTGAATGTCTCAATAGACACATGGTCTTTGTCCATGAAATTCTTTATTTGGCCAATCAACTCTGGTGTTTTTACTTCCTTACTCCTCACACACCTCTTATCCCTCACAGACTCCCTGCCATCCTTGAATCTCTTATGCCACTCAAAAACTGATGCTCGATTCATGCAAGATGGTCCAAAAGCAGTCTGAAGCATTTCATGTTTCTGTAGCATTTTTTCAAATTTAAAACATAATTTTATTGCATATCGTTTTTCTAAAGTGTCCTCACGTCCAGATTGCATTTTTTAAATTCACCAACTATGATAATCAGGCTTTAGTAGGATCTATTCTAATTTCTGCTGTAGCTGTTCATTTGGACCCGGAATCCAAAAGATTGGTCAGTCATTTCACAAGATGTATAGTAATAACATACTGAATTTTCAAGAATCTACGACAATTTTAAATGCTTGTACAAAAAAGTCTGGAAACTTATTGAAGGCACCTCGTAGCATTCATTTGAAGATAAAGAGAACTACTTAAAGGAGGATGACTTGAGGAAAATAGGCAGTTATTTTTTGGGAAATATTCCAACTGTGATTTGTCAGTGTTCATTGCAGAGGAGTGAAAAAATAAAGATTAAGTGTTATTGATTGTAACAATGGGGAAGAAAATGAAGGGTTACCAGCTTTGAAGAGTGGGGATTGTTTTGCACATTGGCCACTCAATTTCCAGTGGAAAATAAGAACTTTAATTCATAGTTAGAGGTCTTTTTTTTGGGGGGGGGGGGAGGGGGGGGGAGGTGGTGTTCATCTGAATATGAGAAGAACAACTACTTTAAGAAGGATGATTTGGGGAAGGAAGGCGGTTGAATTTTTGGCAGTTAAAACAAAGTTGGAGCTAAGATTTGTTAGTGTTCATCAAAGAGGAGTTTCATTAATTTTTTTACTGGATTACAGGGCAATAATTTTAAAGTTTAAATGCAAAGAAATTAATTAAAATGGTCAGGGTTACAATAGGAATAACTAGAATGTCTGTTCAATAAAAGGAAGAGGGAGAAGATTACATAATTAGGGCTATGACAACAGCATATTCTTTTCATTGTTTTGACTCTCGAGTGTGTATCCATTGATATCTTATATGCTGTTATATAGAGTGGTGTGGTTCTCGGCTGATTAACTGTGTCTGTGTCGGACATATACTCAGGAGTCAAAACAATAAAAAGAATATGCTGTTGTCATAGCCCTAATAATAATATTAGGTAATATTGGCAGGTATGAATTACAGAATGATAGTTTTATGGGAACTAAATAGCTCTGGTTGACTTAAAATCTTAACCATTGAGCTGATTTCAGGCTCTGCAGTATTTCTGAGTCTCTAATGGGCTGTATGTGACTTCACATATCTATAGGTATTGCTTCATCTCGGCCTTTTTTGAATATTATAAAAGTCTAAACACCTGACTTATTGAGTATTGTTGCAGTATTGCCTATCAAACCAGCAACGATAAGTTTGACCCCAATGGTGTTCCATCTTTGTCACAGACTATTTGACTAAGATGGGCATCAAGGCAGTTCCTCACCCTCCCTATAATCTGGACCTTGCTCTCTGTGACTTTTGGTTATTACCTAAGCTTACCTGTTTCCCTCGTGACTTCAACATGGATGTCTTCAAGTCCAACATAAACAAATTCCTGAACCGCCCCCTTAAGTAATGACACTTTATCAAATCTCCAATACTAACAAATACTGCAACACTGTGTGTGGCATCCGTCAGTCGAAACGACTATGGATCAGCGCCGTATTAGGATGTTGCCTGTATGCATCCTTTTGTGTGACTGTAGAGACCAATTCTTGATTTGCATAGTCTGCCACAGCCTTGACATACGAAGGTTGTTATGCAATTTGCCGCTTCGTCCGGCTGTTCCACCTGTACACTCGCTCTTCTCCTAGCTCTCTTTGCAGCATTTTCAACATGGAGGGTCCTCTCGCTGATGATAATCCCCTGGCGTATCATTTTCCTCCAGGCAGTTCTGTCAGCTGCAGAGGCTTCCCATGTATTCCTGTCCACTGAGAAAGCCTTCATGTCACGCTTGTAGACATCCCTGTAGCGAAGATGGAGTCGCCCCCTCTTTCTTGAGCCTGAGGAAAGCTCGCCATAGAGGTCTTTAGGGATGCGCCCATCATCCATCCTGCGCACATGGCCCAGCCAGCGAAGACGTCACTCACGCAGTAGGGAGTAAATGGATGGGATGCCCGCTCTCTGCAGAACATCAGTATTACTCACTCTATCCTGCCATGTGATACCAAGTATCCTACGTATACACCTCATATGGAAGACCTGGAGTTTCCTCTCTTGTGTTGAGTATGTAGTCCAGGATTCACTCCCATACAGTAGAACACTGAGGATGCACGCTCTGTAGACGGTCATCTTGGTGGAAGTGGTAAGGTGCCTGTTTTCCCAGACTCTTTTAGTTAGTTTAGAGAGGGTTGTGGATGCCTTTCCAATCCTTTTGTTTAGCTCCACGTCCAATGAGAGGGTGTCTGAAGCAGTGGAGCCTAGATATTGAAACTGGCATACGACCTCTAGTGGTGTGCCTTGGATTGTGATGCTGGGTGGGGAGGCGGTTGCTTGTCCCAATAGTTGGGTTTTCTTCTGGCTGATGGTGAGACCGAACAGGCTGCAAGCATTAGCAAACCTGTCCATCAGTCTTTGAAGACCATCGACCATCTTCCTGATGCAATGCTATCTGCATCACTGGCAAACAGCATGTCTCTTATCCGAACTGTCCTGGTCTTTGTCCTGGAGCGGAGTCTGGCGATGTTGAAGAAACCACCATCTGACCTGGAGTGCAAGCAGATACCATCCGTTGTGTTCTTGAAAGCATGCTTCAGGAGTAGGGAGAAGAAGATGTCGAAGAGTGTTGGGGCCAACACACAACCCTGTTTGACACCACTCCTCACTCCGAACTCAGCAGACATGCCACCGTTAAATTGCACAGTGCTCCTCATGCCATCATGAAAGGATCTTATGATGCTGAGGAGTTTTGGTGGGCATCCAATCAGTGGAAGAATTTTGAATAGTCCATCTCTGCTCACGAGATCGAATGCCTTGGTCAGGTCTATGAAGGCAACATACAGAGGCTGGTTTTGCTCTCTGCACTTCTCTTGCAGTTGGCGTAGGGAGAAGATCATATCGATTGTTGATCTCTCTGAACGAAAGCCGCATTGAGATTCTGGGTAGATTCGGTCGGCAAGAACATGTAGTCACAGTAATACTATACGTGCAAATAGCTTGCCAACGAAGCTCAACAATGAGATACCGCGGTAGTTGTTGCAGTCACCGCGGTCCCTGCAACACTATCCCATTGATTACTGTACACACAATAACCCTTATTCCCGAGTGGCTTCTGGGTCTTGATAAGTGGTGACCTCTATGTAAAAAAAGCTCAAGAAAAACCTTACAGGCTGTCGTTATGAGACAATTGAGTCCAATTGAGATGAAGAGAGGTTGTGATGAGTGTCATTGATATACTCAACAAAACGCCTTCCAGAAATTGTTGAAACGGTACAAGTACATTGCAGTCAGAAGATATTAATTCGAAAGGGACTAGAGTTTCATGTGTGTACTATCAATAAAAGTGCCCACACACAAAAAGGTCAGGAAACTTATTGAAGGCATCTCATATCTCCCTTGTTATTAAAGACAATGGTGGTGATTGCCATGTACAATTAAAAGTTGAATATCTATATAAATACTATAGTAGATGTACGTATGTGTGCGTTTGCATGTCTATAAATGTTTAACTGATGAACTCTTAAACTACTCGTCATATCACAATGAAATTACCAGGAAATTGTAATCATAAACCCAGTTTGGTTTATGATAAAATCTTTGAATGGATGAATAACGCATACAGAAATGTTGGCAAAGTGAAATGCAAAATGTTCATTTCAACTTGCCGGCATTTTTATTATGCATTTTTATTATATGCAAATCCATTCATAGTCATAGGTAGAAGTTGTTTAATTTTAAAGCTTATCTATTAGGTTAGCTCAACTACTAAGGAACACGGAGTGCTAAATGTTTTGGTTTTGATACTAGCTGATGGACCCATTTTTTTTTTTTTTTTTTTTTTTTTTTTTTAAATCAGTACTATTAGATACAATGTAACATTCAATAGAGAATTAGTTCTGTAATGATAAATATGAAATTTGCATGAATTAAAATATATTTTTAAGTGCATTTTACTATTGGCAAAGTTGCCCCCTCCCCCGCTAGTTTTAAATAGCAATATAAAAAAAAAAAAAAAAAAAAAAAAGGAAATACTGGATCATTTTCGATAAATTTTGGTGTACACTAATATTTTTCCACCACAAGTAAGTCTTTCCAAAAATTTTCCTATCATTTTTAATTGGCATAATTATTTCGTTTTTGGGGAGGGAGGAAGAGTTGATTTATATAAACCCAAATGTTTCTGATTAAGAATTTGCCCTGAAATAGCCAAGCCGTTGCCAAACAGTCAATTAGTACAAAAATAAAATTAAACAACTTTATCCCCCCCCTCCTCAGATTTAAGGTTAAGGTAAATTAACACTCCACCACTGTATTAATTTAATAATTGTTTTCAAATCAGTAAATAAATCAATTTTATTTCTTTTCTTTGGAGGAAGATTTTTTTTCAGCTTTATTAGTGAATGGTGAGGGAGGGGATAAAAAAATAATCTGTCGGCTACCTTTTTTTTTTCTTTTGCAGCTTTCAAATCGTAAACTGTTTCAGCCATTTCCGGTTTGTTCGTTAAATCGCCATCGAAAACATTAAGGTCGATATGGATCACCCTCTTACTTTTTTGTTGGCAAATGTGTATTTCAGCGGCGTAAATTATTTGACAAACAAAAATTTATAACAATTACTTATTGTTATACGAAACACACATTAGACCCTAAGGCGGAAATAAAGCCCGAAAAATTTTTATTTTATTTTTTTCAACATTTTTTTTATTAGACTAAATGACAATCGAGACCGCCACCTTGTTTTGAAATTTTGGCCTTTCTAAAACTTCAGATTGCCCTTTTTTTTTTTTTTTTTTTTTTTTTTAGGCCAAATTTGGCCCCCCACCCCTTTTTTTTTTTTTTTTTTTTGCGCTCTTGCGTGGAACCATGGTCCATGCAAAAGCGTAAAAAGGCCAATCTGGCAATCCTTAGAAAGGCCAAAATTTCAAAATAAGTTGGCGGTCTCGATTGTCGTACATTTAATCTAATAAAAAATGTTGAAAAAATAAAAATTAAATTTTCTCGGGTTTTATTTCAGCCTTAGGGTCTAATGTGTTTTATATAAAAATAATTTTTATAAATTTGTACCAATTTGTCAAACAATTTCCGCCGCTGAAATACACATTTGCCTTTTTGTTATTTTGACAATTACTGTTTCCATTTCTTCACTTCCGGTGGCTTCTTCGTTTTTAATTGATTTTTTTTTTTTTTTTTTTTTTTACGGTGTTTTTCATTTATTAAATTGTTAGGTGCAAGTACAGTATAGGCAAACGAAGCCTCCCCTCCCCAGTGTGAGAGCCTTTTGTAAATAACGTTATTATAAAAATAAAATAAAAAAGTAACATAGAGAGTAGCAACCGGAAGTGATTTTTTTGAAAACTAATTCTCAACTTAAATGAATTTAGTTTAAAACAATTGGCGATGTTGAAAGTGACCTTTACTTTGATTCTGACAAATACATCAACTTATTACTTTTGAAACGAGCAGATGTTAAGGAAATGAAAATAGATCGAAGGGAAATAAAACAAAGGCGTTAATCAAGTAGTAAAGAGCTTTCATTCTGGATTGTCTTGAAATTAAATTAAATCAATTAAATAAAAACAAAGATTTGTGAGTGATCATTGAAATCTGCCAACAACTTCCTCCGCGAATGGTGAGGCCGTCGGCCAAAGGAACAACCACCTGATTAGAAACTGACGTCACTCGATTTTGGCAAATATATTTCATTTAAAAAGTATTACTTTTCAACAGTTTCTCACCTGATCACACGCATGCAAATTGCATTTAACACACCTTGTCTCACATCCAACCTCCGTGAGGAGGCAGGGAAACAATTGTATTATTATCAATCTATACAAACAGGAGAGGACAGGGAAACTGTCCAACAAAACTATCAAAGTACAAATTAAATCGATTTCAGTTGTTCCTATTTTCAGCCTCCCCCCGAGGACGGAGTACGAGACGCGGTCGATTTTTTTTTTTTAATTTTAGGGATAGTCAACCCCCTCCCCCTAAAGGAAGAGGTGGATCGATCTCCCTGGAAGGATCAAATAATAAAATTGTCCTACTAAAAAGATTTGGTAAATTTTTACCTGGTTTCCACCTTTACATTCTTCTTTTAAAATGACTTTTGCAGGTTTTAGGGTATGCTAAAAACGAATATCGCATTTATATTTCCCGCAAATACGTAATTTTTCGAATATTAAGCAACATCATTTATGTTATTGCCATTTTAGAATGCGCGCTCGTGTGTGTAAAAACGTAAACCCGAGAAACTACACGCAAGCGTGTTGGTCTCCAGACCAAGATCAAAGTGCAGTAATCAGTATCTGTTCTGATAACGCCACTTCAATTTTTTGTTTTCAGTTAATGGAAGAGAAATCCTTTACGATAGACAATTTACTGTTGTTCCTTTCTTCGCATTAAAAAATGACTGGTGCCTAAGAGTCTTAGGCACCAGTCATTTTTTAATGAGGCCCTAAGACTGCCTTCGTGGGGGAGGCAAAATAAATAAGAGCAATAACATAACATTTGTTATATATTTGGGGTTTGTATTACTGTAAACATAGATTCGAAAAAGTTGTCAAAAAACAAATATATAACAAATAAATGTTATCAAAGGCAAGATAAGTTATTTTTCTACCAAACTGGATATATTTTTCGTGTTTTTATTCAATGTAACATGTTTATTTAGCTCGAAAAACATACAGTGTTTACCGATGTATTGGAACATTCAAGATGGCGTCTGATTCTCTCTTTAACACGGTAAGTTTGGGAAAAGGTGTTATAAATAAAAACCGGATAAAATACTGTAAAAAACACGCTCAATATATGTTACCGTGACATAGGTTGACATATATTCGGCGGATTTTTAATAGTATTTTGTATAGTTTTTTAATTGTAACACCTTTTCCCAAACTTACGGTGTTAAAGAGGGTGTGAGACGCCATCTTGAATTTTCGAATACATCGGTAAACACTGTACGTTTTTCGAGCTGAATAAATATGTTACATTGAATAAAAACACAAAAAATATATCCAGTTTGGCAGAAAAGTAACTTATCTTGCCTTTGATAACATTTATTTGTTATATATTTGTTTTTTGACAACTTTTTCGAATCTATGTGTACAGTAATACAAACCCAAAAAATCTTTCGTTTTTTATACATATAAAAAGTACGACTGTTGACGTTTGATTACTTCCGTTTTTTTTTGGGGGGGGGGCACAAAAAAATAAAGATTAAAACGGAACGAAATTTAAATTTCCATTCCGTTTTTACAAGAACCGTAAAAACAGAGCACTCTCCGCAAGTTTTACCGAAAATCAATTGTTTTCGTTTTAGATTTCCATTCGAGCAACATACGAGTTAACAAAGATCCCCTAAAAATGGATTTCTAAATTTGCTTGGAAATATTAAACTGCAGAAGTGCCAGGAATTTGATTAGCTTTATACCTTTTTAATGTTGTGTTCGTGCACTTTAATTTCCGAATATTTTTCATTATTATTCTGGTAGCCGTTTGTATATATTGTGTTTGCGGGGGGGGGGGGCTTTTTATTTGGTAATTTTATAGAATCAATAATCGTCATTCGGTGTTCTGTTGTAAATAATCTGAATATTTACCGTGTTTTTTATGTGTTTTTGGAAGGATTTCTCGCCTAACAAAAAAAAAAAAACGCGGAGTGATTCTATATCTTTTTTCCTAAATAAATACCTAAGAATTCACAATATAAAATGTGCTTAATAAAAAAGGTTCTTATTTAGAATTCAACCTAACTTAAAAAAAAAAAAAAAAAAGTACTTATGTAGAGAAGGTACCATGCTATTTTTTATATTGTTTTCATAAGTTAATCCAAGTTTTACGCTATCTTTTGTTTATTAAATCATTAGATGAACGTACAGATTAGTTACAAAACTAACTCATGTTAAGAATGGGTTTCTAAATAACGTTATTTCAGCACGATCCGTAAATACAAAATAAATACAGAAAAATCTTTATGATGTACGTACCCGTCACGAAACGAAGTCGCCATCTTGAAAAAAAAAGAGCCAGATAAGTCCACAATAATTCAAACCTGCGATATCAGCCGTGTAATGCTACAGATTTCGCATTAATCGCTTTAATCAGTTTAAAAATTATTTTTTATATACAAAGAAAACTACTCGATTAATTTACGTGATGTTTTGGAATATGATGTTTCCGTTCTGTGACGGGTGCGTACACCATAAAGATTTTTCTACATTTTTTTTTTTTTTTTTTTGTAATTAGGTTGAATTCTAAATAAGAACAAAAAAATGCAAAATATATTAAATTTTACCTGTAATTTTTTAGAATATATATGAAGACGTGTAGAATTATTTTGAAAAATTTCATAAGTGGCTTTCGTTTCATATATATATATATATATATATATATATATATATATATATATATATATATATAAAACCCAAGTATATGTTGATATCTCTAGAAATATTTTGGCAATACAAGGAAGCGTGTGGCCGTAATTCCACACCCACAGACAAAATCGAGGACATATCGATGATTCACATTGACATATTGTTTGATATTTTTACGAATTAATATAAAATGCAACATAAAATCAAATTAAAAATTAGATTGATTAATCAAATATGCACTACATTTTACATTGTCTTACCTTTTAAAAGATACGGAAAATTGGGTATATCCAAAATAATTAATAAAAAATATTTAAAAAAAAACTTTCTCTCCAACAGAGAGAGGAAAAATGATGGAATATGGCTGCTTCCAGACTTGCACTTATTTACTGATGTCGTCTGCAGGATTTTTTAATGTCGGTCTTTTCTTTCTTTGTGTTCCTCTCCCGCCTCAGGGGAGGCTGCTATTGTTAGTAGACATCATCCCTTCCTAGATTGCTTGTGGAAAAGAAAAAAAGGGTTAAACCCTAACGACGTTTACCGATTCATTCTAAAATGGAATCTCCATTTTTTTTTCCTTTAATGACGTGGTGGAGATTTGATGGCAACAGGAGAGCGATCCTAAAGGGAGATAACCGCACAAACAATATTCTTTTTGTTCTTTCATTTTCTATTTCATTTATATAATAAACTATAGCCTTTTTTTTATGAAATTATATGTACTTGTGCATTGTAGGTTTGGGGGCTAATTTCTTTTTTTTTTTTTGTCCTAATGCAGAGAGTGATCCGCACTATTTTTTTAAATCGTATTTCCACGTTTAATTAAAGTTTTATGATATGTTTTTTATTCAATTGTAAGGTTAAAGTACAGAATCTGAGAATAATAGGTACAAAACACCCTCCCCTCCCCATGTTAAGAATGGCTTTTTAAATAATAACGTTATTATTTTAGCACGGATCACTCTCTGCAAGAGTACCTTTTTTTTTTTTTAAGAATTCCATTCGGTACAAGAGAAAGCAAAATTGTAATTTTTTTCTTTAAACGAAATAAATTAAATATGAAGAGAAAGCAAAGTTTTTGTTTACATTGGTGATTTTTTAAGCCAACACATTTCCGGTGAAAACATTATTACGTTCTCACGTGTCATGCCAAAATTATAGGTACGCTGGTACGGGCAATAACGACGAAAAAAAATACATAGTTTTGAAAACCGGTTTATCATAGTTTTTTGTAGGTTTCAGACTTTTTTTTTTTTTTTAATGCATTTGAAAGATTAAAACCTAAAATTAATTTCCAAAAGGAAAAAATATTTGTACGCGTGAAAAAAAAGTTATAATGAAAAATGTTTTCACGCGACATTCGGAAGCTGATAAATTCAGCTAAATTTTGAAGTTAAATAAATTTATTGTAAAAATCTTTTGAAAGCTAAATATTAGTCTTCTAGTTCTATTTCAAAGATAATTAGTAAAGTAAAGTCCTAAGATATTGAAGTAAATTAAAAATAAATAAATAAATAAATAAAACACCTTGTTTCTACAAAAAAAATAGAGAGATTCTAGCTTCGCACAAACCAAAACAAACGAATTCGTCTAAATGTGCCTACGTAAGCCTTGCATGCCAGAAAGTCAAAAGGCTGCCAAATGACGTCAGGTGGTTGGAGGGACGTAGGGGCGGCTGGTTTTCTTAATTTTCCCCAGCCATTTATGCGTACATTCCTATCGTGAAAATTTGTATAATTTTTACAATTGTTTTAATTTAATTAATTTTCTGTGGTCCTACTTTTAAATTTGTAAAAAATTTATTTTTTAAATTATATAAAAATTATGTTATGCTGAATGTTTCACGATCATTAAAGCAAGGAAAATATTAGAATCTGACATATAAAAATTATGCGAAACATATAATGTAAAAAAAGTTGAAATATTTTTTGCAATTATCAATTTTGTGTGAAAATATTAAATAAACAATGCTTAATTCACTGATAATATCGGTAGTTCAAGAAATTAACTTTTCTTCGATTTATATCAAATTCATTAATACAGATTTTAGGGGCTTTTTTCATAATGTTCCTAAAAAGATTAATTTTTATTTTTTTTTTTTGTTACAATTTATTATGCTTTATTTTCGTAAAAAAAAAAGCAAAAATAAATTAATTTTGTTACTACTGAAAACCATAAATTTGAAGCTGTTTTTTGTTTAAACAAAATAATACATTTCCACTAAGATTCAAATAAAAATAATGTGTTCATTATATTCCGTTATCATTATTTGATAAATACTGAAAATTTAATTAAAATTAGTTAATTTTCTGATTTTTGGTGAATTTTTAAGTAAAGGGAGGGATCGAGCATCGGCTATTCATTTTGCACGTACCTAGAAAATTATCATAAGGTATTTAGTTCTGTTGCGGACCAGGATATAATAATACCCTAACTCGCTACAAGAAAATAATGAAACGAATGGAATTGAAGGAAACAAAGACTCAATTGATGGATAAGATAAACATCGTTTATTTACTGTTGAAAGAATGAATGTTTTAGATATAACGTGTTCATGTCCACGCGGGTGCAACCATCGTTTGTAGAGGGATTGGTATTATAGAAGGAAAAAGGAAATGTGTCTTCATCTCACGTTCGGATCACTATCGTTTGTTCGCGCGTGGGAAAAGAAGTGAGTGATATAGTGGAAAATGGGAACGATAGTCCAGCGTGTAGACAAAGAATAGGATAGAGAGTTGACATCGGTTAAACTGCGCGCCATGTTAGAAGTCAGCTACGCGGTGGTGTTCTCAGGGACAAGTAGTAGATAGAGAGAGAAAGAGTGAGAATGTGTACATACGGTCTGTTAGCTTTTTGTCCCACATAATAGCAAGTGGTGTGAGGTACGCGCGTTTGTCTGTAGACCGACCAGCTCGAAAGCTGGGCCTAAAAAAGGAAGAAGCCGCTAATTGCTCTTTCTTTTATACTCGTTTCCGGTGGTCTTTTGCGCATGTGTGGATTTCCTTTGAAAGAGGAAGTGATGTCGTCCTTGTGTGCGTACGTGTGCATGTGTGTATGTCAGCGTGTGTGTATATACATGTGAATGTGAGTGTATGTACGCGAACGTGAATATATGTACGTGTGTGGACGTAGGCGCGTATGTTTGTGTGCGCGTATGTATGCGACAAGTAATATAGCGTGAAATGTGAACGTGTGTTTTTGTGTGAGACTTGAAAAAGGCTCGCGCAGTTCTCTCTCACTGCAAGAACTTAGACACCAGAGCTCGAAAGTGGGATTGAGAAGTTAGCGCCCCCCAGGAAAGGCGTTCTGACCTGCAAAAAGTGTCTAGGTAGCTCTGTCGGCATTCCCTGGTAAAGGCACTTCAGGCGATAAACAATAAACTAACCACTTCTCAAAGAGAAAGGGCAAAGTCTGAGAGCGTGGACCTCCTAGAACTGCACAGAACTAGTATCACACCACAATCGACAGGGACAAAATCATTACAGAAATGTTTTAATTACTGTTGATTTTTGGATCGAGAATAAAATGCCTTAAATTCCAAAAATTATGAAAAAATATCTAGTAGATGTACTCGATATTTTTTTAACAAAAAAATCATACACATTTATGTTCTGTTCAAAATTTAGCAGATTTTTAATTATATTCTATTTAATTAAAGGGGGATAAGTCAGTTTGTCATACTGAATTAGTCGGACAACTCTCCCATATTAAAACATACAATAAAATTCGATAATTCAATAAATTTATTTTTAATTGTAATTATTTTTCTAATCAATCATTTTTCATAACTTTGGGAATTTATACTAATTTCGACATGACACGTAAGTACGTAATAATGTTTTCACCTCAAATGTGGTTGTTTATAAAAGATTGCTAATCATACATGTACCGAAAGCAATTCAAAGAGTTCTTAAAGTTTCACGTAACTTATTGGTAAAAAAAGGTAAATCACGCACATTAAATTAACACAATAACACAAAATAAAACATCAATTATCTGAACATTTATTGAATTCAAACTCCTTAATGTTCATGAGTAGCGTTTGGGTCAAGATCAAAGGGTAGTATCTGTCTTCAGATGCTGCTCTTCAATTTCTTGTTCTCTGTTAGTGGAGGAGAAATCCTTCATGACTGAGACAATTTTTATTTTTTGTTCCTTTTCTCCATGTTAAAAAACGACCCCGGTGTCTAACTCTGTCCCGTGGGGAGGCATTGTAAATAGGAACATGAGTAGGAACAGATATTTTGAGTGCATTGCTAAGGCTGCTGCAAAGAAGGCGGGCTCTCTCTACCATGCTAGAAAGTTACTTACGCCTGAGACTATCCTGTACCATCATTCGCCCATGTATGGAGTATTGTTCCCACATCTGCTACTAGTCTCTCCCTCTTAGACAGGGTCCAAAAGAGAGTCGCCAACCTAATAGGTCCTGTACTATCAGCTAGGCTTCAACTGCTGTCCCATCGACGAAATGTTGCATCCCTTTGTCTGTTTTATCAGCATTTTAATGGTAGGTGCTCCAATGAACTACAAACCCTTGTCCCTCCTCAATGTAAATATCCCCGATAAACCCAATAAGCAGCAAAATCCCACCCCTACACAGTAGAAATCCCTAGATGTAAGAAAGACTTCTACTCTAATAGTTTCTTCCCTAGGACTGTTAGACTTTGGAATTCTCTTCCAGGTTCCTGCTTCCCAGACTCTACTAACATGCAGAAATTCAAGTGTAATGTAAACAGATATCTTGCTGCTCAACTCCCTATACAGTATCCCTGAAAATTATGTCCTAGATAATAGGCCCCTACATCAAAGTGATACTGTGCCTTGTTTGGGGTGAAAATGTAATAATAAAAAAAAAAAATTCAATAATTTTTTTAGTTTTTTAAAATAATTAGAATTTTGAAATAAATTACAGCAGACATTTTTCTTTATTTACATGAAAATGTCCCCCCTTTTTTTTAAAACGAACTTTTTAATGAACAGGCCATTTACGAAAAAAAAAAAAAAAAACATTCTGAAATGAATTAAGATTGTCATTTTATGAAAATGTATAACTTTGAAAAAATACAAAGTTTTTTCTTTACAAAAATTATACTTTTATAATAAATAAAAATAATCATTAAAATTAATAAGTAGTTTTGAAGCCATTTGTTTCCCCTTTTCAGGGTGAAATTCTTCAAAAATAAAAACAAAAATAAATGTCCTCCAAACCAAAAGTGTGTAAGATTACCTAACAGGGAACCAACACGTTGTAGTCCCAGTCGTAAAGTAGACAAAGAATAGAAAAAAACTTCAACATTTATTTCTTCATACTCCTATCACGCACGACTTCTCGTTACGGCTGTGACATCTCACGTGATTGACCTCTCAAATGTGCTCTCTCCTTTTTATAGTCTTCTTTTTCTTTACCGTGGTGTCATGTTGCTCACAACTCGGTATTTGCATTTAGCCATCCGCGCTATGTTACAAATGCACAAGAACCAAATTAAGCATTGAACCCTACAAACTTCTTTTTATATTTTTATCTTTTTTTATTTTACATTTTACATAAAAATAAGAGGACAAACAAACATACATGATTGGATTCAGTCAGTTGGGATGATGTTGGTTTCATTGTTATATCAAGTGAGATCTTTGCCTTCTTTCTTTGTGACGGAGGCATCCCTAACATGAAATGCTGACAAAGCTGTTCAGACATTTTTGTAGACCAAAGTGAACTCCCTCTAATGCACTGGCTTTGTGTCTAAATTCCTCACAAGAAAATAAATTATATCTTCATCTTCGTTATCTCCATCGTCTTTCAGGACGCTTCACCACCAAATCCACACTTCTTCTGTTCTCTCGATCTCGCAGTTTGCAGGTCACAAACGCTTTCCAATCCTGTGTCCTGTAGCAGGTTATCAATGTAAGTCATTCTTCTTCTACCACGGTTTGGATGTCCATCTGTTGGTAACCAGAGAACTAGCTAGCTGGCTTCCTCTTCGCTGTGTCTCATGCAGTGACTGGCTACTCTCATCCTTCTCTGCTGTACTTTCAGTGATACTCGTGGAGGTCACCATAAAGCTGTTGGTTTGCTGCGTGGTTCTCCATGATGTAATGAGGGTCATCCTGAGCATCCGTGTGTAACAGTCATCCAGTTTCTTCATCAGCGTATTTGTAGGAGTCCATGCCTCAGCACCATAAAGAAGGACTGTTTCTACTGTGGCAACAAAGAGTCTTACTTTCAACTTTTCTGAGAGAGTGGATGACCATATCTTCCTCAACTTGTGACATGCACTCCATGCCAGTGCTTTTTTCACTTCAATATCTTTTTCAGTGCTCTCTGACGATGCTCCAAGGTACTTGACATTTTCGACAAACTTGAGCAGAGTCCCATCAAGTGCTTTCAACATGATTGGATCAACATGATTGAAGGCCTGTATCTCTGTTTTCTTGGCATTGCAATACAAACCCACCAATTGCACTTCTTCTTTCAGTTGGCTTAGGACTTTTTGACCAATTTCCTCAGTTAGTAATGCTAGGTCATCAGCAAAATTGGGACAGTAATAATAATTGGTTGGACGCGTTTGCTCTTTCGTCTGTGCAGACAAAAACCAAGCTCCTCTTCTCTCCCATTGAGTGTCTTTCTAAGAACATAGTCAAGTACTATGGCAAAGAGGTGAGGTGCTAATGTATCTCCTTGTAAGACTCCAGCAATGATATTGAAAAATTCTGTTTCTTCATCTGGTGTTATTACTCTTGCCCTTGTGTCCTCATAGATCTTAGTTATTGCTTGGAGTAGATTTGGTGGAACATCATAAGCTTTCAATATTTTCCTCATTATGCCTCTGTGTATTGAATCAAACGCCTTCTGGAAATCAACGAAAATAATGATTGATTTCCTGTATGGCTTTTCACTCCTTCTATTAATCGCCATGGCGTGAGGATATGAGCAGTTGTTGAACGTCCAGGTCTGAAACCATTTTGGTTTGGATGAAGATGTGTATCTATTTTTTGGTTGTATTCTGTTTAGGATCATTTTGTTGATAAGTTTTGAGACCACCAATAATAAACTTGTGCCGCGATAATTTGGAGTTGAGCTTAGAGCTCCTTTCTTCAGAAGTGGTATCATGTCAATCTCAGACCATTGCTCAGGTTTCAGATTCTCTCTCAGTAGCTTATTTGCAAAAGAAATAATAATGTCATCCAGATCGAATCTTTTCAGCACTCCCAAAGTAACGTTGTCTGGTCCTACTTGTTTTTCCTCTTTCAGACTCTTTTTAGCAAATTGATACTCTTCCAATGTGAAAACACCATCGTCAATATTGAGATCATAAAGGACCTCTGGCAAATCTTCATACATTTCATTTGGAAGCATGGGTTCTTTACCAAGTAGGTTGCTGAAGTGTTCAAACCACTTGCTAATCCGCTCCTCTTTTGAGTTTACCTATAAATAAAAGCACACTACAAATTTGTGATCAAATTCATAAAAAATTGGTGCAAACCTGTTCCTTTGTATCCTATAGGGTCTGGTACAGGCACAAAAAAAGAATGGAGAAAAGAAAAAAAAATGGCTGCTGCTTCTCTTTACCTGCTTGCTATTTTTTCATCTCATATGTAAATTAGATGCTTCCGGTTTAAATTTTTAAAAAAGCCTGATTTTTCAGAGACTCGTTTGATTTGGATTTGGATGTTGGAGCAGCAAGTTTTGACAACTGAGCGTCAAGTTTTGGAGTTGAGAGTTTCACAGCAGAGTGTTGAGTTTTGGAGTTGAGTTTTGACAGCAGAGCATCAAGTTGTGGAGTGGCAAGTTTTTGGCAGCAGTGTGTCGAATTTAACCCTGTTAAAGTTAGCTGGAAGTATAGCATTGTTAATAATCCATCAGGCAAGGGAAGTATATTTAACACTTGATTGTTTAACTATGAGATATTTCAACAAAACAGAAAATAGGTGAACAAATGAGATTAAAGTGATATCCTGAGGATGTATGCTGTGATCACATGGCTTAATAAGTTAAAGTTGGTTGCAAAGCTGCAAAACAATTGATGACATAGAAACGTTGATTCTGATGTAGTTACCTGAACTGGAGAATCAGTGGACGTATATGCAACAGAAATAAGGATTGGCTGGATATACAGGACAAAGCCTTGACAAAACTGTTACTGGTTTTCGTGTGTGGTTTTCTTGATGGCATCTCTATGGAACTTCAACGAACTGATATCAAAACCATGGAAGTAGAGGAAATTTTGAAGCATGCCAGAGTACTGGAGAAACATCCCAGTGAATTAGGAGCAGTTGCAACTTTCACTGCGAACAAGTCCAGTGAGGAGGAAGAGCCAAAAATTTACTGGAAGATGTTTCAGATGTCAGGGGCCTCATCTTATGAGAGATTTCCAAGAACCGAGACCAAACATTATAGATTGGCCACATTAGTATAACTTTCCCTTCGCTTCAGGGAAACAAGTAAAGGGGTGCTATTGCGCCAGTAGTCACCCTCTTAATTTTGAAAAGGCGCATGAGAGTCTGTTGCCTCAGAGAATATGTTTAGAGCCCTTATTGATAGCAGATGTACAACTACACTCGTCATTATAAGTGCCACTGACTCTTGCAATGGAGCCAGCAATATTAGTGGTAGATGGTAGTGGTAGCGGTAGCCAAAGTATATTTCTACACTACAAGTCAGCCTTCCCTACTGAGGCCATTATCGGATATACTAGGAATGAGATCACCCGCATCCAAAGCAAGTGCAACAAGCCAAAAGACAAGACAGAATGCACAAAACAGTTCCACCAGGTCCTAGAGACAAACGGATACCCCAGCACTGTCATTAAACACCTCTGGAACACGAGAAAACATGTAAGAAGCTTCCCCACCAATACCTGCTTCCTTAAAATGCCCCATCTCAGCGACAAGATCACAACGGCTATCCGCAGGGCTATCAGAAGAGAGGGTCTCAATATTCAACTAGCCCACTCTGGACCATCCTTAAGACAGAAGCTCTCTAAACGCAAGCACAACGAGGACCCACCACCATGCACACTGGCAAATTGCCCCATATACCCCGCAACCATCTGCCACCGCACACACGTAGTATACAGACTAGAATGCTCTGCCTGCAGAAAATTCTACTTGGGCAGCACCACGAGACCCCTACACATAAGAATTAAGGAACACACACAAACACAAGCATCATCATTCCACAAACACCTCAACACCTGCAGAAACACTAATATATCTATTAAAGTTGATATTTTAACCACAGAATGCAATATTGGGAATCTTTGCATAAAAGAATCATTACTAATATCCAAATTACGGCCAGAACTCAACAACAGACTGGAGTTCGGATCTTCATTCATTATATAACTTTACATACGGCTCCCATTCCCACCAAATACTTACCATTACAACCCCAACCCATTAGAACGGGTACACCACTGCACACTGCTCATACACCAACTCACAGTCCAGACAGGACCTTACTAGAGCCCCCTCCCATATAAATTATATATATATAAAAATAAAAATAAAAATAAAATAAAGAAATTTAATAAATAAGTAAAAAACAGCAATATATATAAAAACAAAAAATAATTTTAAAAAAATAGTTAACTGAAGTAACATAAACCAATTTAAAAAATTTTTTTAAAACCCTTTGATTTAAGCTAACCCACTTATTCAAACCGTAATAGCACTAACAACAAACACAAATAAATTAATAAACAATAACAATAAAGAATTAAATGGAAAAAAATGTCCCATCTATTACCACTTATAGTTTTATGAAAATAAATAAATTAACAACTCCCAAAGAATGTCAACCCAGTGCCCCCTTCCCCACCTATCTTCCTATTCCTGACAACCGCAACACCAACCTAAACACCCAGCAGTCGACTGGGAGTGCACCCCCTCCCCTCCTCTCTGACATCCCACTTTTACTTTTATCCTTCAAAAGCTAACCGGACACAACCTACTAGCGACTTACGTGACCTAGATACACAAAGTCATCCCACCTAATACATGTCAGCAGGAAAAAAAAAGTAAATAATAATAATAATAACAATGAAGACAACAAAATAGACAGAGAACATACAAAATTAAAAAGGCTCACGCTAAAGCAACAAATTATAAACTAAAAAAAATAGATAAATAAAAATATAAACATGTTAATTACATAATCAAACCATACATAAATCCCCTCCTCAAATATGCTCCGAGGCCCCACACAATTATCCATGCTTTGAATCGATCTGTTACGTCTACCATTTGAAAAGGGAAATTTTTTCCGAAATAAATAATGGATATTGTCGCAGACATAACAAGTAAGATATTTGTATCTAATACAACTGAATAAATATATGTATATATAAACATATATATATGTACTTATTGATTTGTAAATCGCCACTTGTTTTCGTATCCTTTCACCAACAACGACTATATTTCATTCCTTGCATTGTGATAGCCTTCTAAATCTCTACTACATATATATATATACATATATATATATATATATATATATATATATATATATATATAACTACTTAATTTACTCACATAAAATTAATATACAAAAGTATAGATTTATGCATAAACTTTAAGTATTTACTTCAAAAGTGCTCAATACGTAGGTAGAGCTAGTTAGTAATTTATAAAATATATATGAAACGTGGAATATTCAGTGTAGCTTAATCGCCATATATATATATATATATATATATATATATATATATATATACAGGGTGTCCAAAAAACCACAGAAGGGTTTTGAACTTAAATAGATTTTTTATTTTTGATGATATCTTTCTGTAATTTTAACACAATCTGACTAAGACATTGAGAATTTTTTTAAAAAATGCAAAATTCAAACAATCTTTATTTATGAAAAATAATGTTCTTTAAATGTTGCCTATTTTCAGCTTCGCATATTTGTGCTCTTTCCAAAACATTATTCATGACAGATTTGCAGAATCTCTGGATTGCGATTTAACTCCCTTATTTCGTTCCTGGTGTTTTCCTTCAATTCTTGCAGGGTTTGGGGCGTGTTAATATGGACTTTTTCTTTAAGATATCCCCACAAGAAAAAGTTGGGGCTAATCAAGTCTGAGGGAACTGGTGGCCATTGCCTTTTTTTTCCTATTTTCATTTGTGATGACGTTTTGGGCTCTGTCAGCTCACGGGAGATCAAGTACAGCTCCTTGGTCTTCAAATTGGCGCACAATGTTTTGAATTGTGTTAATGTGTTGTAACTTGGGCTATCTCTTACACAGACACACACACACACATACATACACCTACTGTTTGACATGAAAATGCCTTCAATAAGCTCTTTGAGTCAAAACAATTGATCCCTGGTTTTGGTAAAACAATTTCACAACTTGCGAACGTTGTTCAATGCTATACTTATTAATAATTAATTTCACAAAATATTATTTTTAAAATATCTTAAATAGAGAAAAAAAATAATGATTAATGGCAAAATGACGAAGATTTTCAACCCTTCAGTTATTTTTTGGACACCCTGTACATGTATTGGCTGGTCACATACCTAGGCACTTTAAAATGTTATTACTGTTTTCAAAATTTACATTGTTATTTTTTATCTGTTTAGTTCTTATATACAGTGCTTTCAGTATTTTTAGCCTTTTACGCTTGTATCCCTATGAATAATTTTCGTGTTTTCAACTAGGATTTTTCTAAATTGGGAATGTGGGCAGCCGTGTTGTTTCAGGAGTTGGCAAATTGAGTGTGTATCTGAAAGGTGTAGGCTTAATCGTCTGGACAGTGTGTGTCCAATGTAGCTATTGGTGTTTCTATTATTGAAGATGCATTCTCCCAAGGAGCATTTGAATTGGTAAACTATATATATATATAGTACTGATTTCAAAAGTTAAAAAAAATATATATATTACCTAGCTGCCATCAGCTAGAATCGAAACTAAAACATTTAGTGCCCAGCCACATTCCCTACCATTTGAGCTATCAACAGATAGATAAGAAATATTTAAAAGTAAACCACTTCAAGCTATGAATGAATTTGCACATGTGCAAAAGTAATAGAAATATGTCGGTAAGTTGAAATTAACATTTTGCATTTCAAGTTGCCAATATATATCTGTACGCATTATTCATCCATTCAAACAAAGATTTTACTCATTATAAACCATCCTTGGTGTACGATTACTGTTTCCTGTTAATTTCAGTGTTATGTAAACAGTAGTTTAATAGTTTATCGGTTAAATATTATCACACAGATACACATACATGCATACACCTACTGTTTTATTTATATAGATTAGCTTTTTCTATATAAACTCGACTTTGTGCGATATATTGTATAATGAAATCGCACCCTCATATAAAGACCTTTCTTCTTTTAAGGGCCCATATGAAGCGTCTGTCTCACTAATGATTTTGTATTCAGTTATTTCTCCAAATTAATTGTCTGTCATCAAAGAATTTTATTTATTTATCATTGTCTTTGGCACTGCGTTTCTCTACAAACTCGAATTTTGTCATGTTTTGCATTTAGTAATGAGTAAACACAATGAACGAATGCGTGTACACAATTCAAACTCATTAAAACAAACGTGTTTATATACACACACAATCTGCCAGAAATCTTTTACTATGTGTATCCATTCACCTCACTGTCAGCAACAAATTCAGATTGTCCAGTTACTGTTAACCTCGCCCCCAACCCTGTACATGGTTCACTCCTAAACTAATTAACCGATCATTATGAATTTTGGAACTCAGCTACTAGATGTAAAATGGCATAAACATGGACAAAATATACCTTTATCATCAGTACCTGTTCATAACAACAGTCGCAGTGAATGTTGATTTTACGTATCGAGTCTTGCTTGAACAACAGTTCAATCAGTAGTTTCTTTCAAGCAAACCAGAAAAACGAATTTTAGTACGCACTATAAAAACTCGAGCACATGACTTTCTTTCTCTTTCTTTTGGTCTTTTCTTTTTTTTTTTCACATACCTATCATGTGAAAAAAATCCTCACAAAATAGCTGTGCCGATGGCATAGTGGCAGAGATAATGAGAAGCATTCACGAATTACTAAACACAATGATAGCACTTGCTTAACGAATGTGTATACACAGTTCATACTCATTAAAACAAACACGTTTATATACACACACAATCTGCCCAAAATCTTTCACTATGTGCATCTATTCGTTTCGCCGCAGGCAACAAAGTCAGATTGTCTAGTTACTGCTAACCCACCCTGCAAACTCTGATCAATGAGCCAACTCTCATACAAAGACGCTTTTTTTATGGTCAACACAGGAGTGTTTCTTACCTGTCAATCCATATTAAACTGTTTAATTGTTTAATTATTTGTCGTCAATCAAATAAAATTTATTTTTATACAGATCGCCTTTGTCATTTATTTTTTCTGGCATTGTTTTCCCCCCTTACAAACTTGACATTTAGTGCTGGTGTGAGAAAAACCTGGAACTTTTTGGATTTGTATGTTTAACAATAGGTTTATTGCATCATTTGTGCCACATTGATAGGCCTTTTGTTGTGGAATCCAGCTGGGGCTGCTAGTGCAATTAATTTAAAATAGCTCAGTCCTGCATTGTTAATTACACACCAAAGCTGTTTTGTGTACATGTTTGTTATCAGTACTTCTGTAGTATATGGACGACAGCAATGTTAGGGGGCGATAACTCCAATTTACTCTTGGTCAAATACCATGGTGAATAAGCAACAAGATTTTTTTCCAAACAAAAAAATATTTGAAAAGCAAAACATTTATTGTATTATTATTCATCGGACTACTGTTCTCATCTTGAGCATGATTTTTACAACATTCCAGTCAATATAACCCCTGACCTTCTTCAGGTGTATCTTGTTGAACTCAGGAATTTGGACAGAATTTCAAGCGGAACCCTTTATTTACTTCATGGGGGTAGCGTGCTCTTGTTCCGTTAGTAAGTAATTCACAGATGTATATTTCGGTCGGCCACACTGAGGATTGAACCTTCAACCTTCAGGAGAAAATTACTTTTACAACTGATTTTCCCCCAGTACTCTAACCACTGCGCCACGGGTCCTTGTAGACAAATCTCATACGAATTTTAGGAGCCTTAAACCTACTTTTTTATTTCTAATTGTAAATATCACCATTTATTACTAATTATTACTATATGTTAATGTATATCTATCTTTATACCTATTACTTGTATATATTAATGTTTTTACTTATTACTTGTATATATTATCTATTGTTTATAATTACTGGTTACCATATCGTATTGAATTCTATACTATATCCACTTAGTAATTGGTTATTCTCAAGCATATGTACTGCGTCTTTCGGTCGTCTTACTCTCCACCATTCCTCTCTGTCTATAATTTTTACTTCGTCCCATAGTGATAGATGGTTTCCCTTTTCTTTCCAGATATGCTCAGCTATACCTGACTTTTCAGTTTCTCCACGTACTACGGCTTTTCGATGTTCTTCTAACCGTACTTTCAACGGACAACATGTTTCACCTCTGTATAGTTTTCCACATTTACATGGGATTTCATATACACAGTTCTTATGATTTTTTCTGTAGGGGGCTTGACTATCACAAGCTGTTTCCGGAGAGTTGAATCACTCCTGAATACTGTCCTGTGTTATATGGCTTATATATTCGTTGAAGTTTTTCAGACAAGCCCTTCATATATGGTATACAAACTGTGGTGAGTTTCTGAGTCATGTCCTTTTGTTTTTGGTCAAGATTTCTTGGAACTGATGTCATGCTCTCTGGATAGTTGTTTCGGCGGAGGGTTTCTCTTAAACTGTCCATCTCCTCTTGATATGCACTGATGTTACTACATAAAGCGGGGGAGGGCAGAACGGTAGCTCTAGATATATCTAAGGCCTTTGACAGGGTATGGCATGAGGGTCTCCTTAGGAAAATTAAATCATACGGTATCACTGGTAGAATACTAAACATAATTAAATCCTTCTTAGATAAGAGAAATATCCAGGTTGTCCTCGACGGTCGTACATCTAAACAGTGTGACATAAATGCGGGAGTGCATGAGGGGTCTATCCTTGGACCTCTATTGTTCCTAATATTTATTAATCACCTCCCCGACAAAACTGCCTCTGATGGGTATATATGCTGATGACACCACACTCTATAACAGGCATGACAGGAAAACAAATGAACACATAACTAAAGAAATCGCAAAAACACTAGAGGATGACCTCCAATCTGTAGTGGAATTGGGGCATAAATGGATGGTCACATTCAATGCTGCCAAGACTAAACTGGTTTCCTTCAATAATTACAAGAAACCTTCTCTGCCACCAATAGCAATGGCCAGTGACTCCCTGTCTGAGAGTACATCTTTCAAACTGCTTGGCCTAACGTTCACAGGAAACATGAGTTGGAACAATTATATTGAAAACATTGCCAGGGCCGCTGCGAAAAAGGTAGGCTCTCTCTACCGTGCTAGAAAACTACTGACACCTGAAAGTATCCTGTACCTCTATAAGGCCACCATTCACCCATGTATGGAGTATTGTTGTCACATTTGGGCTGGTGCATCTGCTGCTAGTCTCTCGCTCCTAGACAAGGTTCAAAAGAGAGTCGCCAATCTGATAGGCCCTGAACTGGCATCTAAGCTTCAGCCTCTGTCCCATCAACGAGACGTTGCATCCCTCTGCCTGTTCTACAAGTATTTTAATGGTGAATGCTCTGATGAACTGCAGACACTTGTGCCCCTACAACGTAGACACCCTCGACAAACCCAGTAGGCAGCTAAATCCCACCCCCACACAGTAGAGATCCCTAGATGTAAAAGATCTTTCTACTCCAGTAGTTTCTTCCCCAGAACCGCTAGACTCTGGAATTCCATTTCAGGTCCCTGCTTCCCTAACTGTACTGACATGCAGAAGTTCAAGTGTAACGTAAACCGACATCTTGCTGCCCAAATCCCAACATAGTGCCCCAGTAGTTGCTGCCCCTGATAGTAGCCCCCTACACCAAAGTGGCAATGTGCCTTGTTTGGAGTGAAAATGTAATAAAAATTTTTTAAAAATATTGTTTTTGCTCGGAGTTGTAAGCAACGGACGATTCCTTTCTTTATATTATATGGATGGTGGGAGTTGTAGTTTAGATACTGCCCAGTGAAAATTGGCTTTTGGTTTACAGATGACATAAACCCTTGACCTGTGCGAGTTATCAGTACATCTAGGAACGATAATTTATTATTTTCTTTTTCAATTGTGAACTGTATAGTTGGACGGATCGAGTTCACATGGTCTAGTAACGTTTGAATATCTTCCTGATGGGGCCAGAGTATGAATGTGTCATCTACATATCGCAACCGCATTGTTGGCTTTAGTGGTGTTGATCCTAATGCCATTTCCTCAAAGTATTCCATGTATGCATTGGCCAGTACCGGGGACAATGGTGATCTCATCGCCAGACCTTCTTCCTGCCGATATATATCAGATCCCATCACGAAGTATGTAGTTTCTACACAGAAGGTCAACATCTCCATTATATTGTCAATTGGGATGCAAGTGCGATCTTTGAGTGAGGCATCCGATTTCAGCTTATCTCGTACCACTGTCAGAGTCTTATTGGTGGGTACTTTCGTGAACAGACTCATTACATCTAGACACCATCTGGTTGGAATGAATGGGAGCATTTTTTATTATTTCCCCGAAGTGAGATGAGTTCTTGACATATGATGGAGATTTGCTGATGATTGGGTTGACTATATCTACTAGAAACAGGCTCAACGCATGGCATGCTGAACCTCGAGCACTGACAATGGGTCTTAATAGAATACCGTCTTTGTGAATCTTAGGTAGGCCGTATAGGTGTGGTAGCTTGCTGTAATGTTGTACTAGCGGTCTGTATTTCGCAGGTGGTATAAGGTCCTTGTTCTTACTGAGGATCTGTGACAGCTTCCTTTCCGTTTTCAGGGTTGGGTTCTTTTTCACTTTACAGTAGCTACCAGATTCTATTAGATCTGCTAATTTCTTGGAACATTCTGCTCTATCTATTACCACTGTAACATTGCCTTTGTCAGCTGGTAGTATTATGATATCATTGTCACTGCATACTTCTTCCTTTGAGAGGTTCAGTTTTGAAGGCTTTGAATTCTCAAGTGCTTGTCTCACTTTCCACCTTAGTTCATCTCCTTGTGCTTTGGGTTTATTCAAGGCTGCCTCCTCTATTGGAGCTATCATATTTAAGTATGGAATCCGCTTTATCATTGTGGCGAAATTGAGACCTTTGTTTAGCACTGATTCCTCAGAGGGAGTTAGCTGACATTTACTTTGGTTGACAATGGCTCTTATTGGTGAATGGTGAACCTGAAGTCTTACATCCTTAGCTTTTAGATTTTCCAATTTTTTTATTTGGTGAGACTTAAACTCCTTAAATTCTTTCTTATAGGATATGTCCAGGTATTCTTGGATGTGGGTTTTGTCATCAATCTGAGATATAGTCTCCAGGAATGAGGTAAGGTTGTTTGAAATTTCGGTCTGTAATTGATGTTTCTTCAACTGACTGTTGTAAATTCTGTCTTGAACGAGTTCATGCCCTACTCGTTTTGCGATCTTTTGTGCCCGTCTGGAGCTTACTGGTAGTTTCAATGTTAAGCCTGATGGAACTAGAATGAAACATTTTTCCAAATTCAAGCAAGATTGGATTTTTTTTTCCGAAACATTTTTTGAATTGAAGTAAAATTGTGGCAGCTGTTAAAGTGTGAACAAAGTTATATAAATTTTTAAATTAATAAATAATTTGAATTCATTTCTTTTTTTGAACAAATTAATAATTTAAATGAAACATTTCCAGCAGAATCCGTCACTACTACTGTTGCTGGTTTTATAGTATGCGCTAGTTTTCTGTGAATATATTCGCTTTGCTACGTGGCTCTTCTTGGCTAGTTTTGCAGACTGGACCGAGTAATACCATGCGTTGTCCACATTGACACTGCTCCGTGATTGACAACAATCTATTAATTAGCCTGCAAAAAGTCAATTGTTTCCTGGAGTTCCAATGTCAAAAATGCGATATCGCGAATATTTAGGGAATTTACATCCATTTTAAGATAAAGTTTCCAAAGAATTTCCCAAAAAGTATAAGTTATCGTCCCCTGTTCTTTAACTGAGAAGTGCCCCCTGGCGACAGTTTAATGAAACACACAAAAACAATGGCCGCCGTCCATATATTGCAGAAGTGCCTTGTTATCTCTAGAAGAAAAGAAGAAACAAAGTGACATCCTCCCTGAGCAGTTTGACCATATTACCTCCGAATGGAAAAGTTTCATGGGAGTACCAGATTCACAAGTGATCCCCAGTCACTTGTATATTATCCCCATCAGAGGAAGATATTAGGTTTTTGCTGTTCTTACCGGGAGGTGTCGATGATCTCCTACATACAGCGCCTGGTATTCCTAAATGGTCACCTATCTGGTACTGACCAAGCTCATCATTACTTAACTCTAGTAATCTAATGAGAACCAGTGTGTCAATGTGATTATGCTATTTAAAAGTGAAGAAGTAAAGAGGAAACAGAAAAAAAAAAAAAAAAGAAAGCTGTGTGTTTGGGAATTTATAATAAGTGCGAGTTTCTGTGAATACAATCACTACTTTGATTGGCTGAAAGAAATTGCTGATTGAAGATTTTGTCCAATCAAGAATCGATACATAATAACAACATCTGTGGCTGATATCTTTGCCACTTCAAATACATCAATTACTCGGTCCAGTCTATAAAAGTAGCCAAGAAGAGCCACATAGCAAGGTGAATATATTCACAGAAACTAGCGCATACTATAAAAGCCCAAACACAGAGTTTTCTTTAGGTTTATCTTCTTTTCTTCCAGAGATAATAAATGTATGCATGGCATAATCCTGCCCGCTCTCTGCCATAAAGCCAGTTGGCAAAAGCACATACATAAGCAAAAGAGTTTCATGAACTATTAAACTTAGCAACTTTAAATACACACAATGCTCACCAAACACATACACACAGTTCATACATACACTCACAAAACAGGCACATTAATATATACACACATATCTATATGTTTATTCCATTTACATGGGTAATGAAAAAAAATTATTAGAACTTCTCTTCAATACCGCAATTCATACTAACTCCTCTTACAAAGTGCTTTCAATAAGTTTCCAGACATTTTTTGTGCAGGCATTTAAAATTGTCATAGACTCTTGAAAATTCAGTATGTTATTTTATGAGATGACTGATCAAGTTTTATGATTTCAGGTTTAAATGAACAGCTACAGCAGGAATTGGAATACATCTTACTAAAGCCTGCTTGCCACAACTGGTAAATTTCAAAAATGCAATCTGGATATGAGGACACTTTAAAAGAATGATATGTAATAATAAAATTATGTTTTAAACCAGGAAAAAAATGCCACAGAAACGTATGGAATGTTTCAGGCTGCTTTTGGATCATCTTACATAAATCAAGCATCAGTTTTTGAGTAGCATAAGAGATTCAAGGAAGGCAGGAAGCCTGTGAGGGATGCTGAGAGGTTTGGGAGGAGTAAGAAAGTCAGAACACCGGAGTTGATTGGCCAAATAAAGAATTTCATGGATGAGGACCGTCGTGTGTCTATAGAGACAATAAGTTCACAGTTTGATGTCAGCTGTACACACAATTATTCACAAGGAAATGAAGATGCAGAAAAAATAATAAAAATTAAATTTTGGGGTTTTTTTATTTCAACCTTAGGCTCTAATAATGTGTTTCATATAAAAATAAATAATTTTCAAAAATTTTTGTCGGCCAAAAAATTTACTCCGCTGAAATACACATTTGCCCCATTTTTTCTAGTTCTTCGGTAGCGTTCAATGTTACTTGATTTTCGAACCAAATAAATATTCTACATTAAATAAAAACACTAAAAACTTATCCAGTAATTTAGAAAAAATAACTTATCTTTGCTTTGATAACATTTATTTGTTGCTGACAATTTTTTTGTGCCTCCGTGGATTATCATATAAACTCGAAAATGACAGCATCTTTTTTGCAATGAAATATCAGCCAATGTTTGAAATTGTTTTCGTTTGTTTTATCAAAAGTATGTCCAAACGCTTATTTTGTATGTTAAAATGTTTGTTTTTGTGTGTAAAATTTTTTTAAACATTCAAAATATTTTTGGTCCAAGAAACAAAGAATACTTTTAAAAGTAAATTAGAATTTTATGTCAGTTTAAAAAATGAAAAAAAAAAATGTTGGCTGTTCTCCATTAGAAAAAAAAAAAATGTACTTTTTAAACTCTTGTTGTTGTTGTTGTTGTTGTTGTTATGATGGTGGTGGTGATGATTGCAAGAAATGTAATTTACTAACAATGTTATTATCACAAAGTTAATGTCAGAATTTAAACCATTCATTTAATAATTTAACACAAGAATTCAAAACGAAATGAATAATAACAGTTGCCACATCTGGGCAGGAGCTGCTAGAAAGGACTTGGCCTGCCTTGATAGAGTTCAAAATAGACTTCGTAGCCTCGTAGGAGATGTCTTTTTCTCTTCCTTGCAACCTCTATCTCACAGAAGAGATGTTGCGAGTTTGTCTCTGATGTATCGTTATTTTCATGGAAAGTGTTCGACTGAGCTTCAATCTATGCCCCCCCCCTTCGCCAAACTTTCACAAGAAACACTCGTCTAGCTGTAAACACTATCAATAATTCCCCCCACTCTTTATCTGTGCCTAAACCTAAACGTAGATTCCATGAACAAAGCTTCTTTCTTAGAACTGCACGCCTGTGGAATTGTCTTCCATTTTCCTGCTTTCCGGCTGACTACAATATGATTGTCTTCAAGTCTAACGTAAATAAGTTCTTGATGAGCCGTTCCATATAAGTTATCAAATTTACCAAATTTTCATTACTAATGATTGTCCAATTTCTACTGTACACTCTTTAACCCTTATCCTTGAGTGGCCTCTTGGCCTTGATAATGTGGTGATGCCTATGTAAAAAAAAAAAAAAGAAAAAAAAAGTTCACTAGGAAATAAAATGGGAAGAATCATTCAACATGATATAATATACGAGTATATTCCGTCAAAAATCACAATAAAAAAAATTGTTTCATCAGTGTTCGTAATTAAGACCTTTAGGGGAGAGGTAATTATTTTAGCTTCCTAATAAATTATAGCAAAGAACAAGGCACAAAAGAAACACAAAATTCTTTTTAAACAATAACAATGAAAATTTGTAGCAGGAACTGACAGGTCAGGCTGCTAAAAGGGAAGAAGGCGAAGAAAGTTTTTTTAAGGTCGTCGTCGGTCAGTCAATACCGTGTCGTCCCCAGTTAGATAGCAGTTGCTTCAAACCGAGACCGTCAATGCTATAGCAAGATGTCTGGTGAACAGGAGACGAAAGAGGATAGATGTTGCTACGCTGGTGGTCCGGATCTGACTGGTCACGTTCCCTTAAGACTTTTAGGGAGCAGATGAATCAATGAATCAATGCGCCCTGTTAGCTGATTGTCAGCCTGTGACCAGACAACTCAGAGGGGGGGGGGGGCATTGATTCACCAGAGAAAATAGTTCTCTGTGACTGCTACAGACCGAAGGATCAGTCGAAGATTATGTACTTGTAAAAAAAGTTTTTAAAAAATTTTTTTTCGATAATATTTTGTATTCTTGCACGTCATGAATAGAAAACGAATAAAGAAAAGTTATAAATTGTTATACTTTTCGTATGTGGACGACTATAATGCTCCTTATCTTGAGTTGAGCATATTGGGAAGTGATACACGATATACCATTGGCGATGCTCTTTGTGTAAACAAATCGAGCTTAGGTATTCGGACGATGTCAAAACATTGTTAATTCACTGCCCGCACAGCAGCTGTTGATTGGCGTAATGGTTCAAACCCTTATTAACCCAGGGACTATTTTTCACCATTTTACAGCTTCTATTTACGCTACACGCATGCGCGCAGTAGCATAAACGATGGCTGTTAAATGTGCCTTCGCATAGCAAACTGCCTTCTCACATGGCGTATGAATCTCCGCGGACAATTTAAAATTATATGAAAAAGAAATAAAACAAGAAGAAAAGAAAAGCATGCCAAGTGGGGAGGGAGAGATGATGTTGGAAAGACGTTTTTTTTTGGCAAATTTTTTTTTTTTTTGGCAGACAATTTAAAATTAGAAAAAAAAGTTGTCTAAAACAAAATGTTTTTAAAAAATACATTAAATCACTTTTGGGGGGGGTTAAAAATTTTTTTTGCCTTACTTAGTTTTTAATGCATTTTAATTGATGTGAGAAATTCTAGTTACAATGCTATTTTCATGTTTTAAGCTGCCTACGCACATTTCTTGTAGGCAGCCTGTGATTGGTTAATTTGTATGGGCCAAGATAATTACTTGGCGCCTTTTTTGTAAACATCTATTTGTATTTCAGTCTACAAAAACCTCTGGCAAGAGCGATACTCGCCAGAAGTCGTCTTCCAGAAGAATGCCTCATCGAGAATGGAGCCGCAACAATTTCTTCATGTTTCTATGATCTAAATGTTTGGTGAAAAAAGACTTGAAATCTCTACAAGCAGAGACACCTTTATATTGTGCCGAAGATATCCCAATTAGAGGATGGCATCATTTGAACATTTTTATCATGTTTATATCACCTAAAATGTTTGAAATTTTCTCAATTCAATTAGGGTCTCAAGGGACTCGATTTATGCCTAATTAAAGACACCAGAACTCTTGCCGAGAACACCATGAATTATCATGGACATTTTTCGAAGGAAAACCACGCTACCACTCCAATAAAAAGGAGTTAACTACTGGCTCCCAATTTGGGAGGCAAAACTGACCCACCGTTTTACAAGGACTGTACCCGGACCAATAACCTTTCTTTGATGTTATAACTGAATAAAATTTGAGTTTAAAGGTATGGCTTTGTAATTGTGGAATTATTTTTGCCTCAGTCAGGGAGTAATGAGATTGTGAGATTAATTTCTTACATTGATCTAAAACAAAGTTTTCACAAGCGGTTTACATAAACATAAGCACCAAACATTTTTATGTTTTTGGGGTTTTTTTTGGGGGGGGGGTCAATTATAGAACTTGTGTAGCTTAACAGATGCTTCTGCAGTTTAATTAACCATTTTTCCATAAGTAAAGCACTGACATTTACCGATTAGAATACCATTTAACATTTTTAGGATATTTTACTTTTTTCTGTTTACATTGGGGGAGGAGGCAATATAGGCGGCTGGAGAGGCGTTCGTCTTGTAATTGTTAAAGGATAGCAGCTTAGTTTTACTAGCATTAAATGTTACCATCCATTGGCGGCCCCATCCACTATTTTCTGGAGGTCATTTTCTAACAATTCTGCCATTGTCTTAAATTTATGTACATCTGTTCTTCCCTCATGCATATTATAGAGCGTTGTATCATCAGTAAATATACCCATCTCGGACACAATATTATCAGGGAGGTCGTTTATGAATATTAGGAATAATAATAATGGTCCAAGGATCGACCCCTGAGGAACTCCCACATTAATGTTATGCTGCTTGGATGTACGTCTGTCAATGACAACCTGTATGTTTATTGTCTAAGAAGGATCTAATTATATTTAGTATATCCAGTTATACCGTATGATTTAATTTTCATTTATCGAAGGCCTTGGATGTATCAAGGGCTACAACCCTGGCTTTGCCCGCCTTATCCAGTACATGGTAAATGCGTTCAGAGATGACTGTTAAAATATCTGCAGTAGAACAACATTGCCTGAATCCATACTGTTTGTCAGAGAGAAGATTTGCTTTTGCGAGGTGGTGAACAAGTGTTTGATTAATTAAGGTCTCAAATATTTTAGCGAAGAGGGGGAGGAGATTAATGGAGTGATAATTGAGAGGGTCTGTTCTTTCACCAGAATTCTTGTACACTGGTACCACAGAGGCTATCTTTCAGCTATTAGGGAAACAAGATTCAGCAAGGCATTTATTGTAGAGCTTGGAAAGTATTTGCAGCAAATTAATTTAAGAAGTAAATCCAAATCTAAATAGGAATTAGTAGTTGTTCTTTTTAACTACCTTTTTTTTTATTCCAGCCACAAAGAAAACAGGGTCTACATCTTTGCAACTGCAACATCGCCAATACGGCTATCTTTGCAACTAGGCACCACCAACTATTTCAAAGAGACAAATAACTGTTTTGTATCTACAATACAACACAGGTCAGT
Organism: Euprymna scolopes; assembly: GCF_053919585.1. NCBI lineage: Eukaryota > Metazoa > Mollusca > Cephalopoda > Sepiida > Sepiolidae > Euprymna > Euprymna scolopes. Next base: position 17,368,484 of record NC_136505.1, on the reverse strand, counting down.
TGTTTACAATGAAGATTAAAGAACACCATACACGACAGTATGGAATGATAAAATTGTCTCCCTAGAAAAGCCGACATGATTCCATTTCCATTTGTTTTTTTTTGTTTGTTTGTTGTTTTTTTTTGCAGACCATCTACTAGTTGGCCAGTTGTGTACAAATCCCAACAGCAATAGGAGCCTTCTATTATGGCTGAAAGTGACACAATGTTCAACAAGCTAGATCGGAGATTCACCACTGTACAACTCATATTTTTACCGAGCAAAGTTATGACAACAGGACCACAGCACCCTCAAAATGTAAATCCAGACGGCTGAATGCTTGAGGGCACAACTCAATGAAGTTTCTAGCCACGGTTATGGTCTTTGGTGTGGTTACAAGTAAAGGCCACATCATGCCACCTCACATCTTCAAATTCGGCTTGAAAGTCAACACCAAAGTGTACCTGGATGTGCTGAAGAGTGTTGTGATCCCCTTGGTGCAATCAGGTGGCTGCTGGCAGACCCTGAATGTGGTAGCAGGACTTGGCACTGGCCCACAAGTCCAAAGAGAAACAGACTTGGCTTCGGAAGGAGTGCTACAACTTTGTACCCTTCTCTAACTGTCCCCTCTTTCCCCGACCTGAACTGCTCAACTACTTTGTTTGGTAATATGCCGAGAACATCACCAACATGACCTCCCACAACACCAAAGCCAGCCTGATCGCTGCCATCCGCCAAGTATTTGCCAAACTCCTGCCGGTGCTTGTGGAAAAGGCATGCTCCCATTTCCGGACCTATACTGAGGAGGTGATTGAGGCTGAAGGCGGCTACATTGAATAGATGCAAGCTCTACTACATAATCAAGTTACCTCAATTGATTTTTCAATAAAAGTTTTAAAATGAAGCTATAGTGTTGTCTTCTTTAGGACAACAAATTTATTGTGGCACACTTTATGCTACAATCGAAGATGTCCAAAACATCAATTAAAATTCTCTTTGATTCTAAACAAATTATTTGGTAAATTAATATGCCCCAGCATATTATAAACACCCCAATTTTCCCATGTTAAGAACGGCTTTTGGAATAAATACCCCCCAACCTCGAAAGCCATTCTTAATATGGGGAGATTGAGGGTGGGGTGTTTATTCCAAAAGCCGTTTTTAACATGGGTGGTTGGGGGTGTTTATACTACGCTTGGGCAGGTCGTAAAAAAATGCCAATTTATCTATTTGATATTTCTCAATAGTTTTAACTAATTAAATGACACAAGGTAACTATGAGTGTCATTCCAAAAGTAAAACCTCCTATTTTTTAACTCAAAAAGTTGAAGAGCTATGAAGACGGGAGTGGTATTATTAAAACAAGAGACATAGTCACCACCATTGTCAATGCACTTTTGTCAGGAATTCAAAGACACATCTCTGCTAAACGTTCTTTTTTGTGAAAATACGGTTTATAGTGTAACAAATATATAAAATAAATGGAGGGAAAAATAAAACAATGTCTCATAAATAGAAGCAAAGCTAGCAAAAACTAAAGAAGGAGCAAATGAAAACTACATCCGAAAAGTATATTAATTTTATTCAATTTTATTAAAAGATCCGAAAAGTATATTAATTTTATTCAATTTTATTAAAAGATCCGAAAAGTATATTAATTTTGTTCAATTTTATTAAAAGATCCGAAAAGTATATTAATTTTGTTCAATTTTATTAAAAGATCCGAAAAGTATATTAATTTTGTTCAATTTTATTAAAAGATCCGAAAAGTATATTAATTTTGTTCAATTTTATTAAAAGATCCGAAAAGTATATTAATTTTGTTCAATTTTATTAAAAGATCAGAAAAGTATATTAATTTTATTCAATTTTATTAAAAGATCCGAAAAGTATATTAATTTTATTCAATTTTATTAAAAGATCCGAAAAGTATATAAATTTTATTCAATTTTATTAAAAAGATCTGAAAAGTATATTAATTTTATTCAATTTTATTAAAAGATCCGAAAAGTATATTAATTTTACCCAATTTTATTAAAAGATCCGAAAAGTATAATAATTTTATTCAATTTTATTAAAAGATCCGAAAAGTATATTAACTCTGTTCAATTTTATTAAAAGATCCGAAAAGTATATTAATTTTATTCAATTTTATTAAAAGATCCGAAAAGTATATTAATTTTGTTCAATTTTATTAAAAGATCCGAAAAGTATATAAACTCTGTTCAATTTAATTAAAAGTTCCGAAAAGTATATTAATTTTGTTCAATTTTATAAAAAGATCCGAAAGGTATATTAATTTTATTTAATTTTATTAAAAGATCCAAAAAGTATATTAATTTTATTCAATTTTATTAAAAGATCCGAAAAGTATATTAATTTTATTTAATTTTATTAAAAGATCCGAAAAGTATATTAATTTTTTTCAATTTTATTAAAAGATCCGAAAAGTATATTAATTTTGTTCAATTTTATTAAAAGATCCAAAAAATATATTAATTTTGTTCAATTTTATTAAAAGATCCGAAAAGTGTATTAATTTTGTTCAATTTTATTAAAAGATCTGAAAAGTATATTAATTTTTTTCAATTTTATTAAAAGATCCGAAAAGTATAATAATTTTATTCAATTTTATTAAAAGATCTGAAAAGTATATTAATTTTTTTCAATTTTATTAAAATATCCGAAAAGTATATTAATTTTATTTAATTTTATTAAAAGATCCGAAAAGTATATTAATTTTTTTCAATTTTATTAAAAGATCCGAAAAGTATATTAATTTTGTTCAATTTTATTAAAAGATCCGAAAAGTATATTAACTCTGTCCAATTTTATTAAAAGATCCGAAAAGTATATTAATTTTGTTCAATTTTATTAAAAGATCCGAAAAGTATATTAATTTTATTCAATTTTATTAAAAGATCCGAAAAGTATATTAATTTTTTTCAATTTTATTAAAAGATCCGAAAAGTATATTAATTTTATTCAATTTTATTAAAAGATCCGAAAAGTATATTAATTTTGTTCAATTTTATTAAAAGATCCAAAAAGTATATAAATTTTATTCAATTTTATTAAAAAGATCTGAAAAGTATATTAATTTTATTCAATTTTATTAAAAGATCCGAAAAGTATATTAATTTTATTCAATTTTATTAAAAGATCCGAAAAGTATAATAATTTTATTTAATTTTATTAAAAGATCCGAAAAGTATATTAACTCTGTTCAATTTTATTAAAAGATCCGAAAAGTATATTAATTTTATTCAATTTTATTAAAAGATCCGAAAAGTATATAAATTTTATTCAATTTTATTAAAAAGATCTTAAAAGTATATTAATTTTATTCAATTTTATTAAAAGATCCGAAAAGTATATTAATTTGATCCAATTTTATTAAAAGATCCGAAAAGTATAATAATTTAATTTAATTTTATTAAAAGATCCGAAAAGTATATTAACTCTGTTCAATTTTATTAAAAGATCTGAAAAGTATATTACTTTTATTCAATTTTATTAAAAGATCCGAAAAGTATATTAATTTTATTCAATTTTATTAAAAGATCAGAAAAGTATATAAACTCTGTTCAATTTAATTAAAAGTTCCGAAAAGTATATTAATTTTATTTAATTTTATTAAAAGATCCGAAAAGTATATTAATTTTATTTAATTTTATTAAAAGATCGAAAAAGTATATTAATTTTATTCAATTTTATTAAAAGATCCGAAAAGTATATTAATCTTTTTCAATTTTATTAAAAGATCCGAAAAGTATATTAATTTTGTTCAATTTTATTAAAAGATCCGAAAAGTATATTACTTTTATTCAATTTTATTAAAATATCCGAAAAGTATATTAATTTTATTTAATTTTATTAAAAGATCCGAAAAGTATATTAATTTTGTTCAATTTTATTAAAAGATCCAAAAAATATATTAATTTTGTTTAATTTTATTAAAAGATCCGAAAAGTATATTACTTTTATTCAATTTTATTAAAAGATCTGAAAAGTATATTAATTTTATTCAATTTTATTAAAAGATCCGAGAAGTATAATAATTTTGTTCAATTTTATTAAAAGATCCGAATAGTATATCAATTTTATTCAATTTTATTAAAAGATCCGAAAAGTATATTAATTTTATTTAATTTTATTAAAAGATCCGAAAAGTATATTAATTTTATTCAATTTTATTAAAAGATCCGAAAAGTATATTAATTTTTTTCAATTTTATTAAAAGATCCGAAAAGTATATTAATTTTGTTCAATTTTATTAAAAGATCCAAAAAATATATTAATTTTGTTCAATTTTATTAAAAGATCCGAAAAGTGTATTAATTTTGTTCAATTTTATTAAAAGATCTGAAAAGTATATTAATTTTATTCAATTTTATTAAAAGATCCGAAAAGTATAATAATTTTATTCAATTTTATTAAAAGATCTGAAAAGTATATTAATTTTTTTCAATTTTATTAAAAGATCCGAAAAGTATATTAATTTTATTTAATTTTATTAAAAGATCCGAAAAGTATATTAATTTTTTTCAATTTTATTAAAAGATCCGAAAAGTATATTAATTTTGTTCAATTTTATTAAAAGATCCGAAAAGTATATTAACTCTGTCCAATTTTATTAAAAGATCCGAAAAGTATATTAATTTTATTCAATTTTATTAAAAAGATCTGAAAAGTATATTAATTTTATTCAATTTTATTAAAAGATCCGAAAAGTATATTAATTTTATTCAATTTTATTAAAAGATCCGAAAAGTATAATAATTTTATTTAATTTTATTAAAAGATCCGAAAAGTATATTAACTCTGTTCAATTTTATTAAAAGATCCGAAAAGTATATTAATTTTATTCAATTTTATTAAAAGATCCGAAAAGTATATAAATTTTATTCAATTTTATTAAAAAGATCTTAAAAGTATATTAATTTTATCCAATTTTATTAAAAGATCCGAAAAGTATAATAATTTAATTTAATTTTATTAAAAGATCCGAAAAGTATATTAACTCTGTTCAATTTTATTAAAAGATCTGAAAAGTATATTACTTTTATTCAATTTTATTAAAAGATCCGAAAAGTATATTAATTTTATTCAATTTTATTAAAAGATCCGAAAAGTATATAAACTCTGTTCAATTTAATTGAAAGTTCCGAAAAGTATATTAATTTTATTCAATTTTATAAAAAGATCCGAAAGGTATATTAATTTTATTTAATTTTATTAAAAGATCCAAAAAGTATATTAATTTTATTCAATTTTATTAAAAGATCCGAAAAGTATATTAATCTTTTTCAATTTTATTAAAAGATCCGAAAAGTATATTAATTTTGTTCAATTTTATTAAAAGATCCGAAAAGTATATTACTTTTATTCAATTTTATTAAAATATCTGAAAAGTATATTAATTTTATTTAATTTTATTAAAAGATCCGAAAAGTATATTAATTTTGTTCAATTTTATTAAAAGATCCAAAAAATATATTAATTTTGTTTAATTTTATTTAAAGATCCGAAAAGTATATTACTTTTATTCAATTTTATTAAAAGATCTGAAAAGTATATTAATTTTATTCAATTTTATTAAAAGATCCGAGAAGTATAATAATTTTGTTCAATTTTATTAAAAGATCCGAATAGTATATCAATTTTATTCAATTTTATTAAAAGATCCGAAAAGTATATTAATTTTATTTAATTTTATTAAAAGATCCGAAAAGTATATTAATTTTGTTCAATTTTATTAAAAGATCCGAAAAGTATATTAATTTTATTCAATTTTATTAAAAGATCCGAAAAGTATATTAATTTTGTTTAATTTTATTAAAAGATCCAAAAAGTATATTAATTTTATTCAATTTTATTAAAAGATCCGAAAAGTATAACAATTTTGTTTAATTTTATTAAAAGATTCGAAAAGTATATTAATTTTATTCAATTTTATTAAAAGATCCGAAACATATATTAATTTTGTTTAATTTTATTAAAAGATCCGAAAAATATATTAATTTTTTTCAATTTTATTAAAAGATCCTAAAAGTAGATTAATTTTATTCAATTTTATTAAAAGATCCGAAAAGTATATTAATTTTATTCAATTTTATTAAAAGATCCGAAAAATATATTAATTTTGTTCAATTTTATTAAAAGATCCGAAAAATATATTAATTTTATTCAACTTTTATTAAAAAGAAATAAGATGCTGTTGCTTTTATTTATCAAAGCTAAGGTTGAATTACTCTTAAAGTATCAATTACAAAAAAAATAAAAAGCTGACATACACGAGTCGGCCCCCCCCCCCATTGCCAAATAGGGACTGCCTACAATGTTAAATGCACTATGCTGTGTTATCATTTATCAACATTTTTGGGCCAAATTTTGTGAATTTAGTTGGGGTTTTTTTTAAAAAGAATTTTGGCCTGTGTGGCCTTTTTTTATAAAAATGTGCTTTAACTTTGTGCTTTTCAGATTATCTTATATAAATAGGTAAATGTTTATATTAATACCAACTCCAAAAAAGTCGACTTCTGACAAGCATTTTTTTCTGCCTTAATTCTTACTAATTAAAGTAATACATGATGCAGTTATCAAAAATTCTTAAATAAAAAAAAATCAATATGGCAAAATCTATTTAGAAACAACATGGATGTCTAGAAACATGAAGAAGGAATAACACAGCATGCCGCATTCAATATTGTAGCCAGTGCCAATTTAGCAATGGGGGTCCGACTCGTGTATGTTGGCCAAATAAAAGATAGAAACATATGAAAAGAAGGGGTTTCTTATTGAAAGACTATTCCAGAATTAATTCTATTGACTGGAACGACAAAGTTAAGTTTATTGTCCAAATGATAGCAACAAATTATAGGAAGAAACAGGAAAATATTCATTTTCCTATTAAAAAAACAATCGTACTTGACATAAAAATCTGAAAGGCAAGAAACATGCAAATATATAAACGGTCTCTCAATCTTCTTGGATCTTCTCGTCCTAATGTTTTTCTTGTAAAATAAAAATGTAGTTCTATGAAGGGGGGTTCCTTCACTACTTTGGGTTAAATTATCTTCCAAGACCGTCCTTTCTTTTACATTCCTTGAACAAAGAGGGGCGCCCTTTTCATGTAAACCACAATAACCTGCTCGTCTCCATCTTGTCTGGCTGGTCTGCGAATTTAAATTCCGTCTCTACAGAAAAAAATCCCAACGAACACAATCTGTTTTTCAGCGTATCTTTTAGAGACAAATAACTGGAAATAAAATTACATTCGAAAAACGTATTTCTCTTAAAAGAGAACAAACTGGAACTTTCTATTTTAAGGTCAAAACCTTTTTGTTTGATGGAGACAAAATTTGCATCCTCCTCTCAGGCTGGCTACACTCGATCTGAATAAAATGGGCAAAGAGGGTGACGGCCAGATAGTAATGATGATGATTATGACGAGGCAAAGGATCCCAGCCTCACCACCAGCCACTATGAACAGGAAACAGGCAGTCAGGGCAGAAAGTGTAAGCTTCCCACTCCACAAAGGCAAAAAGGGTCGAACCCCCACCCGACACACAGCACCGCTTGCTGGCTAATAGGGTTTAAAAATAAAGTTCTGAAACTGCTTCTGATGCACATCCGTGATAAAGGGTTGCTTTCTTAGAGTTTTACACTGTCATTATCTGCAACAGAGAGATGAAACTGAATGCATAAGTTGAGTCGTCATAACAATGTAATTTGCAATCCCCTCTGATCCATTCTAGCAGAATAAAAAAAAAATAGGAGGCATTATTTTTGGGGATGAGCATCATATTAAAAAAATTTGCACGATATAAACTATTAAAAAAATTACCATTTAATGCATTATTAATGCATTAAAACTATCATATTGGTTGAAAATATGTGATGGTCATTTTTATGAGAAGTCATTATGCTGTAGAATACTCTATTTTCTTTCATCTTATCTCACTTGGAGTTCTCAAAAACCAAGGAGGCCCCCTTACTGCGGTTAACACTAGTTCTCTACATGCAATACATAGATATCCGAATATTCCATTGAAGTTCTCTTTCTTTTTCTCAGTTAATAAGGAAATTAGGAATATTAATTTTCCTCTCACCTACTGACTAGTTAATACGTTATACAATGTAACCCGGATATAAGAGATCCCAGGGGTTCTTATATCCGGGTTGCACTGTACATTAACACATAAGCTCTAATTAAGCACCAGAGAAAATCTCCCTTATATCCGTTTTTCTTATGTTAGGGTATCTTATATCCGGGTTACACCGTGGTATATCTTTCTTTTAGTCTCTTGGTTTTACCGGATTCCAGGACAAAAATTCATCTAGTTTGGTGGAGTATCCATCTATGTGCTGTTAGTTAGAAAAGGTGTACTATTCCTTGGATAAGCTAGCATAGGACAGTCATACTGAAGGAATCTTATTTGGGCTTCGAATGCTATACTATTTTGAATATTCAGTCAGTGTTTACTTGTGGGGGGAAGTATTCTTATGTCAGGTTGTCTTGGCAAACCGCTTGTACAGAGAGGCCCTACACCTCAAGGACAGTGTCTAGTAGACATTCAACTTCTTTCCAGTAGGCATTCAATTATAATCTGAATAATCTGTGATATGAACAGGAAGGTTTTACATGAATATAGTAGTTCTTTCCCAGTTGCTATTGCATTGGATGAAGTCCTCCCTGTTGGTCGTAACTATTCTTTATACCAGAGACAAGATTGCAGACTTCTACCCGTGACACCCATAGCAACAAGACTCAGTCTGGAAATTTTGGGCTGAGACGACACAAAGGAATGACAGTTGCACATGTTTGGGGGTCATGTTCATATCCTCAACCCATTGATTTTCGATTCCACACATAATGTTGATCAATGGACAACACAAATAACATTTATTTCAGAAGAAAATGTTGTTGCTAATTTTGCAGCGCGTGCATCTGTGGTATCAAATATACTGAAAAGTTCAATTGTACTGCTTCTTTTTTTCTCTTTCTGGCGACGTTTAGAACTTGAGCCGTTCCTGTGTTCCAGGTGGTCACTTGGTACCAGCTCACAAAAAAAGGTTGCCGCTCTGATGAAGTCGGCAGATGTTGTAGTGTTCTGCTCTATCAGATCACCACTCACCTCACAATCATGATTGCAATTGTCCATCGTTGGTCATCAGGGTTGTAACACTAAGGAGCAGAAGTCACTTTTAAGCAAGAAAAAACAAAGATGCTCTTTTGGAATTAGAACGAAAATCGAAAATCAAAATATTGGATTTCAATTAAAACCAATGGTATTTACTTAATACTTAAGTAGAGAAGATAACAGGCTATACAAGGTAGAACGATAAAAGTGTCACCTTAAAGAAAACAACACCAGAGCTTTATTTTAAAACTTTTATTGAAAAAATCAATTCAGGTAACTTTGATGATGTAGTAGAGCTGACATCTATTCAATGTAACCATCTTCAGCCTCAATCATCACCACGATACAGGTCCAGAACTGAGAACATGCCTTTAGCTCAGCATATATTCGGTGGATGGCAGTGATCAGGCTGGCTTTGGTGTTGTGGGATGTCATGTTGATGATATTCTCGAAGTATGACTAAACAAAGTAGTCCAGCGGGTTCAGATCAGAGGAGGAGAGAGGGACCAGTGAGAAAAAGGTACAAAATCGTAGCACTCCTTAAAAAAAGCCTGAGTCTCTTTGGACTTGTAGGCCGACGTCAAGTCCTGCTGTCACACTCAGGGTTTGCCAGCGGCCACCTGATTGCACCAGGGGATCATCACACTCTTCAGCACATCCAGGTACACTTTGGTGTTGAGCTGCAAGACGACTTCGAAGATTTGAGGTGACATGGTGTAGCCCTCACTTGAAAACACACCAAAGACCATAACCATGGCCAGAAACTCTGTCTATACACATAGATTCGAAAAAGTTGTCAAAATACAAATATATAACAAATAAATGTTATCAAAGGCAAGATAAGTTACTTTTCTACCTAACTGGAGAACTTTTTAGTATTTTTATTTAATGTAACATGTTTATTCAGCTCGAAAAACATACAGTGTTTACCGATGTATTGGAAAGTGTAAAATGGCGCCGGACTCTCTGCTGAACACGGTAAGTTTGGAAAAATGAGTTAAAAATAAAAATCTATACAAAATACTGTTAAAAACCCACCGAATATATGTCAGCCTATGTCATGGTAACATATATTGAGCGAGTTTCTCACAGTATTTTATATATTTTTTATTTTTAACTCATTTTCCCAAACTTACCATGTTCAGCAGAAAGTCCAGCGCCATTTTACATTTTCCAATACATCGATAAACACTGTATGTTTTTCGAGCTGAATAAACATGTTACATTAAATAAAACACTGAATACGAGCTGAATACATTACATTAAATAAAAACACTAGAAAATTATCCAGTTAGGTAGAAAAGTAACTTATCTTGCTTTTGATAACATTTATTTGTTATATATTTGTTTTTTGACAACTTTTTCGAATCTGTGTGTACAAACCCCTCATTTATTAATATTTAAGATAAAATCAGTTCAAGTGCCTATACAAAGTTTTTTTTTTTTTTTTGGAATTCTGTTCTGCCCGCGATCTTCAATGTTTACAACAATAGATTTTTTTTTTAATTTCTTTATCTCATTTATTTATTGTTATTTTTTTTAACTGCTGCTAAATAAAATAATTGTGCTTATGTAGATTAGCAATGTCTTAAACAAACACATTTCAGGTGAAAACATTATCATGTACCTACAAGTCATGTCAAAATTAGTATAAATTCCAAAAATTACTAAAAAATAATCCAATAGAAAATGTGTTAAAGGCATTTTGGCGCTCTTTTACAATTTGTCGCTGTACACAGGGAGACCACTCTCGTTTACAAAGAGATTCGTTCACTTTTTTCATCTTATAATTTAGAACGCGATATATTTTTTAGATCAAAACATTAAAAGAAAAAGAAAAAGAAAGCTGCGACGAATTTTTCCATGTAGCAAGGGTGATAACATTAATGATACAAAATGTAGTTTTTACGCGACTACTAAGAGAAAACCAACGAATCCATGATATTTTCATTAGATGAAAACATTTAAAAATGAAGTTCGGCAACTTTATTTTCTTAATTAAAAAGTAAATGTTATGATAAGGTTTTTAAGAATTTAGTCTTTAACCATTGTGAGATTTCTCTCACAAGGTTTTTGCCCTCGGCAGAATGGAAGAAAACCAAACAGAAATTACAACAAGCTCACCTTAAAACTTCAACGTAAATTTTATTAAAGTAAAAAAGGGCTATGTTGCAAAAAATGTGTCATCTTCAGCTATCTGCCATTATGGGCGGGTAACGACCCCGAAGGGAATAATAGTTTGTCTTCGATAAAGGCTGGGTAGAATTCCCACTGATGAAGTAGTGCGCAGTTTGGAGATGTTGAGGTGTCTTCCAAGATGGATGCTGCTAGCTGGGCATACACGAGGAGTCCTTTGAGTCGGTTCAATGGCAGACAAGACAGGTCAAACTGTAGACCTTAAATTCTTCTTTGACAGACATTAAATTGTAGCACAAGCGTGCAAATATAAATTCGCTCTACTTAAGGGCATTGGTGATTGCAATGATAATCTCCTGCTCCACATGTGGGCATTAAAACGTCTCAAAGCAACAAAGTATTTTTCACTGCCTCGATTCGAGTGAGAAATCCACGTGTGTCCAACTCTGCGTCTTTTTGGATTCTAATCTGAAAAAGGGAATATTGGCGCCAAGAACATTCTCGGCAGTTAGATATAACATGCAATTTGATTGGTTAAAATAAATCCGTGGGCGGAGAAACCGTCCAATAAAAAGCTTACTTATTTCTACAGAATTTCTTACACCTTTAAAAACTACCAAGAATGAAACTCTTTATTAAAACAAGGATGAAACTTTTAAAGATGCGGCGCCTTTTTTTTTTTTTTTTTACTGTAACAAAACTTATGATACTAATAACACCAACATTTAGTTTTTAACATTACAAAAATGAAAATGTGACGAGAGTTGTAAGCTGCAGCAACTATTTTCTAGATTTTTTACGACTTAATAAGAGATTAAATGCGACGATAGGAAATTATTTTTTTTTTTTCAAACAAAACTTTTTAATAAAACAAAAATGAAAATATGAAAATAAAAACAAAAAAGGCTTCAGCGTTTTTTTGTTTTTTTTTACTGAACAAAACTTATAATATTAATAACATCAACATCTAGTTTTTAACATAAATAATGAATCGCAGTTTTCGTTTAATAAAAATTACAATACCTCTATAACCATCGCCGCATTTTCATTTTTGTAATGTTAAAAACTAGACGTTGGTGTTATTAAAAAAAGTCGCCGCAGCTTTAAAAGTTTAATCCTTGTTTTATTAAAGAGTTTCATTCTTGGTATTTTTTTTTTTTTTTTTTTTTTAGGTAGAAGACTAATTTCTTAATAACCTTACCGTAACATTTACTTTTTTATTAAGAAATTAAAAAAGTTGCTGAATTTCTTTTTTTAAATGTTTTCATCTAATGAAAAAAATCGTGGGTTCTTTGGTTTTTTCTTAATAATCGCAGAAAGACTACATTTTGTATTATCAACTTTTATAATATTAATAAAAATTCGTCTCAGCATTTTTTTTTATTTTTAATGTCTTGATTTTTTTAAAAATATCGCGTCCTAAATTATGAGATGAAAAAAAATGAACGAATCTCTTAGTAAACGAGAGTAGTCTCCCTCTACATAGTGACAAATTGTAAAACAGCGCCTCTACACGATGTCAACGGATCATAAGGGAGATAACTAGCATAAACAGCAAAATAAGCATATTTTGCAAGATATAATTTGGGACGCTGAAATAATCAATAGAACAATAAAAGAATGTTAAACGAAAAAAAAAAAATGATTACACACACAAAAAAAAGAAATGTGTTTTTCTTTATTTTAGGTAATCAATGAGCGTCTGGATGATTAAAACCTTTTTAAGGAGATTTTGAAGTATTTAAACCGTCAATGATTAAAGTTTAATTAATTAATTTATTTTTACTATTCTGTAGTTTCATTTTGCAAGATATAATTTGGGGCGCATAATAATTAACGTACACAAAATAACGAAAATAGAAAACTTTTTTGAAGTAAATTTTGAAGTATTTAAACCGTTAAACCGTAATTTTTTTTTAAAGAAAATAAAAAATTAAAAGAAATTTGTTTTTCTTTATTTTAGGTAATCAGTCATTTCTGTCTGTGATTAAAGTAGGAACAAATAACAGCGTTCAAAGATTCTGCATAAGATAAAGTGTTCGTTTTTTTTTTTTTTTTTTTTTTTTTTTCATTTAACATTCTTTCATTGTTTTACTGATTATTTCAGCATTCCAAGTGATATCTTGCAAACTATTCTTAGTTTTGCTACGTTTATGCTGGTTATCTCCCTTGGATTTTAAACTAAAATAATAAAATGAGTATTAAAAAAAATTAGGAGTCAGATTTATGTGATGCAAAGGGAAGTAACTACGGCTATCATAATTGTTGAGCTATCTCCCATTGGTTTAATCCCAACGCTGGAAAATGTAATGTTGGTTGATTTTTATTAATCAAAAAACATCACTCGAGATTGGATTATGCAAGTTCACTGCTGTCTGTTAGCTGGATGGTGAGCAACTGCACAGTAGATCGAGTGGAAAGAGGCAACATTTTCTTTTGCTTTCTGGTTTGGTCACAAAAATATGAGTATAATATTTTCTCTTAAAAATTCCATCACACACAAACACACACACACATAAAAGTCACTTTATGCGTGTGAGTTCTTTCCTCATAGGTTCTGAAACGGCTGAGCCGATCTTTTGCAAATTTCACACAAAGGTAATTTATATGTATCACGGTGTTCTTAGAAAAATATTTGCTACCGAAATAGTAGCAGAAACTTGCAATGAAGCGAACGACCAACAGAAGATATTGTGGTTTTGCTTACCTTACAGTCATGTGTATCATCAAGTTTATCAGACGTTTTAACTTGTACGGTATTTCATTCCAGTCTACAGATAATGTCAGGTAGTGAGGAGAGAATATGCACCATTTCAGAGCCAACCTCTTCCTGTAGATTTGTATATAATAAAGTTTATCTTTTTTTTTTTTCTTTTTTGTTTTGTTGTAGTAAGCCATTCCGGTATACAGATAATTTTTGGTCATCAGGAGGAAATATGTTTTTTACAGAAATTCATCCGATAAGTATTGAAAATCTAAAAAATCCTAAAAATAGTTTTCCGTTCTTAAAGACAAAAAAGAATTTTTACAGGAGAATATTTTTCATTCACAGTCAAGGAAGATAATTCTCAGCAAATCAAGTTGTACAGTGTGGCGTTGTTCGGTAGTCCAGCAGGAATTTGAATTTTAGGTACTTGTACAGTTTAATTAAGACACTAAAAAATGAAAATATCGAAAAAAAGGTTATATTGCACGTATACATTATGGAACGAAGTTCTCCGAAAAAAAATTTCACTTAATTTCATCAAGTAGTTTTTTTACAGCGAAAAAACAATTTGTTATGATACCAAGAAAAGGGTTCGATTTTTAAGAAGAAAAGCTAGTACTAAAGATGGAGAGGGAGTGTAGGCGCTTTACATGGAGTTATCTCCTCATGACGTGTTAAAAATTTCCATAATGGCTGACTTCAATGCGCTCTCATAAAAACGTGTTTTTCCGTTGTAAAAAAAACAAAAAAAACTACTCGATCAAATTAAATTAAATTTTTTTTTTTTTTCAGAGATCTTCAGTTCAAAATGGATACGTACAATATAACCTTTTTTTCGATATTTTCATTTTTGTACTAAATTTTATTGTCTATATATTTTTTTTTTTTCAGAGATCTTCAGTTCAAAATGGATACGTACAATATAACCTTTTTTTCGATATTTTCATTTTTGAATGTCTTGATTAAACTGTACAAGTACTGAATTTTATTGTCTATATGCCTGTCAGTAGTGGGAACATTTGTAGTGGTTTTCTTGCCAGTTTGTGAGTGCTAATTTTGCAGGTGAGGCAGTTCATAACGCTTTCTTCTATAAAAGGCTGTATATTTTTGAACCAGAGGAGGGCCATGGATTTTATGATGCCTTGATGTCCTGCATGTGGTATTTTGGCAGCTCTGTTTTGGGCACTACTATTCGGTACTCTTTGAGAATGATGCTATCCTTAAGTGTTGATGCTAGTTCAACACAGTTGGCATGCACTTGAATATTGGTTTGTTTTTGCCATGATCAACACCATGTCATTTGTTGGTAAGAATGGCTTAAATGACGGTGGTGAATGTCTTGTCTTTTGCAGTTTCTATTGCAACTTTATCAATTTTGATTGCTTTTGGGGGTTAAAGTTTTAGTAAACAACTCTGTCCTTGTCACCAATATCGTATTTAGTATATGAAGTAATCAATATGTGCCAAATATCGATTACTATCACTGTAAGACAGAAGGATGAGTTTTAATTAAAAAGAAATAGAAAAACCAATACATGTTTCTGTTTGTAGATTTTCAAAGATAGTACCCCCACCCACCACTGAATGTCCCAAGGGACCGTAACTCTTGTGACACCAGAAGTTATCTCCCTTTTATTGCTTTGAAACATTATAGCTAGTACTCCCATAGTGTTCCTCATCTTTCGACTGGTAATTGTTTCTGTCTTATTACTGTATATTTAACCCTTTACGACCTGGTTGAACTAATTCATTCAGTTGTAAATAAATGAATATAACGGCATAAATAACGTGAGAATTGATTCAAACACCTCTAGATTGTAACTGTCCATTGCTTACATTCAGTATGCCGCCATCTGTCTCAGGGAGTGGAGGATTTCATTTGTTGTCATAAACACACTTTTTTTCAATCACTATGGATAATAATCAAGATAAGTTTATGAAATGCAAAAATTCTCAGTGGTAGTTTAACTTTTGAACTTCATATTTTTTTCAGTTTGAAGACAATCATAGTATCATTACCTTTTAAACTAACTAAAATTAACAATAAATATCTTTTTAGTCATCTACATTATAATTCAGGTCATAAACTGTTAAAAAAGGAAAAGGAAAAGCCTGACCACATAAATATATGAATAAAAAACAAATTGAAAACATGTTTTTGTATTTTACTTTTAATTTACATTCCTAATAACATGGTACACCAGTAACAAATTAAAACTGGCTAATTCAGAAACAAAATTTGATTTTTCAGTTTAAATGTTATTTGGGTTTGACTTTGAAAACTTGACAAGATAACTTTATATATTAACAAAAGTATATATCTCTACTATTATATAAAAGTCACTTTGTGTGTGTGTGAGTTCCTTCCTCATATGTCCTGAAACGGCTGAGTCTATCTTTTGCATATTAAAACAAAGCTAATTTATATTTCTGGCAGTGTTCTTAGATATGTTTTGTACAGAAATTCATCTGATAAGTGTCAAAAATCAAAAAAATCCAATCTTAAAAGTAGTCTTTCTTTTCTTACAGATAAAAGAATTTTTAGATGGGAATATTTTACTTTACACCGGTGTAACCTTGGCTAATGTAACATAAAATATTCCCCTGTAAAAATTCTTCTTTTTGATCTATAAGAGAAGAAACTATTTTTATGATCGTCAGGCCCAAATATCAGCTGACGTGACATTGTAAACAAACATAAACGGAATTTAATGAACGATATTGTCATTATTATTTTTTCTTTCTTTTTTTTTTTTTTTTTTGTGAATTAGTTCACCAGGCAAATTATTCCTCATAATATATAATATTCAAATTCAATAGAGGATTAATTCTATAATAATATATAGGCAATCTGGATAAATTAAAATATCATGTTTAAGCATATTGTACGAAACAATAAAATATGTTAGTTTTATTTTGTGACTGTTTGTTTATTTGTCCACAGACTCCTAGAGTTTTAGAAACAGACTCCCATGTATAACCGTAACTACATTTTACAGGTAGGAGGCATTACATTATCACTGGGTCTGCATTTACACTTAATATTCATAAAGGAAAATATAACATCTTACTTTTTGCAAGCCTAACAAGGGCTATCTGGCGTCACCCAGTTCAAAAGTATAGTATATTTTTATTGAATTTTTATCCTTTTACCCATCTATATCTATCTAGTTTTCTCTTTTCCCCCTCCCTCGTTTTCCCCTTTACGTCTCTCCACCCTCAGCCCAATTCTTCTCTTTAGACGTACAGACAATTCTTTTCATTACATATAGATTTCTTCATTCCTTTCCAAATTTGTACCCAAAAACATTAACAATACCAGAAAAAAACGCCCCCACCCTAAGAAAACCTGACCCAGTTTACCCTCATCCCCCTTCTAAATAAGGAATAATTTTTTTTTTTTACTTTTAGATCATACTAGCGTAGATGCCCGGCGTTGGCCGAGTGTTTGGAGGTGTGTGTTGAGCAAAAAAAAAAAAAAGTGGTAGTAGGAAGGCAGGCTCGGACCCGTACCACAGGGGAGGAAAATAACGGGGAAAAAACGTGACGTCTTTGCTGTTACGACCACTGGCAAACCGGAAGATACGTAGTTTTAATTAAAGCTAGACAATCGAAAAGAGGGGATGACTTTCGAAAATATTGGTGAAAAAAGCGACCCATCCCTGTAGAAAAGTGCCCAGTTAAGGGTGAAGAAATTAATGTTTTTAGCCAATTTTTCGGTATTTGTAATCTGAAGAGTCGAGCTTCAAAGCGATACTAATCTTGTGAAAATTCGTCGCATCTGTCGAAAGTTTTAGGCAAACATGCCAACATACATACATTTATATATTGGTAGCTCAAATTTTTGACCGAAGCCGATTAAAAAGCTTGCCCTATCACTGAATACCCTTTATGTAAAATTTCAAATGTTTAGACCAGAAATTGTCTGAGTAATTTGGTAGAGACCACAGAGGTCAAATTTTTTTTAACTTTGACCTCGATTATGATTCCTTAACATTTATTGTTTTGGGCTAAATCAAGTTATTAAATTAGATCCATGTCTAAGAAACCTATATCTAAAATTTCAATTGTTTACAACCAAAATTGTCGGAGGAGTTTGGTAGAGTTCTCAAAAGTCAATCGTTGAACTTTGACCCCTTAACAGCCAAATTTCTGGCCAAAAATTGGATTACAAAGATTTTCCCAAATCTCAATACCCTGTATATTAAATTTCGAGTCTGTAGACTGAAAACTGACAGAGTTATTGTGTAGGGAAATGTACGCAGACAGACAGACAGACACACACACACAGACAGATAGCCAGACACTTTCACTTTTATAGATATATAGACACATCTGGGGCAATGCCAATCATGAATATACCAACTTTGTGGTTCTTTGTTTTGTAGATTTTTTTATTTTTAGCTGAACATACACACACACATATATATTATATAAAAGGCAAATGTCTGTTCTCTATGTCCAGCTAAAACTTGAAAAATGCACAACAAACACCCACAAAGTTTTTTTTTTATTTGGCGTAACCTCAGCAGTATAATATCTAAAATTAATTTTATTATTATTTGAGGATAAAAATGGTCACTTATATAATTTAATGTTACAAGACATACATGCATCTTTTAATGTTATCATGTAAAGGGAAGTAACTCTGATTTTTTTACAGAGTTATTTTCCTTATGCTGACTCAAATTCTGTGTGTTTGTATGTCCAGAGAGAGGAATAGGCTGACTGATGAACAAAGGAAGAGCGGGGTGAAATGGAAGAGAGAGAAGAAGTTATGTTACACTTTCGTTCTGGGTAGCCAGATAGCCCTGCTAGTATAATATATTTGGAAGTTATAGAAATTAGAAAAATAAGAATGATAATATTGGATTTATAGCTTGGGGCACGAGGGCACATTTATTCCAAAGAAATGCCAGATATGCCTTACAAGTAAGGGGGTGGTGAGGTAGAAGTCACAAATAAAGATTTATTTTCTTGCGCAAATCAATGTCCATGCTAAGTGATTCAGCCACATACTGACCAATCAGCTGACAGGAGGCATTTGCATCTGTCCCTTACAGAACTTCTTTAGCCCTTTTGGGAATTATGACCAGCCAGCAGAGAGAACCCAACAAGCATTGAAAAAAGACTCCTCTTCCTTCTCTTTCTCCTGTCCTTATTCCCTGGTTACTTCAGCAGAGACGATTTTCACGATAAGTGCTGGTTGACCTGCGATTACCAAAGAACTTTCTTCTCCTCCTTTTTCTCACCTGGACACACTCCAACTTTCTGCCAATGAAATAAACCTTTTTGTTACTGTTCTTAAAAGACATTTTGTTTTTCATGAATCCCTAAAAGTTCTATAAATTTCCATCAAATTAATTCAATATAAATGTCATTTTATTCACCCCTCCTTCCCACCTACTAATTGCTGTGGATATATATTTTTTTTTTTTACAAGGTGGTCACCACTTATCAAGGCCCGGAAGCCACTCAGGGATAAGAGTTATTGTAAGTACAGTACATTAGTGTGGAGATTTAATAAAGTGTCTACTTAAGGGGGCGGTTCATCAGGAATTTGTTTACATTGGACTTGAAGACATCCAGATTGTAGTCAGATGGGAAGCAGGCAGATGGAACAGAGTTCCACAGGTGTGCAGTTCTAAGAAAGAAGCTTTGTTTATGGAATCTATGTTTCGATTTAGACATAGATAAAGAGTGGGGAAATTTTTGACAGTGGATTCAGTTAGACGGGTGTTTTTCGTAAAAGATTGGCGAGGGTGGATTGGAGTTCAGACGAGCACCTGCCATGGAAATAACGATAAAACAAAGACAGGCTTGCAACGTCTCTTCTGTGAGAGAGAGGTTGCAGGGAAGAGACAAGGGCATCCCCCACTAAGCCACGAAGTCTATTTTGTACTCTGTCAAGGCAGGATAGGCTGTTTTTAGCAGCTCCTGCCCAGATGTGGCAGCAGTATTCCATCCTTGGATGTACTTGGCTTTTTTATAGATAGAGAATTGCATCAGTAGTGAGATATCTTCTGGAGCGGTAGAAGGATCCCACCATCTTTCCAGTGACCTTGGCAACAGACTTGATGTATGTGTTCCATTTCAGATCAGGAGTGAAGGTCAAGCCAAGAAGCTTGTCAAAACATGGGGCTTCTCCTAGACGTGAGCCATATATTTCAATTGATGCCAGATGGGGATCAGAGCGTTGATGATGTAAAGATAGGAATTTGGTTTTAGATGCATTAAAGGTAACCAGCCACGTCTTCCCCCACTGAACCACACGTTCGAGATCAGAGGAGAGAGAATTAGAGAGAGCTTTGTCATTTACAGCCTTTGATGTGTTGCCATAGATGGTCGTGTCATCAGCATAGATGTCAACGAATGATTTAAGTATGTGTTTAGGGAGATCATTGATGTAGATCAGGAAGAGAGTTGGGCCCAGGATTGACCCTTGAGAGACTCCAGCATTAATACTGCAGGCCTCTGATTTTTGTCCATCAACCACTACTCTTATGAGCCTATCAGAGAGAAATGATTTAATGATAGAGAGAATATTTCCAGTTATACCGTAGCTGTAAATCTTGTGAAGTAGGCCTTTATGCCATACCTTGTTGAAGGCCTTTGATATGTCAAGAGCAATTGCCCTAGAAAGGAAGCCTTTGTCAAGAGATTCACTAATCCTATGAGATATAACCGTTAGCACATCTGCGGTAGATCTTGCAGAACGGAAACCATATTGTGTGTCACTAAGAAGGTTATTTCTGTTGAGGTGGTTGACTATTTCTCTATTTAATATGGATTCCAGCAACTAACTCATGACACACAAGAGAGTTATTGGTCTGTACTGAGAGGGAGATGACTTATCACCTGAGTTCTTAAATACAGGGCATACTGATGAGGTTTTCCAGGGTGTTGGAAAGCACTTCTCCTTAAGGCAACGCTTAAACAGTTTGGTAAGTATGGGAGCAATTCTGGTTGAAGCTTTTTTAACACTATAATTGGGATGCCGTCAGGGCCAGTTGCTTTACTAGAATCAAGGTTCTTGATTAGCTTGGTGACTTCATACACAGATATTTGTATGTTACCTAGCGTGTTCTGTGTTATAGGAGGAAATATGGGGAGTTGATGGCCTTCGTCGCATAGGATAGAATTAGCTGCAAAGTTCTTGGCAAATAGTTTGGCCTTGTCTGAAGCTGAGGAGATGACCTCTGGTCCGTTGATAATGGTTGGGATAGAACGCACACTTCTGTTCAGGATTCTATTTGTTATTTGCCAAAACTGGTGGGAATCAAGCCGCTGATCAGCTACTTTGGATTTAACAAACTGGGCATATAGCTCTCTTGCATGTTTTATTACTCTTTTACAGTGGTTGCTGGCGTTCCTGAAAGCAGCTTTATCTCAGTACATCTATTACGTTTGTAGCTATGGAAAAGGTGATTTCTGTGCGCGATGGCAGCAGCACATTCTGGGGAGAACCATGGCTGGCTGTTAGGTTTTTGTTGGAATTTTTTAGATGGTATGAATCGGTCTATGCCTACAATTAACCATTCGGTCAGGTCTGATACTATAGAGGACACATCCTTTTTAAACATGGAATGCTGAGGTAGATCAGATATAAATGTACGGAAGCTATCCCAGTCAGCCATGGAGTATCAGTATACAGTAAGGTGGAAGGGTACATCTGGGGACTTATTGCATTTCATTTTTATCTTAACTGATACGACAGAGTGGTCGGAGGATCCTGGAGGAGAAAGAACGGAACATGAACATAGCTCAGGGGAAGTTGAGAGAAAAAGGTCTGGGAGGCTTGCATATTGACCTGTAGTTTCGGGCACATGGGTGGGCTCGCGAACAATCTGAGTGAGGTCATAAGCAATGGCAAAATCATGACAGAACCTCCCCTCATCGTCCGTCTTATTTGAGTGGGTCAGCCATTCCACGTTATGGACGTTGAAGTCACCACAGATGTGGATGTTACCTGAGGGATGTGCAGACAGGATGTGGTCTATTTTCTCATATATGCTTTTAAAGATAGTAACTCCGCTGTTGTGGGGTCGATAGAGGGCAAATATAAATGCAGTGGTGTAAGCAAGTGCAATCCGGAAACACAGATAAGGTAAATTAGGATCTTCTCTAGAGATATCCCTGCCACATGGGAAGCCATCTTTAATGTAGGCACATATTCCATGCCTATGGCAATCTTGGGGGTCAGATTTAGATGTTAAGTTAGAGTACCCGTTAATTATGAACTCATCTAGGGAAGTGGTCGGCCCTATTCCAGTTTCACTTAGAAAGAATATGTCCGGTGTCGTCTCCTGTAATTGGGTTTCAACCTTTGGAAGGTTGGAACGTAGACCCCTGATGTTGGAGAAGGAGAAATGGTAGTAGGGGTCTATGTTGGAAGATGGGGTTCTAAGTTTATTCGAGTTTTTTTTTCTGGAGATGTTTCATGTTGAGATTTTGGGATTTGTGGAACAGGTCGGCATACTTGGTTAGAGCAGTACAGAGAGGGAAAGTAAGAGAGAAAAAGACAGGAATTTTTTTTTTTTTAAAGCAGATGAAAAGGTAAAGCCGTAACAATTACTCACTAGTATGGTATCGAGATGCCCCACCAGAGACTACTGCATGGTCCAGAATCCATTCACCAAATGGCAATACAGCAGTCCCAGTACTTTACACCTGCTGATAGGACAGCCTCCTTAGTGGTTAATCCAAGGTTCGGGTCCCTCACTATCAGGCAGATAACGTCAGCCCAGACAAACATTTACCTCCAGTACCCTTACTAGTAACATGACCACAGGGATAGACATAGAGACAGAAAAATTTCCGACATCTCAGACTACTGTTCACCAAGTACTACCGACCTTTAAAGCAGCTTTTTCTTCACCCTTTGTCAGAAAAAATCATTCATTTGAATGAGGACTGAGAGACAAAAAAGGAGAAGCAAGAGTTACTGGAGCTGCTGATAACACATCCACTGTATTATCTACTCTCCATTAAAAAAAAGGGGGGGGGAGAGGAATGGGTACAAGGGACTTATTAATATCTAATTAGTAAAGTCCGGTGCTCAATTATCAATTCAGGACGCTTTTGAAGATAATCTCCCCTCCCATATTAATGGGTGGATGTTTTTGGCATTATATATCTCAAGTTTGAATAATTCGAGCTTCACCTTATAATTAAAATCCAATAATTAACTTTTATCAATTTGTGAAGTCGGCTTAATATTAATTTACATTTGAGTTTAGATAATTATTTAAGGTTTTAATTTGGGAGGTTCTCGTTTTCATAGGTGACTTCTTTTCTTTCCGTTTTACATGTAATAAGACGATATTGGTTAATAGAATATTTGACAAAGATTTCAGAACAGAACAAAAAAGCGAGACAAAATAGATAAAATTTAGTTACAAGTTTTTAAGCCATCCTTCATGTTGCAATATTTTTTATATAACGGTTTGATCACTGAAAGTTGGAAGGTTCTACTTATAGACACTGGTGATAGGAACTGATGAATCAAATTGAACCACGTTCTGCTAACAACCAGTCAGAAATCAGGATTGCTCCATAAAAATAATGAATTTTTTAGCATTCCAGCACATAATTTTTTCTTGTCAACACAAGAAGGAACTTTTGCTCTTTGCCAGCAAAATTATAAAGCCCAGGACCTGTACAGAATAGCTACCCACTGAAAATTCTTCATCTCCAGTACAGAATAGTTACCTATTAGAAACACTTCTAAAATTAAATATGACTTTCAATTCAAGAGGTTATGGGCTCAGCACTCTTACACTGTGCCATAAACCCCTCTAATTTTAGACAACGTTGATTTTTTAAAATACTAAATATATGTATATATTTTGTGTGATTAAAAACGCCATAGAGGAATAAATGTTGATAAATTCATATTTAATACTAGAATATGAGATATATATCGCAAATACAAAACAATAATTGGTGCTTGTGTGGATTAGTGGTATTTTAAAACAATGCATTTCAGGTGAAAACATTACATACTTATTAGTGCTGGGACGATTAATCAGAATCAGAATTGGAAATAGGAAAAATCGGAACTTTTAGGAGTATCAAAATCAGTATCAAAAAAATATGTGTCTATTTTCCAATACTAAAAACAATTCTTTTAATCATCTTTTTTCATTTGATTTTGTTTAAAACAAAATCTTTCACTGAGGATACTAAAAAGAGCTCTCAGTTGGTTTCAATAAAAAGTAGGGGAATGTTGGCAGCTAGTTTGGCTACTCCATACCCAGCATTATAATCTTCAAAGAAAAAAATTTTTTTTTAAAAAAGTAGTAATAATAAAATCTTCTTTCTTGGTTTTAAACAGTAAAACTAAAATCTATAGATCACCGCCTTCCACAAGTGTTTTCTTTATGCTTGAGAAAATCTATGCACATTTAACATGTGTTTTTACAGTAATCGGGAAAAAATAACTTTATAGTTAAATATTCAGAGATTTAGAAAGAATCGTAATCGGTAATTGTATCAGAATCGTGCAAAATATTGGAATCGTCCCATCATTAGTATTTACCTGTCATGTCAAAATTAGTATGAATTACAAAAAAAATTATGAAAAATGATCCTGTAGAAGATATACAACATGTATTTTTAAGAAAACATTATATTTACATGATGACATTTTGTGGTTAAAAATAATGGACCCTTAATTTAAGTCAGTTTTCCTTACAGAATTGGTCGAACATCGGTTCCACATTAAAACATACGATAAAACCCGATAATCAGATAAATTGTATTTTTACTTGTAATTATTTTTTCACTGAACTTTATACTAATTTCAACATAATACGTAAGCATGTAATAATGTTTTCACCTGAAATGCGTTGGTTTAAAACATCATTGATCTGAACAAGCACCTAATAATCAATTGTACTTCATGGAGTTTTCAAAACTAAGAACACATTTAACTTTTTTCCAAGTAATCTATCTATACTTGTGGGGGGGGGACGGTCTCTACCAAACTATTCGGTTCATTTTTGATCTACAGGCTTGAAACTTGATATATAGGGTATTCTGACCTGTGGAACAAATTCGATTTGGCTTTTCGCCAATAAAAATGGCTGCTGAGGAGTCAAATTTGAAAAATTGGAAATTGGCAGGCATAAGGCATTGTGTCTTCTACGCATGTGCAAATATGTTTAATTATGTTAATTTTTCAAGTTTTGATATGCACATGAACTTAGCTCAAACGGTAACAAATAACATTGGAGAGTTATGTTTGGGCTTCGATTTTAACGGAGTCATATTTTTTTTAACTTTTGAAATCATTACTATGTACTGGGTACAATATAATAATCAATAGAGAATTAACTCTATAATAATAAATATGAAATTTGCACTAATTAAAATATCATAGTTAAGCCGAAGCGTATTTTACGATGGGGCAGCGCTTGACAACCTGCTAGTTTAAATATAAACTCGTCGAACACATGCAAGTTGAGTGGCATTCTGTATCCTAGCAACGCTGACAAATAAATAAATAAATAAATAAATAAATACGGGAAGCGTAATGAGTTGTCACGTGATCACAAAATCTCTTGCATTCTCTAACAACCTCGAGTCGTCGTAGCCTCTGCTCTTCCATGCCGTATATGGTTACAAGAAGTAAGTACTATATAGTATACAAAACGAAGAAGAGTACAGTTTATAAGATGTCCTGCTGTTTATCTAGCTCCGTCACATTAACATAATGTCCCGCTGAATAAAATGGTGAACTCTACTGGTGCTTTTTTTTTTTTATCTAACTGAAATTTAAACCTAACCTCAAAAAACGTTGTGGTGTCCGTTCGTTCACCACAACGTTTTCATCTCAAACTTTATTATTATTATTATTATTATTATTATTATTATGTACACATATTGAACTACGGGGGAAAAAAAATAGTAGTTTTGAAGTATTATTATTATTTTTTTTTTTTTTCGTTTATAATTTCCGTGTCAATAAAAATATCAAAGTTCTTGTGGTTTTCCTCCGCATATTCGTCTTTGCTAAATATAAATTTAGGTAAATTTTATGACGTGCCCCAGAGAATTATTAACACTCCAACCTCCCTATGTTAAGAACGGCTTTCGGAATAAACACTACCACGCCCAAACATCGAAAGCCGTTCTTAACATGGATGAGGGTTATTTCGAAATCCGTTCTTAATATGGGGTGGCTGTGTTTATACTACGCTGGGACAGGTCGTAAAAAATACCCAAGTTTATTTGGCACTTCTACAGAATTTGAACCGAACTTTTTGTTAGTACTTATTTAGGGTGCTAGTGCACTTACTGATCCGCGCTATTTTTTAAAATCGTATTTCCAAGTTTAATTAAAGTTTTATGATGTGTTTTTTTTTTTATTCAATTGTTAGGTTAAAGTACAGAATAGGTACAAAACATCTTCCCCTCCCCATGTTAAGAATGGCTTTTTAAATAATAACGTTATTATTTCAGCGAGGATCAATAAGTGCACTAGTACCTTATTTAGAATTATAATTATTGGTCGTTCTGCATTACATAGACGTCGCCATTTTTTGTGTGTGTGTTTGCAGTGTTGCAATGTTGCATTAAGCTGTCGCCAGTTTCAAATTGTTTATGAATTAAAAAATTAAAACTATAATAGATTGATGATGACCCTTCAACAGATGCCACAAAAAAAAAAAAATTAAAACTGTATTTTGTTACAGTGACAATTTACTTTAATTTTTTAAAAAATTAAACAACTTTTAGTACTTGTTTAGTTTAATCAAGACATTAAAAAATGAAAATATCGGGAGAAAAAAAAAATGATATTCTCCGTACCCGTTATGGAATAAGGTTTTCATAAAAAAAAAAACATTTAATTTGATCAAATAGTTTTTTTTACAGGAAAATCAAATTTTAATGAGATCGGTCAAGTCGCGGCTATCTTGCCAATTTCGCGGATGAGGAGGAGGTGCTTTTAAACGGAAAAGTGATTGACAAAATGAAAAGGGGATTAAAAAGGATAGCGAAACTGTAAAATAAGTGAAAATAAATAAAATGTTTATCTAGGTATTTTCTCTGTCTATGTTTCAAAATAATCTCGTAAAATTTTGACAAACTTTAAGCGGTGATTAAAGTTGTCTCCCTTGGCGCCCCCCTCCTCGTCCGCGAAATGGGCAAGATGGCAGCGACACACACGATACGATCGCTTTCATTAATGTTGGATTTTCCTCTGTAAAAAAAAAAAAAAATACTCTATCAAATTAAGTGATTTTTTAATGAAAACTTTATTCGATAACGAGTACGTATAATATACTTTTTTATTTTTCAATATTTTCATTTTGTAATGTCTTGATTAAACTAAACAAGTGCTAAAAATTGTTTAAAAATTTAAATTATTTGTCATGTTTTTTGTTTGTTTTGTTTTTGTTTTCTTGCATTTCGTTCCGTTTCACTCGATCTTGATTTTTGATCGCAAGGTTAAGACCGCTTCTTCGGCGCTTCCAATGAAGCGCCGCTTCCTTCATGCTTACGAAATTGCTGAAGGCATCCATCTTGATTCTTACACAATTAAAATGTGTAAATATTTTAATCGTGCATTTCTTTAGTTTTTTATGGGTAAAATATTAAATTTTTACTCAATGACTCCTCATGTAATAATATTTAAATTAAGAAACATTTTGAATGCTTTATTTTCTCATATCACCCGCAAATCCTATTTTAACACATTACTCAAAAATGTCGTATTCCAAAAATCACGTAAATTCAATCGTTTTGGTTTTTTTTTTTTTTTTTTTGAAACTATGAAAATCAAATTTTATGATGAAGCTAAAACGGTGTCTTGATCCGCCATATTTAATAAAAAGGGACAACGCGATGTGAACTATCGAAATATAAAAATCAGTTTTATAATAACGAGGATACACCATTAATCGCTAAACATCGTAAAAAGAAAAAATAATTTTCAATATTTAAAGGAAAAAAAATACTTCATCAATTTTTCTGTGATGGATATGTCCATCATAAAGATTTTTCTGTATATTTTTTTAATTAAGTTGAATTCTAGATAAGAACCAAATTAATCTAATAACCGATTTTTCCAGAATTAAAAAGAAAAATTGGTGCTTGTTAAGAGACAGTCGATGGATCGATTTTTTAAATTGTCGTTTTTAGCAAAAACAATATTACGTAGTTAATTGTCATGTAGAAAATAGTAATATATCCAAAATTTACGAAAATTCATCGAGTAGAAAGTTATAGTTAAAAGGAATTTCTACAGAAAATTGGGTCAAAATCGCATTTTTCTTAGACGCTATAAAGTAGGCAGTAGGAGGCTATATACAGCGGAAATAACTCCGAAACAAATATTTTAAATTACTTATTCATAGTTGCAATATTTGTTGTCTATAGTGATCCTGTGCCTAAGATCTACAACTTTCTTGGTCTTTTTGCTAGGAACAAAATGAAGTATCTGTTCTAATATTTCGTCCTCTGTCAATGAAGAAATTTTTCTAGACTGGGGTAATTTTTATTTTTGTTTCAATCCAGAGGGCCCCCTTTTTGGAGAGTTGTATTTTCCCCCACATTAACAACCGACCTTGCTGATAGGTACAACATGGTCATCTTCAAATCTACTGTAAATAAATACTTGTCAGAAACCGTTGTTAATCAAATCAAACTCAGTCTATTCTCCATTCATCATCTTTATTATTCAGCAAACAATCCATCACCTTTTGGCCTTGATAAGTGGTTAACTGTTAGCAAAAATGTACATGAGGTTGGGTGTTTCTATATTGAACAAACGAATCAAAATATTGAATTTCAAGTAAAACATATGGTACCTATGTAATTTTCATGGCGCAAATAGAAACATATTAAAAAATTATGGGAAACTATAAGGTAGAAAATAATTATTAATAAAAAAGAAATTTATTAAATGAAGCAAAATCACTATATTATGCTGACTAAAAAAATAATTCACAGGGGAGATAATTAAGTTATGTTACTTACGGCACATTACTAACGTAATTCAAAATGTCAGACAAATTTCATTCCCCCTTTACCGAAAACTGTTTTTCATTAATAATTATTTTTCTATATTATCGTTTTCCATAATTTTTGGATATGTTACATTTTGAGACATAACAATTATGTAAATATCATTTGTTTTACTTGAAATTCAATATTTCGATTTTTAAATTTTGTTTGTTTAATATAAAAGCACCTAAGGTAAATCATTATTATTCTCTGTAATTTAAAAGCAAATAACAATGTTTAACTGAACAAAATGTAGGCTAGGATTGAGATAGTTTGTTCCCTAGTGAATGAGGTATGTTTTTAGTCTTGTGAAGTTCTATAAGGTACATGCTCCCAGGCTTTATATTTTCCTTTTGAAAGGAGTTTATTCTAATTGCTTCTGCCGGGGAATTTTTACAGGCATTTTTTTGTAAGTCAGTAATTTTCCTCTAGGGTACTGACTTTTCTAACCTTTGTGTTGCATGCCATGGAAGGGCGATAAACCGTTCAATTAAAAATGCATTTTTTATTGTAATTGTTGCTACCTGCATTGTCAAGTACATATGTTGTCAGTTCCTATTTTAGTCATGCAATGAGTTTGAGTTATCTTCAAACAATGTAGTACTGCTTAAAACCTTGTTTTTATCGTGTAGATAAACAAGATTTAAATTTATAGAAAGCAATGCAATGCAGAGATGTAATGAAAAAATACAAACTGAAGCAAACTAAGATATAACAATGGAATAAGCTATGCATATTCACCTTTTTATTAATACTATGTTTGTGTATGTATATATATATATATATATATATATATATATATATATATATATATATATATATTCTTTATACTGCAGATCGATCATAAACCTTTATTGGCCATCTTTGGTTCAAAGAAAGTATTAACTGTAGTTATATTTAACATACATCAATCTTCATAAATTAAACGATTGGTATAAATAAAAGGTAATAAGCATATTCCGCCCCTATATATATATATATATATATATATGTGTGTGTGTGTGTAAAAGAGATTTAGAAGGCTGTCACAATGTGAGGAATGAATTATAGTTGCTGTTGGTAAGAGGAGACGAGAACAAGTGGCGATTTACAAATCAATAAGTACATACATATATATATATTTTTTTTTTATATATATTTATTCAGTTGTATGGTAAAATGTCTTAGTTGTAAGTCTATGAGACGTCGCATAGACTTACAAGTAAGACATTTTACCATACAACTGAATAAATATATATATATATATAAATATATATATATATATATATATATATATATATGTATGTACTTATTGATTTGTAAATCGCCACTTGTTCTTGTCTCCTCTTACCAACAGCGACTATAATTCATTCCTCGCATTGTGACAGCCTTCTAAATCTCTTTTACACACCTATCCCACACAATGCTTCAAGCAAACTACATATCAATCCTATATATATATATATATATATACACTAGTGTTAGGACGATTAATTAGGAATTGTTTGAACTTTTTGGGAAATTGGAAAAAATTGTTCCTATGTTCCAATGCTAAAAACGCTTCCTTTAATTATCTTCTTTTTTTTTTTTACTGAGTTTGTTTAAAATGAAATCTTCCACTACTGGTATTAACAATAACATAATAAATATTTACTGATTTCGAACTACCAGTAAATCTAAAATCTATAGATCACCTCACCCCTACAAGTGTGTTTCTATTTTTTTGAGAAAATATATGCACACGTAACATGTTTTTACAATAATTATTACTTTATAATTCTAATAATTTTATATCTATTTATTCTATACTCCCATTCATTTTTACCTCCTTATTCTACCATTTGTTTATCCTCTATCTTATTCACTTAAAAAAATTTTTTTTTCTATATTGTATCCCTTATAATTTATCCCCTCACATACTATTATTTCTAATAATTTATATTTCGTATAAGTACTATTATAATTTCAGATACTCCCTCTAAAATATACCGATATAACATAAACTCTCTATTTCATGTAAACCCGTTGCATAGCTATAACCCATTAATACATGTGATTGAATAATTTCAATTAACTTACTCTAGTTTCTCTCAGAGAGTTTAAGCACACATATTGTCCACATATATTAACGCACCATGACAGATATGCTATACACCTACCTACATTATAAAATAAAAGCTATACTCCTCCTATATCACAGATTTAGTTTCTCCAAACAGCCTCAATATTTTATTTTGCTCCTAATATAACGATCGCTAGACATCGCATCCCTATTATATTACTTTGCATCTTCTCTACTCTTCTGATGAGAAGCATAAGGCTACGGAATACCATGGTATAAAGAGTTCTCACTTACCCTACACCCCTAATTGATGTATAATTGAATAAATCTCTCTCTCTCATATATATATATATATATATATATATATATATATATATATATATATATAAACTACTTAGCTTACTCATATAAAATTAATATACGAAAGTATAGATTTATGCGTAAACTAAGTATTTACTTCAAAAGTGCTCAATACGTAGGTAGAGCTAGTTAGCAAGTTATAATATATATATATATATATATTAGTATATAGTCTTATATTGTCATAGTCTTTATTTACTGCTATAAAAGCTCCAAAACATTTTGTTGAGCTTTCCATTATCCCAATAAGTCTCTTCTTAAAGAATTGATCTTATTCTCTTCCTTTAACTTCCCCATATATATATTATGTATAGTGTTCTTACTTGCCTCAGGTGGTCAAGTGAAGTATTCATATTGTAATATTTCAGGAAAACTTCCTTCATCAAACATGTTCAACTTTCAGATGTGTATATTGGGGCTATTGCAAAATGAGCAAATTCCATAGAAATTGGAAATTAATTATTTTTAGTTTAAAAAAAAACAAAAAAAAAGAGCGCTTCTATATGAGGGAACCTATATCAGCCTGAATTTTTCCAGTTGCGATTTATGAAAATGGTCAAAGCAGTTTATGCTGTAAAAGCCGCAAAAAAAAAAAAAAAAATACTGATGACACTAGGTAAGTCAAAATAAATAACATTAAAAAGATTAAATCTTTTTACAATAAATAAAATGAAGTGGACCTGAATTCACTCAATAATTTAAAGAAATTATTAAACCAATTTTTAAGAGTTACAGGAGGTGTGTGTGTGTGTGTGTGTGTGTGTGTGTAGGGGGGGGGGTAAGTGACTCTAACCTTAAGTTAGGTAAAAAAAAAAAAAAAATTAAAATGTTCATACTTAAACAGAATATGCATTGTGCTATTTCTTTTTCCTTTTTTAAGATAGAATTTTCAAGTTAAATCGGTATCTTTTGTTTATCATATTGTTAGGTGAAAGTACAGAATAGTTAAAAAGCTCCTCCTCTTATGTTAGGGATGGGTTTGTCGTGGTTTGCCAGCTAACCAATCCTATGTTTGTAAACATAAACACGCCATTGGCTGAAACTTGGCACTCCCGGAAATATGCTATGACCATGTATACAAAAAATAGCAAAGACCGTTTTCAAACAGCAAAGAGAAAACTCAAAAACTTCATCTTTCATAAACTAAACAAAAACAAAGGATCCAAAATTAAAATAAATACACTTAATAGATAGCAAAGACACTGTTAACTGTAAGTAGTATGTTGTGAAATTAATTATAGTCATTTTTTTGTTTAGCGACACCATCACTGGCTGTGGAGCCTGTATCACAAACAGCTTTCTATAAAGCTAGCAGCTTTCACAGCAAATCTTCAGTTCAACTATTCTGGGCTGCAAAAATCAACAGAGATTAGACCATTCCTGTAATGATCCAATCTCTGTTGATTTTGTGGTGGGAGTTTAGTTCTGTGCAGTTCTTGGCAATCCACCCTCCCAAGCTTTGCCGTCTCTCTTTGAGAAGGGGTTAGTTTATTGCTAATCGCCTGGGGCGCTCTCACTGGGGAATACCGACAGAGCTTCCCAGGCACTTTTTGCAGGTCAGAGTGCCCCTCGTTGGGGGGGGGGGGAACGCTGACTTCTCAATTCCACTTTCTGATTTTGATGTCTAAATTTTTGCAGTGGGAGAGAATTAAACAACTTTCAGCAGTTCAGTTCTGGAGTCAGGAGCACTCACTCCTGCAGCTTCCAGCGATTCTCCAGCTTACTCCTACAGTGACCCCAGTGCCTCCAGTTCTCTCCTGCAGATCCCACAGCCCTTGACATCTGGCTACTGGAATCTTATCCCCGTGAGATGCCAGTTCTTGCTCCAGTTGATCCTGAATCCATTGCTGTATATATTACGTTTTTTTTCCTGATTAAAATAAAACTCTGTAGACCTTGTCTTTAATCTAACGTCTGTGTTTGTCATTCTCCTTTGCTATTGTCATTGCCTCTTTACCTTGTGTCTACCTTTATTAATTGTACAGTTCATTGGCACGTCACACACCTTTTGACCCTCTGCAACAGGTTTCTAATTAATGTTATTTCAGCACGGTCCGTATTCTGCATAAGTACCAAAATGTTATTTCATTTAATGTTAACACTATTTAAAGTGTTTGGTGACAGCTTGGACATTTTTGGTCTTCTCTGTAAAAATCGGAAACATTTGTGTCAGTGTGGGTCTCCTCCTATAGAAATACTCCAAAAAAACAAAACAAAAAGAAACAAAACAAAGAGGTTAAAAAAAAAAAAAAACTAAAAAATGAATGCTTGTGTATAGTTTACATATGGAGAAATGGTATCAGCGTTGAAGTTGTAGTTTCAGAAACAGAAAATCTCAATTAGTTATCTCCCTTCAACTTTGATTTTCTTTAAAATAGGAATTTATTCAAATTCAATTAACTTTTTGACTGTAGTTCTGCATTGTTAGATTCCAAAGAAAATGTGCAGGTGTTATTATAACTAGCATTAAAAAGTGGGTTTCAAAATGTCATTCATGAAGAAAAAACGGAATTGGTTGGCTAAATTAATATTTGGAATAATATATATTTTAATTAAGTAATGTCTGCAATTTACGGAATGCTAAAATTACAACATTATTATTTAGAGACGCCTTCTTAATATGAGGAGAGAGGCTTTGATAACTATTCTGTACTTTCACCTAACAATTGATGCCGTAAAAAGTGAATTTAACTTGCAAATCTTATCTAAACAAATAGCGGGGTGCTTGTGTAGAATAGTAGATTTTAAAGGAAAACACATTTCGGTGTAAACATTATTACGTACTTACGTGACATGTCGAAATAACATTAAAAAAATGACGTAAAATGATCCAGTCGAAGATGTTTTACATAGTTTGGTAAATGTTTAACTACAACAGAACGCCGACCAATAAAATTTGTTTTTAGAGGTTGTCAGGGTTGCTGACAATGAATCTGATATTCAAACCTGGCGCAAATTTACCATTTGCATAGTATTAACTACTGTACCCTACGACTATTTTGTGCCATTTCGCCGCTACATGCGAATGTGGTACTTACTGAAATGTACGTTCGCGTACATGCGCGTATTCACATGACGTTTCACAAGGCACTTGAATACATGGCAGACACTTTGAGTTGCAAGAAATATTTTCCATAAAATAAAAAAAAATTGTTTTCACTTCATTTATGTTTTTCGTTTTTTTTTTTTTTTTTTTTTTTTTGAGGGAGGTATTTAATTATAGAACTTGTATAGTTTTTAACAGGTGCTTCTACAGTTTAATTAACCGTTTTTTCCTAAGTTAACCGAGCAGCCGCCACAACAACCCCCCCACCCCAAATGTAAACAGAATTTTAGTGAAATATTAAACGGTTCTTCTGCTTAGTCAATGTCGGCGTGTTACTAATAAAAAAAAGGTCAATTAAATTAAATTAAAAGCACCTGTTAAAAACTATACAAGTTCTATGATTGAATACCTGCTTCCAAAAAAAAAACAAAAAACATGTTTTCATAAACCACTCATGAAAACTTAATTTAAAAAAAAAACATGAAAAACTATGTAACAACACAAAAAAATGAACATTTTTAAAAAACTTTATTTCAAATGTTCGCTAAAGATTCTACCGCGAAGTGACAAGTCCATTTTACTACGCGCGTGTGCGCCATGTTAGAAAACACTACCGCCGTATCGTTAACGAAGGCGGTGAACTGGCTTAAAATAGTCCCAGGGTGCAGGGGTTCATACCATGCAAAAAGTAAATTTGCGATAAGTTTGATTATCAGATTCGTTGTCAGTAACCTCGAATACCCCCCCCTAAAAAACTTATTGGTTAGTGTTTTGTTGTAGTTAAAGTAAACCTGTATCGATAATTTTTTTCTGTAAAAAAAAAAAAAAAAAAACTCTCTTCCACAACAATTGTTTGACATAATTGATCGCTTGCAGTTACCTCCCCTGGATTTTGGGATCTTTTCCATATTAAAACATGCGATAAAACTATAAATCGATAAATTTATATTTTTACTTGATTATTACTGGATTATTTTTCGCAAGTTTTTAAATTTATACTAATTTCAACAAATCAGTTAATGTACTATACTATTTGTCATGCTCAAAATTGTGAAAATAAAATTCAACTTCGTACGCTTCATAAATCGTTATAAAATTTTAAAAGTTAGTTTTTTGAGGAAATTTTATTTTTCTTTCGCTTTACGACGACGCGTTATTATAAGAGAAAGAACTTGAGCCACGTACCCTAACCGGGTATTTAAAAAAAATGGTATCTTACCCGGCTCTGTTTAGTTTAAAACGGAACTAATGTCATGACGTCACACTATCACTTGTGGCATCTACGAGTATTGGATTTGCAAAAAAAAAAAAAAAAAATGCTTTAATTTTATTGAACACAGAAGAAATAAATCAATGAAATTTATTTGTAATTTACAAATTTTTTATTTTATTTTTTTTAGTTTGCAACAAACTGACAATGCCGACTAAAATAAAATTTGCTCCGTAAGACCTTCCGGTTCTGATTTTAAAGATCAGAAGAGCATGTCTTCCAATTCTATCTAGGTAAGTCAATTTCTTCTCGTGTCGTTTAATCATCTAAGAAACGTATCGAACAACTTTTAACAGTAACGGGTTTATTTAAAACGAAACCGAAAACTCTCCTCTCGATCACAGTTAAACGAAATATCCCAGATGTTTCTGTGTTCATTTTTATTTTACAGGGTATTATTAGGATACTCCTGGCTATAAACTGGGGGATTAAATTTCAACGTACGACTTTTTAAAACTATACCCCCATCTTCGGACCACTTCGAAGCTGTGTTTTATATGTCTGCAATTTGCATACCCCTGCAACTTGATGTATGGAAAGGAAACTTTTTCGATTATTTTTATCTGTCATCTTTGTTTTGTCCTTTTAGTAAAATTACAGCATATAAATAATTTATTTTTTTAACCCAGATTAAAAAAAAATGTATTTGTGCTGGCTTGTTGTTATAATGCCCCCCCCCCAATATGTGTAATCTATTTCGCCCCATTTGGGTGTGGTTACCTGTCTTGACGGGTGCTACTTAAACCAAAAATACCTGTCCCTGATGTACACACGTTGCGAAATATATTCTCTTGTGTATATTTAAAACAAACATACTGATCTTTTTTGTTTTGTTTATTTCGGGTGGAATAATTCGGTTAAAAAAATAATTTTATAAATATTTTTTTATTTTATTATACCATGGTCAAGTTTATTTTCGCTTCGTATCAAACCCATCTGTTAACTTAAAAATAAACTTGTTTACTTTCTTGGTACTTATGCAGAAAAGGTGCCGTGCTTTTTTTTATATAGTAATTTCAAGTTAAATTCATGTTTTACAGTATCTTTTGTTTATTAAATTGTTAGGTGAAAGTATAGAATAGTTACAAATACCCTCCTCTCCCCAAGTTAAGAATAAGTTTCTAAATGATAACGTTATTATTTCAGCACGGTCCCTATTTATCATAAGTACCACTTAACCAAATATTTTGTTTTCTTAACAAATTAATAACACCTCATTAAATTCGTCTCTATTACAATAAAAATAGCAGGCATCTCTTACGCGTGTTTTTCGTCTATACGTAACTATGATAAATACAAATTGACTTTTTTGTTTGCAAATTTATTATTGTGTAATATTTATCGAAATTAAAAATATAAGGCAAATCTATTAAAATCCATTATTCTTGAGCAACATTTTTTTTCACCCAGAAAGATAAAAACCTGCATTTTATCATGTGAAAAGTAGAATTACCAAAGCTTTTTCTAATTTTAATAGAATTTTTAATTTTCTAAAAAAAAAAAAAATAAAATAAATAAAATAAAAAAATTCACCGCCATTTTTGTATCGATGGATAACATAATTAAATATTTTTGAAAGTGAGGAACCACCCCCGAAGACTTTTTGCTGAAACTGGGGAACCACCCGAAGAAGACTTATCTTTAAGAAGCTGATTACGGGGAGGTTGAAAATAAGAAAATAAACACCCCCAACCTCCCTATGTTAAGAACGGCTTTCAGAATAAACATCCTTTGGAGGTTAGACAAAACCAGTGCAAGTGCACACTGCACAAATATTTATTTATTTATTTATTTATTTTGAATCTGTTATTTATTTTTGTCTGAATAAGATTTAAGATGATTTGCTATGCAAAAATATAACATAAGTACCTGAATTTTTTTTTTTTTTTTTTACATTTAAATAATTCCATCTTTTATCCCACTCTATAGATTTTGAGTGGCGAAATTAAAAAAAATCCCAAACTTAATGATTTATTTGGAAGAAACTACGGTAGCCTTTACTAGATAAAATGAAGTTTATTTAGTCTTGTAAATTTCCATGTATTTTAAAACGTTTTGACGATTAAGTGAATAATCAACTTTATAAGGGTTTAATTATTTTTTTTTTCATAAAGGATATATATATATATATATATATATATATATATATATATATTTGTTTACTGTTTTATGGGAAAGAATTCCAACAAAGTGCTCGATTACAAAGAAAAAATTTTCAATATAAGAGCTTAATATTTATTTAAAACTGTACAGACAGAAGGTCAGAAAAACATTGGTACCGTCGGTTTCAAGCCTACGAGAGCCTAACATCATTTACCATTAACTAGTCCCCCTTAAGTTAGGCTTGAAACCGACGGTACCAATATTTTTCTGACCGTCTGTACAGTTTTAACTAAATGTGTGAAATATATATAAAATAAAATTTGGATTTTACCGTCACTGGATTATTTATCTTCCACCAGACTATCCATTCATGTGTAATCACCTTTTTCTTCACCATATTCCCTCTGCTTCACTTTTTTTGTTTTCAAGTAAGATCTTTGACTTACTCGTTGTTTCATCAAATACTTTTGCATGCAAAATCCGATCCCGCATTTTGCTAATTCCTACCCTCTGATGAGAAGGAAAGTATTTCTTCGAAACTCCACAGATTAAGGACTATCCACTTATCTAGTGTTTCCTTTTCAGATTAAATAGGTTTTTAACTCATTTCAAAGTGTTTTTAACATGTTTTATTAACTGTTTGCTCGCATATATATATATATAATGTTGCCTACATAACCCTCAAAATGAAGCAACGATGAGGCTGGCTAGTACCAAAAATTTTTAGGAATGTTAGACACCGTGTGTGTTTGAGACAACTCCTGCCTCTAGTATCATGCTTAGTCAGCTTGACCCTGTCTTGCCATGTGGACGATAAGTGTGGTAGATGCAAGTCCCACACTTTAAACTAAGTCAAATCACATCATCAGATTGTTGACAAATCAGTAGTGTTCCTATTTACTTGCCTCCCCATGAGGGCAGAGTTAGACACAAGATCAGTTTTTAATGTGGGGAAAAATTAAAATGGGGCACTCTGAATAAGAACAAACATAAAAATTGACCCAGTTTAGAAAGATTTCTCCTTCATTGAATGAAGAAAGGATAGGTTGTGTAACATCAAATCAGATAGTACACTCTGATCTTAGCCCCCAAACCAGTGATGTTTGTGGTCTTCATCGACAATGGACAACATAGGCAAGTATTATTTTTTTTAATAATTGAATTAAATGATAATTCCAAACCCCCTTCAATATTATGTTATTTTTGCTTTATTTCTTTTTCTTCACACTAATTTCTATCAAGCTTTAATTTTTCCTAGTAAATACCTATAAAAAAACTAAAATTGCTTTTTTTTCTGATATTTTTGTTTTACACCAACAATAAATTCTTTTATTTTCCAAAATTAAATGTATTTTTAATTTCATGATTACAATCATTTTCCTATTTTTAACCGTGAACCATATACTTGTTTCAAACCATATACTTGTTTCAAACCATATACTTGTTTCAAACCATATACTTGTTTCAAACCATATACTTGTTTCAAACCATATACTTGTTTCAAACCATATACTTGTTTCAAACCATATACTTGTTTCAAACCATATACATGTATCAAACCATATACTTGTTTCAAACCATATACTTGTTTCAAACCATATACTTGAGCAACCAAAATTGTGGCATCTTGTAATGGCAGACTTGGACGTAATTTTGGAAAAAGGAAGCGGTAATAATTGTTTGTAAATGCAGAACAACTACTTTTTAGGCTTTATGGTATAGCATAGATGAGGTAATATCACGTAACAACAAATTGCCCAAAAGAATTATAGTATTTTCAGCAAAATGCACAATTATTTATTAATTTTTTTTTTGTTTTTCTCTTTTGGTATCAATTCTTCAAAGAATTTCCTATATAATGGTATATTAGCAATATTGGGCTCACTGAAAGAAAATTAATTTATTTTTTGAAGATTTAAAAGTAGTCTTTCGTAAAAATAATGAAAATATATATATATATATATGTATATATATATATACAGACACCCTGTAATAAATATCAACTATTAATACAAATATAATACACTAAAACAATAAGACTCTATAGTAACTTTACGGATACCCTGTATATATATATATATATATATATATATATATATATATATATTTTTTTTTTTTTTTTTTTTTTTTTTTGTTGCTAACATGAAAGAATAATTAACAAATTTCACAATTCAAAATACAAAAGATGAAAAATTAAACACCTGCCAAACTGGGATTTTCAACCTTAAAATCTGATACATGTACAGTTTTTTTTTTTTTTTTTTTTTTTTTTTTTATGATATACCTATAATATAAATCTCACCTGTCTGTTTAAATGTATGTTTGTATAAAACTTTCGACAGATGCAACGGATTTTCAACCTTAAAATCTGATATGTGTACAGTTTATTTTATGATATAAATGTCACCTGTGTTTAAATGTATGTTTGTATGTTTGCCTAAAACTTTTGACAGATGCAACAAATTTTCAGATCGGTATCGTTTTAAAGCTCGACCCTTCGGACAACAAATATCGAAATATTGGCTAAAAACAT
Organism: Euprymna scolopes; assembly: GCF_053919585.1. NCBI lineage: Eukaryota > Metazoa > Mollusca > Cephalopoda > Sepiida > Sepiolidae > Euprymna > Euprymna scolopes. The sequence goes on along the minus strand of NC_136505.1, from coordinate 17,328,151 downwards.
TAATTCCTTCACCTTCAACTGGGCACTTTTCTACAAGGAAAGGTCGCTTTTTTCAACGATATTTTCGAAAGTCATCCCGTTTTTGATTGACTAGCCTTAATTTAAACCTTTTCCACTTCTGATTTGGCGATGGACGCAACGACAGATATCACTTTTTTTGTCACATTCTTTTCCTGTTTCGTGATACGGGTTTGCTCAGCAAACACCTCCAAACAGCCAGGCAATAGCTGTGTCAGAATCTTTTGGGAATTTTTGACACCCTTAACACAAAACTGCAAATAAAATATACAAAACCCGTAATTTCTTTTTTTAAAGTGGATTGTTTAATTGCTTTATGGAATATACTTCCAAAATAACTAAAGTTTTTTTAAAAAATAATAGAAGTATTATTTTTTATTTTTTAAAGTGTTTACAAAGTGCATGCATGCACTCATGCAGCCATTTTTTTTCTACGTAATGAATTGAATTTTACGACTTAAATATTTTTCAATTTAAAAATCTATCAAAATTTTTCTATTGGTTCAAGTGTTAAGATATTTTCAGGTTTAATGTGAAATTTCATGCTCTTTCCAATAAATATTCTAGATAAACGTTTTTTTCTTTTTTTAATTTTGAAATGTCTATTAAAATGAAAATAATTTTCTCACTTAAGGTTTATATATCACAAATTGATTTTTTTTTTTTTTTTTTTTTTTTTTTAAGTGAAAGCTCATATTTTGAAAATATTGTCCAGTAAAAATTGGGCACCTACATCAATTTTTTCTATTTCATTCGATGTTTTTGATTTTGGGATTTTTGACAAAAAAAAAAAATTCATTGCATGATAAAGAAACAAAATATTTTAAATCAAAAACTCATGTAATTCTTTAAGAGAATTTTTTAAAAATGGAAAAATTGTCGGCTAGTTTGTGTTTAAATGGCAACTTATTCAACTGATGAGTAAAATGTGATCATTTTTCAAATACGGTGATCCATATTGATTAATTTTAATTGTTGACAGCAAACACATGTCAGAAATTCAGAGGGGAGACAACCAAAAATAATTTAACTTTTTTCATGGACCATTATGGCGGTTTTGGGCTTTCGTATTTTTCAACTGCAAGAAAGGTAGACAACTCCGTTCTGAACATCTAATATTACAATTTAAAATTGCGGCCTTTTTGAATCTTCGCTTAAAAAATTCTTATATTTAAAAAGTACATGGAATATAAAATATAAATATGGACAAATTCTTAAAAATGAAGAATGGAAGAACCCATTGATTATTATTTTTTATAGGTAAGTGATTTATTGGAATTTATATATATTTTTTTATTCAATGTAAGTTAAACTTCATTGAATTTCTTAATCTTTTAAAGAAAACCGATTTAAAAAAAATATTGCATATTTTTCTATTAAACTTTTTATTATTTTGCTCCTTTTATTGCAAAAAAATAGGGTTTAAATTACATTTTTCGAGTAGTTATAAGCTTTGAAAGATAGTGAGTCTAATTATTCAAATTTTTATCACTAATTTTTAATGGCGACATCTGACACTGCTAGCCAGGCAAGTATATAAATGAAAAGTCTATATTCCAAATTTCAAGATGTTGACTATACAGTGGGTGTCTATTCATGAACAAAACTAAGTATTATAGTGGTATTTAAGTATAGCTTTATTGAGAGCAGGCATTTTCCTGCCTCCTCACCAAAGGAGAGCTTAATCTGGGTGTAGCCATTGAATGCCTAAAGAGCATTCATGGCTGGTATTTACTACTCCCCTCAAAGAAAAAAAAATTGAGTAGATATGAATTAATCTCAGAAATAAATTGAAAATTTTTCATATAGATTTTGGATTTCTGTAAAAGATGGAAATTCCCATAGTCGACCAGAACTTATGCATTTTGGGACGAGTCCAATTTCCAATTTTGTAAATCCTCTCTATCTGGCCCAAAATATAACATAAGGGGGATACTTAAGGTACGGAGGATGGAAATTCAAGGCATAAATATATATATATATATATATATATATGAAGGGTGTTCCAAAAGTAATGCCTCCTATTTTTTATTGTGCTTGAATGGATCAGAGGGGATTGCAAATTGAATTGCTATGATTGACGTTATGCATCTATAACTTAAAAGTTTCATCTCTCTGTTGCAGATATTGACAGTGTGAGACTCTAAGAAAGCAACACCTGTCATGGACATGGTTCAGAAGCAGAGATGCATCATTGAATACCTGGCAAAAGTACTGAGAATGGTGGTGACTATGTAGAAAAATAAATTTTGGAGCCCAAAAGATCACTTGTTTTAATGGTACCACTCCCGTTTTGATAGCTCAACTTTTTGAGTTAATAAAAAAAAAAGTAGCGGGGCATTACTTTTCAAACTACCGTAGTATATTAACATCACAATAGTGCATTTTATGGTACACATGAAATATAGATATGCCAACTAGGCTGAAAAAACAGCCGCCATCTATAATATAAATCTCACCTGTCTGTTTAAATGTATGTATGCATGCATGTCTCGGAAAAACTTTCAATGGAGGCAACGGATTTTCACAAGATCAGTATCATTTTGAAGCTCAACCCATCGGACGACAAATATTGAAAAATTGGCCAAAGACATTGGGGAGAGAGAGGTCTTTTTTTTTTTTCCGATATTTTCCAAAGTCATCGCCTCCTTTTGATTATCTAGCCTTAATTTGAGCCTACATCACTTCTGGTTTGGCGGTGAGTGCAACAGCTAACGTGTCTAGTTTTTCACTTTCTTTTCCTTTGTGGTATGGGTTCAAGCCTGCCTGCCTGCCTACTACCACTTTTTTTTTTTTTTTGCTCAATACACACCTACAAACACCTGGGCAACACCAGACCCTAGGCTAGTCTTATATAAATGAGTCAAAAGCGGCATGGCCAAATACGTTTACTTGTAGAAGTATCAGAAAATGCAGTAACATTTGCTCTATCAAAAGTATTGAGCATTTTGGTACTTGTCCAGAACTCAATCTAAAAAAAAAAGAAAGAAAACACAAATCTTTGTACGTACCCATCACGAAACAAATGTCATATTCTAAAAGTCACGTAAATGAATCAAGTAGATTTTTTATGACAATCAAATTTTATGAATAAGCAAGCATAGTGTGTCACTGGTTACCTCCCATTAACAACCTCTCCAAAAATAGAAATCAAAATCAGCCTTGTTATATTGATTTTACTCTTAAAATCACTAAGTGTTAAAAAAAATGATTTTCTATATATAAAAAATACTTGATCAACTTATATGATTTTTGCTATATGACGTGCACATGCATCAAAGATTTTTTTGTATATACATATATATATTTTTTAATAAGGTTGAACATTGGACAAGAACAAGAACATTATTTTTTTTCTATAAAATATACGACTTACCAATTGTATAACTGTATGATTAGTTTTATAGCTCCCAAACATTGCTAATTACCATTTTTTACATACAAAATTATCATAAAAACCAATATCCTTTCTTAGGCAACACAGTATTTGAACATACTTGCTCTATGTATGATATTGAGCACTTTTTGATTAACACATACCACTTAGCAAATGTAATATTGCATTATTATTATTACTATTTCATTGTTCCTGGCAACATCAAATTTCTCGTCTAGTATGCAACACTGTAATAAAACATTTTAAAGACAGTGGAGTTATTGTTCCTGTTTAAACACATTTGCTTTATTCAGAATATTGAGCACGTTGGATTGATTTGTACAACTTAATAAATGTAATACTGTATTATTTCATAGCTCCTGGCCATGTTGACTTCAGTTCAAAGTAAGGAGACCTCCAGAGCACTTCCAAAATTAAAAGCTACTGGGAGCACATCTTTATATATTAATACGATAGCGTGTATGTTATTTTGTGTCACACTTACATTTTTTCTTCCAAGTGACTGTCGTTTCTTGTTTCTTGTAATAAATAATTTTATCAAGAATTCTTCATAAGTTTTGCTTTCAATTATAGCTGAAGGAACTCCAGTTATATATATGTATATATATGTGTGTGTGTGTGTGTGTGTGTTTTTTTCTTTCCTTTAGTTTTAGTTTTGATTCAAGCTGATGGACCCAAGTCATATGGATAGATATATTTCATTTTTTAAATCACAACTTTATAATATATAAGAATTGATAGAAATTTGACTCTATAATAATATATATGAAATCTGCATAAATTAAAATATCATATTATAGCGTATTCTACGACTGGCCTACACCAGACGTTCCTGTTAACTTAGATAAATACGTTTGCAGTTTTAACAAAAGAGCTACAATAATATCAGGGCATCTCCATTTACATTGAACATCCACAGAATACCAACATCAATATATTACATATGAAAGAGTCTGCTGTGAAATTTCCACAGGTCTTGCTAGTTAATATTAGCTTGTTTTAGATGTGCAGCCATCCAGAACGACCTGCATTTTTCTTTTGTCTATGAATAACGATTCTATTAAATATTTATCTAGTAATATTACATGATTTAATTTTCATGAGACGGCCTTCATGCCAGACCTTCGCAAATGCTTTGGATATAACAATGGCTACCATCCTAGCTTCACCTGCCTTATCCAACATATGTGTTCAGAAATAATTGCTAGGATATCCACAGTAGAACAGGCTTGCCTAAATCCATACTTGGACCGGTTTCAAAGGCACGGCATTAATTTTGACCCCAGCACACGGGCTTAGAGTCATGCATGCACTCGTACGATATATCTCCTGGATGATGCCGCCTGCGTGCACTGGCTTAGAGAAGAGTAAGGGACTTTACTACCAAGGATGGTTACTCTACTGGTTCCCTATCAAGCTCATCACTTAACTTCAGTTGGGTTTAGGCAAATTTAGTTGTCTATTAGATTTCCCCGAATCTCCAATTAAAACAGTTAAAAGCAAAGCTTGCACAAATACGAGGCAAAAATTTAACATGTAATAATAATAGGAGGCAGAAATATATTTCATGCATATTTTTTTGTGGGAGTTTCATTTATTTATCTTTTATAAACAAACAAACAAAATAGTCAAGAAATGAAATAAAAAAAATGTTTGATGATGGAGGAAAAAAAGCTGTCGCCACTAGTCCGAGAGAAAAGAGTTCTGATGCGAACGAATTTCTTTTTTTTTTTTTTTTGTGGGGGAGAGACAGAATTTCACAAACCTGCTTCTAACGGGAACCAACTTGATCATCTCTCAATGAGATGTACAGGGAAGAGATGTCCTTTTTTCGTTTTCATGTTCTTTCAACTTCTCGGTGGTGATATGTGACTGCGCAGCCTTTTTAAAATCCAATTCTCTTTAACGCTTCTTACTTTTCGGAGCCCAATGAAAAACATCCGTCACTTTCCATTGCCAACTCAGACTCTTTCTCTCCCTCTCTTCTCAGCTGCCCCTAATGTCTCCTACATGCCACAACGACCACATGTCATGGCATCTGGCCTTGCATTAATTCTAAAAATAGCTTGACCATAACAACGTCGCGGTTGTTTGGTTTCTTTCCACTTTGCCATGCTCGACTTAGTCCACCCTTGGGTTTTATTTTTCTTCCCCCGTCGTTCACTGAACCTAGGACTGTGACAGTAGTCTAACAATTATGAGATTGTGGACTATTGGTGGATTGATTAATAAAGATTTTAGGGAAGAAAGGGATGAGACTGATAGGGCGATAATTTTGCAAGTTAGTTTTTCGCACAAATTCCAAAACATTAGTACTGCAGAGGTAGTTTTCAAGCTGTCAGGGAAGAAAGATTTGGCAAGGTATTTATTATAGTTTAAAGAGGACAGTGACCAGCTCAGCAGAGCATTTCTTTTATTTAAATTATTAAAGAATGAATCATGTCTGGCTGACATGCTTTGGAGGTGTCAAGAATTTTTATAATATTCAAGATATGAGGAAAGAAAGTTGACCAGATCATTGTCTAGCATCTGTGCATAGTAAGAAATTGAGAAGTGGGTGATTTGTACAGTTCAAGGTGAACCACTGGGCAAGCAGTTTAGCTACATCGTGTTAGTTAGATAGTGGTGATGGTGAGGAGGTATGTTCTTCAAGGTTGAGAAGTTTATTCCTATTTGTAAGAAAAGGAAACAAAAATGTAAAAGGATGTATAAAAACAAAGGCAATAATAAATTGTCATAGATTTAAATAGAAAAAGGAAGTATATTCCTAGCTGTAATGTTTAAGGCATTGAAAAAAAAAATGCAGAAAGTGCCTATTTTTCACCATGAATGATTGAAAGCAATAAAAATACTAGCAGGTCCATCCATCCAGCATGGCCACAGCCGAGATTCAACTCACTACACGAGTTTGTAGTGTAATTCAGATCTTGTCAGTAGCTGAATTACTTGATGCTTCGCCAGGGCTATCAAGGGTATTTTTTTTTTTATCATGACGCCATCACCAGATGGGGTGCCTACCATGTCTTAAGAGAGTCCCATCTACCCTCGAGAGAAGGATAGATGGCGCCAGTTTCTCAACCTGGTATTTTACCTTGTGGTACATACATACAGCGCCTCGCCTTCCCAAATGGTCACCTATCTGGTACTGGCCAGGCTCAACGTTGCTTAACTTCAGTGATCTGGTGAGAACCGGTGTGTCAACGTGATTGTGCCATATCACAAAAGCAGGTAGACTCAATGTTGTTCAGGATTGAATGAGGATTAACAAATGTTCCACCCTCCTATACTTTTATTGGCATCGAAATTGGTGAAATCACCCGTTTTTTTATATCAAGTCGATTTATTGCCTGCTCTAGTTGGAGACCCCCCCCCTCCCCTGGAGTGTACTGGGAGGAGGCTTCACATGCCTCACTGCAGGAACTTAGTTCACAATACATTGTACTGTAGAGAATGTACTGTTGATTTTATAAAATTATCTTAAAATAATGACTTCACTGAAAGTTTCAAATGCAAAAATCAATTATAATAGTTCAACTGTGCTCTAAACAGAAACGTCCCTTTCAGATGCATCTCTCTTCAAAGAACCAACTGTTGATTTTATGAAATTATTTTTACATAATTATTTGAATTAAAAGTTAAACGTACAAAAGTCTAGTATCAAGGTTCAATTGTGCTCTAAAAAGAGACATTCATTTTGAATGCACACCTGTTTTATAAAAGGATTTACAGTTGATTTTATAAGTTGGGCCTTTCTGCTTGTGCGGTGATAAAACTTTGCAAATATCCTTGTTGAAGTTCCTTCTTTAATTCAATTTTTACTGATTATCAATTTTCAATACTTATCAGATGCAATCCAATACAAAACCTACGTAAGAACACTCCTAGACATTTTAAGTACCTTTGTTTGAAATTTCAAAAACATTGGCCCAGCTGTTTCCGAGTCCATAGGGAATGAATTCCCAAACACACAAAAATCCTTTTTTATAATAGGTATATATTTCATGTATCCACATAAATTTTGTACAATATAATTTATCGATTTTCAGTATTTTACTTCAATAGTGTTCAATATATTTTCATAACTTACTAGTTAGTGTGTGTGTGCGCGCGCGCGTGTATAAATAATAATAGCCTGACAAATTTTCACATGAAATGCGGAAAATTTTATGTAGCTTAATTGCTATACATTTTTATAGCTTATTACCTAACTCTACTAATGTATTGAGCACTGCTGGATAACTTAATACATAAATTTTATGTAGATCCATAAAATATATAGATATATATGATGGGAGGATTCCAATATTTTCCTGATTCTGATACAAGTACCCATTCCAATACAATTACAGATTCCAATTCTTTATAAATCTCTAAATATCTAGTTTCTTTTCCTCCAATTACAGTAAAAACATTAAATATTTTCTCTAGCGTAAACATACACTTACGGTAATGATCTATAGATTTTATATTTATTGATAGTTTAAAATCAATAAATATTTGTTTTGTTATTATTATCAGCAGAGGAAGAGTTTGTTTTAATCAAATAAAAAAGATAATTAAAGGAATCGGTTTTGGCATTGGAAAATACATATTTTTTCGATTCTAGTGCTCTCAAAAGTTCCAATTTTTCCGTTTCCCGATTAATCGTTCAAACACTAATATATATCTATAAATATAAAAGCGAAAATGTGTGTGTATGTGTGTATGTCTGCAAAAGGGTTTTTTTCGCTGTGATTCTCGGTCGGCTCGCTCCTTAAAATTTTTTATATCATATCTAAATGATAATATCTACAAGTTAACGGGGGTCGCCTGTCTATTTAATATGCCCGACTTTGAAAAGCTAAATATTCAACATTTTTCGATCCCCGCGTGTGGATTCGGCTTTTTTGTATAATAAAAAGCGAAACTAACTAAAAAAAAACTGCCCTGCAGTCAAAGTTGACCTCATTAAGTCATCAAGTATGGGCGCCTGCCAATTCTTAATACTTAAATAAATTCAAGCATCCTTCCTCGACTACTTCTTGCTGGCCCAGTGGTTAACGTCGCATGTTTTTTCCACACTTTATTTTCCAACTTCGCCTCAAGGCTTCGGGTTCGATCCTTCCTACTTACCTATCAAAACTTTTTTTTTTTTTTTTTTACTCCCTCCCCCCGACACAAACACCCAGGCAACGATTCTTTTGTTTTGATTTACCCAAAAACACACCTCGAAACACCTGGGCAACGCCGGGTACCCCCGCTAATATATATATATATATATATATAAATCGTAAATTTAAGTGATAAAAAATCATGCATTCAAGTGATGACCGATCATGGCACATTTGTACACTGTCAGACTGCAGATACTGGTGTCATGAATTCAATCCTAACCTCTGCTGATGACGGCTAAAATCTAGAAACATGCATGTCCATAAGTATATTTAATAATATTAGCCAACACTGCAATGCAAACCCCATTAATATATTTTATCAAAATCAAATGACACCAAATTTGTGAATCAAAGAAAACGCAATTAAAAATATATGTAGATACTTGAGGCCTGTTGACAATAATTCTAAAATTAAATTTATTATCAACTACAAGAAGATGTCTTGCGTAGTTCGTATTGGATGGACTTCATTAATGGTGTGCACGAACTTGCTGTTTTTAATACTCAAATTTTTAATCGACTTTTCATCGACTCTATATATTTTAACTTATCGCCATTTACTGTATATTTTAGTTTTCACTTTTAATTCTCATTTTCGCTTATTTAGACTTTTACTTCAACACCTGATGATGATGATTCGTGGACGAATCGAAAGTGCTCGTGACAGCAACAACTATGGAACTTTTATTAATATTTTTGATTTTGATACAAAAAAGATTATATGGAAAATCGAAAAATTAAAAAAAAGAATCAGAAAGCAAAGTGTCTCTGTTGCATTTAATAATATTTGCTTGAATGAAAAAATGCTGCCTAAATATACCAATATATATATGTGTGTGTGTGTGTTTATGTATTATAGAAATTACTGTTAAGAGAACCTTCAAATAAGTTTCAATAAGAGTTAATTTTTCATGAGTAAGTTGCTGGAATCCATATTAAATAGAGAAATAGTCAATCACCTCAGCAGAGTGACATGCAATATGGTTTCTGTTCTGCAAGATCTACTGCAGATGTGCTAACGGTTATATCTCATAGGATTAATAAATCTCTTGACAAAGGCTTCCTTTCTAGGACAATTGCTCTGGACAAGGTATGGCATAAAGGCCTACTTCACAAGATTTCCAGCTACGGTATAACTGGAAATGCTTTCTCTATCATTAAATCATTTCTCTCTGACAGGCTCATAAGAGTAGTGGTCGATGGACAAAAATCAGAGGCCTGCAGTATTAATGCTGGAGTCCCTCAAGGGTCCATCCTGGGCCCAACTCTCTTCTTGATCTACATCAATGATCTCCCTAAACACATACTTAAATCATTCGTTGACATCTATACTGATGATACGACCATCTACGGCAACACATCAAAGGCTGTAAATGACAAAGTTCTATCTGATTCTCTCTCCTCTGATCTCGGGCGCGTGGTTCAGTGGGGAAAGACGTGGCAGGTTACCTTTAATGCATCTAAAACCAAACTCCTATCTTTACATCATCAACGCTCTGATCCTCATCTGGCATCAATTGAAATGGATGGCTCTCGTCTAGGAGAAGCCCCATGTTTTGACAAGCTTCTGGGCTTGACCTTTACTCCTGATCTGAAATGGAACACATACATCAAGTCTATTGCCAATGTTGCTGGAAAGATGGTGGGATCCTTCTACCTCTCCAGAAGATATCTCACTACTGATGCAATTTCTCTATCTATATAAAAGCCAAGTACGTTCAAGGATGGAATACTGCTGCCATATCTGGGCAGAAGCTGCTAAAAACAGCCTATCCTGCCTTGAAAGATTACAAAATAGACTTCGTGGCTTAGTGGGGGATGCCCTTTTCTCTTCCCTGCAACCTCTCTCCCACAGAAGAGACGTTGCGAGCCTATCCTTGTTTTATCATTATTTCCATGGCAGGTGCTCGTCTGAACTCCAATCTCTGTTCCCCCCCTAGCCAATCTTTCACGAAAAACACCCATCTAGCTGAATCCACTGTCAAAAATTTTCCCCACTCTAAATCAAAACGTAGATTCCATGAACAAAGCTTCTTTCTTAGAACTGCACGCCTGTGGAACTCTGCCTGTTTCCCACCTGACTACAACCTGGATATCTTCAAGTCCAACGTAAACAAATTCCTGATGAACCGCCCCCTTAAGTAGGCACTTTATTAAATCTCCACACTAACGTACTGTACTTGCAATAACCTTTATCCCTGAGTGGCTTCCTGGCCTTGATAAGTGGTGACCACCTTGTAAAAAAAAAAAAGATTTAACAGTTCTTATTAGATTGCCAAAGTTAAGTGATGTAGAGCCTGGCCAATACCAGATGGGTGACCGTTTAGGGATACTAGATGCCATCTTTCCATAACTTGGTTATGGATGTGGCTTGGAGGTAGGGGGAATCTGATATTCCCTGTAAACTTCCTACTTCAGAGGAAGCCGGCATAGTCCGAACAGGTATTATTTTGTTTGTGAGATGTTTCACGAAATTTCAAGAATTGCAAGTGCGTATTTCTTTTTTGTATTATAGTCAAGCCGAAGTAAAATAAACGGTTAATTTTCTTGTATTAATTTTTAAGTGGGTACAAGTTGTGTAAGAGTTTTACGATGAAAGATGTGCGATACATAATTAGTCTTGAAAATAAAAAAATAAAAAGGATTACGATAATTACCATGAAAAAGAAATAAGAATGTTGATGTAATTATTCTAGTCGACACGAAGTGTGAATGAAACTGGTTAATTTGTTTTTATTACTTTTTTAGTGTGTAAAAGTCGTGTGAGAGTTTTAATACGAACGAAAAGATGTACGATAATTTGTGTGAAAGCAATGACTAATGAATGTGCAAGTATTTCTACATGTAAGTGAACGATAATAAAACAAACAGTTTGCGTTTTTTTTTTTGTTTTTTTTTTAATGTTTCAGTGTATAATGAAATTTAAGCAGATGAAGGTTTCTTATCTATTATATAAATGGCAGTTGTCTGTGTGTCTAGCTAAAACTTAAAAAAATACAAAACAAACACCCATGAATTATTTTGGGCCCCAAAGGGGGCTGTGATGCAGTAGATAGAGGCAGGTGAGCATTATCTGAAGATAGATAGAAGTTTTAATCCTATCCAAAGCAGGCCAAAGTATTAATTGGCCAAAACGTGGCAAGACGACAAGATATGGAAGGCAATAATTACTGAGGATACAGTTAAGACTCGTCATTCCTATCCTGTCGAAGTTAACAACCTGATGAAAGCCAGAGGAATAGTTGGCAGAAACGTTGTGAAACAACAACTATGAGGATGAGGATAACAGTTCGCAAATAAATGAATATAAGAACCGCCATGAAGTTTTTATTTTTTTACTAGCAGGCTGCCAGGCGTTGCCCGGTTATAAAATACACACAAATATATTTTAATTAATACAGAAACTGAGGCATGTATGCAAGTATTGTTTTTTCTAAACAATTCACTTGTAAGTAAAAAAAAAAAAAAAAAAGTACTTGAGCTGAGATTGCAACCAAAACCTAAAGACAGTGCATCAAGTACGATAACCATTAGACCAGCATGGCACAATCTTTAATAGGTGTTTTCAAATTACTTATTCTTAACATAAGTAATCTCTAATGTGAACTATTCATGCATGCGTATTCATGAAACAGCAAATAGATAAAAATCCGATAACTTTTACGTACAAATTTTTCAATTTTAACCCCTTATGGACCCTTTTTTCCAGATGAAAATGGATTAAAGTTTTTCATGTGTCTAAATATACTATATACCAAATTTCAAGTCTGTATATCAAAATTTTGTTGAGTATATAGGTTGAGAAGTGTCCTCACACACATCGTCACTTTCATAGATATATAGATTTTCTTGATCGGTGTTGCACTTGGTGTATAATATTTAGAATTTAGAAAAAAAATATTTAATTTCTGAGGATATACTGGCATGGTGGGTGTTATTAAAAGAAGGTACTAAATATGGATATGTTTTATACTGGTGGTATTAAGATGACGTATATTCTGTATTGTTGTTCATGTTAGTATTAGAAAGTCTTAGGAGAGTCTTGTTTTGAGTGTTCATATGTCTTAAGATGTTCATGTTGTAAGAGATGGAGATATTGGTGAGATATAGAGACATATAAAGAGAGGGACAGTTCTGTATATATATAATAGACAGGTACATGTTACTACAAGAGAACCAATTTAATGAGAGGAGATTTATGAATATCTTGATAGATAGACCGAGAGATAATGCATTTGACATTTACGCTTTGACAGTTGTGCATATAATTTAAACACGTTACCTTTCTCGTTGTAATGATGAACACAGAAGATGCAGATACACAAAGATGATGACGTTCTTTATTTCATGACCGGTCTATGATTTCGTTTGAGGAATTCAAAGTTTCTTTACATGGTTATTTCTAAAACCCTCTCACTTCTAGAGGGTGTCTTGATTCTAACGGAGAATCGGTCTGAATCTCTCTGCTTTTCTCCGACTCTTCTCCCAGACTTCCAGATTGCATCTAAAAACTCTACCTATATTGAGAACTCGTCACGTCATCGCATGATTAAACATGTGCTCATAAAGCACGTTGGATGATATGCGTCACGTTGCCAAACTTGATATGACCCCGAGTTCAGTAACCTATTTTTCAAATAACATTTTTACAAAATATGTTTACAATTTCAATTGACAATTAAACTCCTTAACAGAAACAAGTTTCATTATTACATTCCTTTTCCATATACAGATATGTAAGCTAAACAATTGCAATTCCTTATTTCAATAACATTCTGTATTTATTTTAACTTATGATTGGAATTTTCAATTCCAAATCTAGCTTCGCAAGTTCGAATCCTTGACTATCCTATTTCATATTTACATTTAACTAATTCCCTATTTTTTTACTTACATGAAAAGGAGACAGCTCTTTTATCATCTAAGATATATTGATGTGTAGATTTTGTCAGAGTGGTGTATGTTTTCCAGCCATTTGATGTACTAGCTAAAGGGAAGTAATCGATTGTTTTTCAAAAAGTTATTTCCCTTATACCAACTCCTTCCTCAAGTAATCTATAAAAGTGTGTGTGTCCCAAGAGAAAGGAATTGGCTGGTGGGAGGAACCGGGAAAGATAGATGTTTTAATAGAAATGTGTTACACTTCTCTCCCCGGGCAACACTGGATAGCCCTGCTAGTTTAGAATAATTAATGATATCAAGAAGTATAAATTTTTCTGTTCAATCGATTTTGTTGCGTTAGACAAAACCAATTCCATTTGTATTTTCCAGTTGCGACAAACGCAATGATTTCATTGAATAATCAATGTCTACAAGGGGCCTTCATTAAGTTCCCAGACTTTTTTTTCGTATGGGCACTTTTCTTGATAGCACATGCATGAAACTCTAGTCTTTTCAAAGTAATCTTCTCCGTCTGCAATGCATTTGTTGTACCATTCCGGGAACTTCTAAAAGTCTCCATGGAAATCCTCTTGTGTGAGTGTATCAATGACCCTCGTCACAGCCTCTTCCATCTCCTCAGTTGTCTCATAATAGCCTCTAAGGTTTTCCTTGACCTTAGAGAATAACTAAGTCATAGGGAGCAAGGTCTGTATGATAGAGAAGGTGAGGAAGATGCTCATCTTGGTCAGATAGTTTTTGATGAGGATGGAGTTGTGGACTGGTGCATTGTCCTGGTGGAAATGCCACTGACTAAATTTGAGTACTGGTCTCTTCAGACGGAATCTCTTCCTGAACTCCCTTGAAATCTCAACATATTATTCCTTGTTTACTGTCTGTCCAGTGTATGTAAATCGTGGCCATGCTGTCAAAAAACACGAATCATCATAAGTTTCTGTGTGGATTTGCTCTATATGGCCTTCTTCGGTCTGGGAGAGCCAGCATGCTTCCACTTGGAACCCTTGTCTCTGGGTCAAAGCAGTAGATCCAGCTTTTATCACAGGTCACCAGAGCATCAAGAACTGCGGGATCTGAATTGATCAGCTCAACTATCTCCCAGCTGTCATGACGACATTTTTTTTTTTTCTAATTTTTTCTGAGAACCCTTGGGACAAACTTTGTGCAAATCTTTCGCATCTTCAGTTCCTTGCCAATAATTGTGTGTACAGTTTCCATAGACATTAAACTGTGCACTTAATGTCTCTATTGACACATGACGGTCCTTATCCATGAAATGCTTTATTTGGCCAATCAACTCTGGTGTTCTGACTTCCTTACTCCTTCAACACATCTCATCATCCCTCACTCCCTGCCTTCCTTGAATCTTTTATGCTACTAAAAACTGATGCTTAATTCATGTAAGATGGTTTCAAAAACAGTCTGAAGCATTCCATACGTTTCTGTGGCATTTTTTTCCAAGTTTAACACAGAATTTTATTGCATTTTAAAGTGTCCTTATGTACGTCCAGATTGCATTTTTGAAATTCACCAACTGTGACAATCAGGCTTTAGTAGGGTGTATTCTAATTCCTGCTGTAGCTGTTCATTTGAACCTGAAATAATAAAAATTGCTTAGTCATCTCACAAGATTTATATCAATAGAATTTTAAAGAGTCTACGACAAATTTAAATGCCTGTACAAAAAAAAGTCTGGAAACTTATTGAAGCCACTTCATATGATGTTCTTACCTAATAAAAGTATGTAGCAAATTTTCAGAAAATGTTAATGAAAGAAATAGCCGAGCAGTGAAATTAATTTGAATAGAAAAAACTTTTTTTTTTAAGAACACAGATAGAAAATATCCAAAATTGACTGGCTATTTAAAATCGAATATTGATTTTGTGAGAAATAGGTTATCTAACTCTAAAAATCCGACTGACTTAATTTAGCCATAAAAGAATGCGTAATGTTTGCTCCCACCTCCACCTCTTAAAAAAAGATGGTAAATTTTCTACTTTTCCACAGATTTTGAACGGTCATAATTTAGTGGTTAATCATGTTACCAAAATAAATAAAAATGAGTTGATGCATTTTCCATGAGCCTCTCCCTCTTGGATAAGGTCCAAAAAATGGTCTACAATCTAATAGGTCTCACTTTGTCAACTAGGCTCAACCTCTGTCCCATCACCGCAATGTTGCATTTCTGTGTCTATTTTACAAGTATTTTAATTAAATGTGCTTTGATGAACTCTTGCACTTGTACCCCCTCGACATACATATCTCCAATAAACCCGCTTAGCAGCAAAATTACACCTCTTCACTGTTGAGGTCCCTAAATGCCAGAAAGCTTTCTAATAACTTCTTTCCTAGAACAGCTTCTTTTTTTTTCATTTTTTTTTTTTTTTTCATTTTTTATACAAAGGAGTCACCACTTATCAAGGCCCAGAGGCCATTCCTGGATAAGGATTAATGAGTGTACGGTAGTCAGCAGGACATTGTAGTAATCATTAGTAATGGAAATTTGGTAAATTGGATATCTTAAGAGGAAGGCTCAAGAATTTGTTCCCATTGAACTTTAAGACGACCATATTGTAGCCAGCTGGAAAGCAGGGAAATGGAAGAGGATGAAATGGAAGTTCCACAGGTGTGCAATTCTACGAAAGAAGCTTTGTTCATGAAATCTACGTTTAGGTTTAGACACAGATAAAGAGTAGGGGAAAGTATTGATAGTGGTTTCAACTAGATGAGTGTGTTTTATGAAAGTTTGGCGAAGGGAGTATCATATATTGGAGCTCAGACAAGCACTTGCCATGAAAATAACGGTAAAGCAGATATAAAGATATACATGAAAAAATTATAAATGAAAATAGTTTTGGTTTGGAATATTTCAATAAATTTTGGTTTGGAATATTTCAATAAATTTTGGTTTGGAATATTTCAATAAATACCATAGACTCTTTAAAGAATGAAAATCTTTCAGAAATTTTCTATTTTTTAAAAACGGTTTTCAATTTATAAAAAAAACAAGTAAAATGAAAGAATCTACATAATTTTGTAATTTGAAATGTTTCTGATCATTTAAGGATATATATATATAGAGTAAAAAAAATAATACTCATGCTCAAGTGAGGTTTGAACTCCTCACCTCTTCCTTTAAGTTTGACGTGCCAACCAATTAAGCTATCAAATTGATTCTCTCACTTTCATATTCACATTACACACAAATTTTTACTTTAAACTAGAGCAGAAGGCTTTCTGCCTTTCATTCCTTCTTTCACTCTCTCTCTTTTCTTTCTTGCATACTCCCCCTCTCACGTCAGCCAAAAGCAATGTCCCTCTTATGCCACTGGTGAATTTTTAAAGATTTCTCAATTTTTTTCCTGGTGTTCATTGTTAGAGTATGGATACATCTGAATTAGGGAATGTAAACTACTCCCTCTTTTATTTATGACCAAATGAATAAAATATTTAAAAAATATTAATCAAGATTTAATAAAAAAAAAAAAAAAATAGCAAAATAAAAATTAAAAAAATTTAACGGACTAATACTTGTCAAAGCTGACTAAAGTGTTTAAAGTGTGTGTTTTGTTAATAAAGGTATTTAAGAAATGGTGTATGTGCATTGGAGGAGAGGGGGGGGTCAACTACTTCATACATAAGGGAACATTCTATGCCATATTATCCAGCACTGACACCATCACCTTTTAAATTCTTTTCTCATAGATATCCCATAAAACTTACCTTAAAATTTATATAAATCTGCAATTCCAGCTGCATTGGCGTAGGGGAACACAATTTTTCAGATGGATGAAATTTAAGTTGTAGCAATTGCCATTTTAGAAAATTTTAAGTTTTTTTTATTTTTTACTAGCAGTTCAACCCAGCTTTGCTCGGGCCCTATGTACTGTTCATAACTTTATGTGCATATGTATGTATATATATATATTAAAAAGTTTGACTCCTGTCCAAGTAACCTACATCTAAAATTTCAAGTGTTTAGATCCAAAATTGGCAGAGGAGTTTGATAGTCTGCAACGGTCAACTCTTTCAACTTTGATCTCTTGGCAGCTAAATTTTCGTCCAAAAACTGATTAAAAAGCTTGCTGCGTGTCTGAATACCTTTTATGTAAAATTTCAAATGTTTCGACCCAAAATTGACTGAATAGTTTCCTAGAAACTGCAAAGGTCAAATCTTTTGAACTTTGACCTCTTGCAGCCAAATTTTCGGCCAAAATCTGATTAAAAAGCTTGCTCTATGTCTGAATACACTTTATGTAAAATTTCAAATATTTAGACCAAAAATTGGCTGAGTAATTTGGTAGACTGCAGAGGTCAAATTTATTTTTAACTTTGACCCCAATTTTAACATTTTTAACATTCATTATTTTGGGCTCAAATCAAATTAAAAAGTTTGATCCATATCCAAGTAACCTACATTGAAAATTTCAAGTGATTAGATTCAAGATCTCGAGTCTGTAGACTGAAAATTGACAGAGTAGTTTGGTAGGGAAATGTACACACACACACACAGACACATACACATGCAGACAGACAATTTCACTTTTATAGATATAGATTTATTTATTTATTTATTTATTTTTTTTTTAAGATAAAAATTATCCGTATAGGCTGTAAATTTTCCCGGGTAAGTTTGTGGCTAAAAAATCCTGTTTTAGTATTCCTGATTTGCTGTCATGTGATTAAATAGCTTGTGCCCAGTTTTCTACCGACCATTTCCATTTTGTCTGCATGATGGCGGCAAGTTTGTTTGGATTTATTTCAATCAGACAGTCTCTTGCATTTCTCTCCTGTACTCAAAGGTTGTACCTGTCTGTGTTAATGCATTAATCAGTGCTTTTTGGATGTAAATTTTATATGCACTGTTGTTGTGACCTGGTTAAAATATCAGACAGATAAATTATTCATTATTTTTCATTGTGAATATTTGACACACCAATTATAATTTTCACAGTGATTCTTATGTTTATGGAACACAATATCACAGAGCTGCTTCTCAGTGGGATTTCTCTATAGTGAAGGGGTTTGGTTTTGCTATGAGTCAGGTGGGTTGGGTATTTTTTTTGGACGGAAGTGCAAGTGCAGTAATCACATCGGCACACAAAGGCCGTCTAAATACGTGTAAAACAAAGGCCGTCTAAATACTTGTAAAAAAAAAAAATGCCCTTTAAATACTTGTAAAAAAAGAAAGGCCATCTAAATTTTTGTAAAAAAAGGCCCTCTAAATTCTTGTAAAAAAAGAAAGGCCCTCAAAATCCTTGTAAAAAAAGAAAGGCCCTCTAAATTCTTGTAAAAAAAAAGGCCCTCTAAATACTTGTAAAATAAGCAACTGTGTGATATAGTTTTTGAAATCTTTCTTACTAATAAATTTTCTTTGCTAGAGAGAACTATTTAAAAAAAAGTATATTCTCTCTTTAGAAATTGCATGATTTTGAAGGTCTTGCATTATCTATATATATAAATTCGTATTTCTGTTTGTTTGTTCACAATTTGATGAATATATACAAAAGGTCCATTACTTTAATGCTTTATTCATGCCTATATATATATTGTATGATTTGTGTAAAATAGACAATTGAGAGATGACGTCATTCGCATATTACATTAAGGAAAATCGATTTATTTAATAGCGGTGTGTTATTGTTTATATTGAGAAAATTGTTTTAAGTGTTCTATTTAAGTTTATTATTTAAATTTGATTTATATTGTTAACATATTAAATTGTATTTATTTTTACCAACATCGGTTTTTTTTTAAAAGCAGTTTGAGTTATTTGAGTTTTGAGTTATTTTTCCTTTTCTTTTTGTTTTTGTTTTCTTTTCCGGCGGATAATCAAACTAAAAATAATTCACACAAACTTTTAAGCATTATTTTTGGAATCAGTTCAAATAAAATAATTTCCCTTATTTCACAATTAATGTTTTGGTCCGTTGGATTTTTATTTTAAAATAAACAAACAATCCAATTCAACTATGATTTTTTATTTAAAACAAAAACAAAAAAAAATCTTTCATTTACATTTTTTTACCAATTTTTTTTCCTAACATATTTTTTGACATAACTGCTAATTTTTTTTTCTTTTAATAACACAATAAGTCATAATTCATCATTTTTATAACATAAAAATGTGTATTTCGGGTTACACAAATTCTATTTTGGTATTTTTGAAACCAAATTATTTGCAGTTTGTTTTCATTGCAACAAACCGTAATAAAAAATCCTTCTAGACTAAGGGAGCATAAAAGAAATTCACTTAAACTGGAATATAGTCATAAAAAGGTGCTCAATATCTGGAGAATAGCTTCTCTTCATATCCCTTCTGCCAAAATATCTGGTGGAGAGTTAGTCGCGTACTTCTGCTTTTTTTTTTGGGGGGGGGGTACATTTTTGTGTTTTCATTCGTTCTTTTATTTTTGAAATTTTTGTTGGGTAATTGATGAAGTTTACGCATAATAATGAAAAACTGGTCAATAGTCTTAGTATAGCAGGTGTGGCCAAACCGAACTTCATGTCGACCCTGGCAACACTGGGTATCCATTCTAGTATATAATAAATCAAGTGAACGTTTCAATTGATTTGGTGCGATCAATGTTTTACTTGCCATGTGGGCAGATCACATTGAAATGCGAAAAATGGCCAACTCAACATTGATCTGTCTGTGCTTCTCAATAAATGTGATTTTCTCACAGCACAAACAACTGCTTGTAAGAAAAACTTGCGTAAATGTTATGTTTAATCTGGCGGTCAGAATCTCTCCATCTAATACTTATTGTTGGTTTGTTTTTGACTTTGAAGTATTTTTTTTTTCTTGGACCTCATTGCATCAAGTAGCTACATACCTTGTCTGGAGCAATTTCCATTAAAAACAAGTGAAGCATGCATGGTCCCCCCCGTGAGTGCACAGTGAACGAAAGTTCAACATTTGTCCCCTCCCCCATTCAGCCCCAAAAGTCCCCAGGGAATGTCAAATCCTGGTGATTTCCCAGAAAATCCGTTCTGTTTCTTTTTTTTTTTTACTCATATCATGTGTAATGTTTGTGCAAAATTTCAAAAAATTCCAAGACACAGTTATTGAGAAAAATGCGGATGGACAGACACTGGTGAATTTACAGGTCCACTCTCCTTTTGTCACGGGGACCAAAAATGATCAATATTGCAAATCTTATTGCCATTATATATCAAAAGAAATAATTGCAAGAACTATTCGGTGAGAGTTACAGGCATGCATTGCGTGGGAGAGAAATAATATAGAAACTATATAATAGATGTTGCTGGGAGAAAGTGAATTAGGAAGTATTTGGAAGAAGGATAAAGAAAGATCAAGTCAGAGGTTAGTTTAGAAGACAATTTCTAAAAACTGTCCAACACATGCAGCATGTAAAACAGATGCTAAACTAAATGATGTAATTCTGTTAAAAAAAAAAATGTGACTGTTAATTTTAATGAAAAGATTTTTTTTTTTTGTCACCATTTATCGAAGCTAAAAGATGCTTGAGGATAAGGGTTAATGGTGATGGATGGATTGTCAGTTGAATGATGAATATTATCAGAGGATTGAAAATAATGAATGGAATGAACAAAATTTAATTATGAGATTAGATTTGAAGAGAACTATATTGTAATCTGCAAAGAAGCAGTCTTGCAGTAATATGATTTGCAGATGGATGTTTTCTTATATAAAAATTATCAAATTAACAAAGATAATTAGTATATGGTTTTATGCCATCATTAAATATGAAAAATAAAATGGACATCTTTTGTTTTTATATAAAAACAAAAAGATTGTTATTCTCATCTTCATGGTTGTTTCCCCACGTTACGGCAAACTATTCCTCTGGCCTTCGGGTCTGTGGCATAGTGGATAGAGGCATTGATTCTCTACAGTGTCAGGTGAGCATTGTCTGAAGATAGCAGTTTCAGTCTTACCCAAAGCAGGCCAGAGGATTAAAAATTGTGGTGAGACAACAACTATGGAAGGCAGTATTTACTGAGGATACAGTTATAAGACTCTGCATTCCTATCCCATCATGGTTAACCACCTGAAGAAGACCAGAGGTCGAAACGTTGTGAAACAACTACTATGAAGATGAGGATAACAGTTCACAAATAAATAAATATACAAATTAATCATCTCAAAGGATCCCAATGAAAAAAATATATATAAAAAAAGATATCCGTTTTATAGAAATTTTATTATAGAGATTTAAATAATTTTTCTTTGTATTTATTTCCTTGATATTTGATGGCATCGGGTGTAAGGAAAACTGACTTCTATGAAAATGAAACCTGTTAAAAGTCAGACCTAAATAGCATTTATGTTGACATATCAAACTTTCATTGTACTGTTATTATTTGCTCTATATTAACATACTTTGCTACAGTTTGTTGGAAAAATTTATATAGTTCCACCTGGACATGGAAACATTTCTAATGGCTACTGAAAAGGTAAAAGCAGCAACTCATTTTTAATTGAAGAATATAAGTCTCGCTTACAAGTAAAATTTTACTTTATTTTTCTGTATAAATGTTAAAATGTGTAAATACATAAAGTTAAAAAGTAAAATAATTGATTGGGCTAGTATGATATAAACCTTATTTCTCTTTTCAAAATTACTTTAAAATCTATGACATCTTAACTCAAGTTTGCTACAGTTTAAAAACTTATATAGTTACACCCAGACAACTGGTAATATGGAAACATCTTTTAATTATGATCGAAAGGTTAAAATCAGAAAAGGGGAATAACTCATTTTTAATTTAAGAATATAGAGTTGTCTCCCCTACAAGTAACATTTTATTTCTTTTCTGTATAAGTTTAAAAAAAAATGTATAAAAACGTACATGTTATAAATAGTAAAATAATTGTGCTAGTATGATATAAATTTTATTTCTGTTATCAAAATTACTTAGTTAAAATCTATGAATCTGAATTCAAATCATATTCAGGGCTCTACATTGCGAGCGAAACAGTTGCATTTGCCAGTGATTTTTCAAAATGGCGACTAGAAATGATGAAACGCTTATCTTTTGTATTTCTTTCACTGACGATCTTCCAAAGTTCACTGCTGAGTCAAAAATATCTTTTCAACATTTTTTTTAATAAAACTAAGTTAAATTATTTCAACAATAAGTTTAATAAAACTATACTTTTTTTTAACAAAGGCTGTTTAAAAAAATATCTGAAGAAATTAAACTGTTTATAGCATCAAGTATCAACATAAAATTGTTGTATATTTAGGATTACACTTATAAAAAAGAATACAGAAAAATCTTTTCTGAAGTACATACTCGTTATGAAACGAAAATGTCATATTCCAAAAATCACATGGGTCTGGCTAGTAACTTTTCTATTTGGCAAGTAAACAAAAATATTTAGTTGTCAAAGGTCAACTAAAAATAAATTTATCTATAGAGCCCTGATATATTGGAGCTCTTTTATGCCCTTGTATGATCGAAAGGTTAAAATCAGAAAAGGGGAATAACTCATTTTTAATGAAGAATATAAGGAGTTGTCTCCCCTACAAGTAACATTTCATTTTTTTTCTGTATAAGTAAAAAAAAAAAAAAAAAAACGTAAAAAAGTAAAATAATTAGTTGTGCTAGTATGATATAAATTTTATTTCTATCATCAAAATTACTTGGTTAAAATCTATGACATCTGAATTCCAAATATATTGGAGCTCTTCTGATTAGTTATGCAATTATGCCTTTGTAGAAATCTATGAGCTCAGAATGAAATGTTATTAATGAAATACCTACACAGTTAATACTTCCAGTGTTTGTGTAGATTACTGATGTTTAAAACCAACTCATTTCAAGTGATTGTTACATACTTATGTGTCATGTCGAAATTAGTATAAATCCCCAAAATTACGGAAAATATTCCAGTAGAAAAATAAAATTAAAATTTATCGAGTTTATTGATTTTATAAAATTTTGTCAGTTTTAATGTTGAAAAGTTCTGAAAATATATGGAAGATAACTGCAATCAAGTGTTTTGACTAAATTGTAATTCCACAAATTGTTGGGGTGTAATTGTGACAGATTTTTTTTTATTATTATTATTAAAAATACATCAATTAATCAAAAATTACCGGCACTTCTACTCTTGCTGAGTAAAAAAATTGTTGACCCCCATACTCTTACAAAAATTTTCGGTCAATGTGACCTAGTTGTTCCATTTAAGACTATATTGCAAAGAGGTGCTTTTTAGGGCTATTACCCTCAACCTCCCCATATTAAGAACGGCTTTTAGAATACCCCCCACCTCCCCATGTTAAGAATGGCTTTCAGAATAAACACCCCCAACTTCCTCATGTTATGAATGGCGTTCGGAATAAACACTCCCAGTCATACTTTAATTTTTTTATGCTGGGGAGGGGCATTATGTTGTTGATCATGTTAACTTTCACCCCACTCTTCATTGTTTCTGAAAATTTTTTGTCATTATTTAATCACATTAGTTATAAAGACCACTCTAAATGAATGCAACCTATAACCTTCTTCAGGTGTACTTCATTGATCTCTAAATTCTGCATGTAATTTCGAATGGAACTCTATTTAATTCACGGGGGCAGCATGCTCCTATTCCATCACTTTTTATTTTAATGAAGCCACTTGATGTAAGGAGCTATGAAAAACAAATACTACTACAAGGTCAATAATCAGCCAACAATAAGTGTGTGATGAATAGGTTCTGACTCGAAGCCGCAATTCTTCCCCTTTTGTCAGAAATATTGCTTATGGAACGCAAGGACAAAATAAAAGAAGTGAGTTATGAGGCGACCGAAAGCAAAACTTAGGTCCACTTTCTACTCTCCTTTTGCAAAACTCAATTATGTTCTGTAAAGCCAAAAACAAAAAATAATTTTTTCTCAACAAAACAACCAAACTAAACAACATGAATAAATATTTGAAAATATAAAGAACTTGAAGTATAAAAACGATTTCCAAAATTGCTGGATTCGGCATTAATCCAGAAAGGGTTGATATGCTGTCAAACAAAACCAGCAAACATTTATTACAAGATGACGTTACATCTGTAAAGATTGTTCACGTGCTTGAAACAAGCATTTTACTTGTACACCGTCAAAATTGGCGTGTCAATTACATCCATAGCAAATTTTCTAATTTTGAGTAAACTTTGAATAATCGTAATTTGATAGTTCGTTGAGCTACCAAAATACATTGACTTCTGAGATGGGGATTAATCATTTGTGTTCTGGAGGGCGAAGGTTCAATTCTGAATGAAGGTGACACATAAAATGTCATTTCAAATTACTTAGTACTAATACCCAGTCATCGTTGATGGAACGAGAGCATGCTACCCCTGTGAATTGAATAAAGAGTTCTGTTAAAAATTTTGTGCAGATTTTCAAGTTCTCTGGAAAGATTTTAGAGTTCAACAAGATACACCTGAAGGAGGTCGGAGGTTACAGCGACCAAAACATTGTGAAAATAACACTGAAGATGAGAACAGTAGTCCAGAGGATCCAAATACAATCAATCCTCATCTCAAAAATTCAGAAATTATTTTGCAGGAAGTTTCTCTTTTTATTTTATTTTTTATTTTTTTTAAAGCTGTTTTCTCATCCTTGACCTATTAGAATAAATAGTTTTAAAAAAATAAATAAAAAAATAAGGCTTCATTAAATAAGTATTTCATCCAACTTGAAAAAAAAAAAAAGATGTGAACGCCATGACTATTTCATCATAAAAACCTCATTCGGTCATTTTCTTTGCTCTGTTTAAATACAGTAAAAAAAAAAAAAAGAGGAAATTACGTGTTAAACATTCTTAATCGAAAACATTTCCTTTTCAATAAAAGAAAGAAAAAAAAGTATTTTGTATGGCATTTTAAATCGGATAACGTAAATTTAGTAACATCTGGTGTGAATTGCAACATACAAGCATTGATTGGTAAGGTTTTCGCAATCCTACAAAATGTTCTAAGAATAAGGAAATTTTTGTTTTTCTTCAGAATCTTTCGCATTCAATCTATTATTGGCCAGACAGTCTATCTCTGCTCTTTAGCTTTCATGATGGGTTCAGTTTATATTGATATTGTGTTACTACTGCTTACCATTACTCTTAGTATGTTAGTGTCATTAGGACGTCTCTGGTATGGTTATGTCCTGGGCATGGCAACCAGCTCCCTAGGTGTGAACCACAAACAGTGGGTGTTGATATGTCGGCAGATATGTCTTTTAGGGATCTTCTCTTTGAGTTCTCTGTTGGTATCATTACTGGTAGGACTGCTGTACTGAAATTGAATAAGCGGTACGCACATTTTTTCTTTTTTTTTTTTTTTTTTCTGATAAAAATAGAATTTTATTTATTTCAGTAATTAAGGAGCATTTTAACTCGAGTCCTGTTTTTGACAGTCGACGTTGCAATCGATTTACGAGTCTTCCAGCATTGGAAAACACTAGAGATATAGAAAGGAAGAAGAGGGTAGATAGATACATACATATCAAAAACAAAGAATGAAATTATACATTTATTTATTGGAATCCTTTGAGATGAGTAATGATGTATATATTTATTTATTTGAGGACTGTTATCCTCGTCTTCATAGTTGAATACCACATGGGATGGGATAAGAATGCAGAGTTTCTTTAACTGTATCCCCAGTAATTACTGCCTTTCATAGTTGTTGTTGTCTCACCACAATTTTTGGTCAACTAATTCTCTGGCCTGCTTTGGCTAAGATTGAAACCACTATCTTCAATGATTACCTGGAACCGTAGAGATTCAACACCTTTATCCACTGCGCCACGGGCCTCGAAAGGCTGATCTTCCATTGTCGTGTCCATACCGAATGGTATTATATATTACTTATTGGAATCCTTTGATTAATTTGTATATTTATTTGCTGACTGTTACCCTCATCTTTATAGTTGTTTCACCACAGTTCGGCCAACTATTCCTCTGGGTTTCTTCAGGTGGTTAAAGAGACTCAGCATTCCTGTCCTGTCATGGTTAACCACCTGAAGAAGGCCAGAGGAATAGTTGGCTGAAATGTGGTGAAACAACAACTGTGAATATGAAGATAGTCTGCAAATAAATACAAGGATTGTTATTTTGTTTTCCAAATCCTGATATTGGTCAAGCTTTAGCTCCCCAAAAACAAGCATTCTGAACCAAAATAATGGTATGTTCCTCTGCAAGCTTCATAAATGTCGTTTCAGTATCACTATCCATCCCATTTTGGATTGCATGCTTTTTTCCTTTAAATGTACCCAGATTTTAGAAAAGTTGCCAAAATACCTGTGTTATTTGGATTCTTTCAGACTACTGTTCTCATCTTGAGTGTTATTTTCACAACGTTTTGATCAGTGTAACCTCCAAGCTTCTTCAGGTGTATCTTGTCAGACTCAGGAATTTTTCTGTCGAACTCTGGAATTTATGTGGAATTTTGTAATGGAACCTTTTATTTAATCAACAGGAGTAGCATGCTCTCGTTCTGGCAGCCATGATTGGGTAGAAGTCCTAAGTACTTTACAATTGTATTTTTCAACCAAAATGTTGTGAAAAAAAACACTCAAGATGAGACCAACAGTCTAAAGAATCTAACATGAATAATCAATCCTCATCTCAAAAATGTACATTTCCAAAATATTATCTGTTAATTCAAAACATGACCATTAAAAGTCAGGCTCATGCAATATTTTCATTTTTTTCGGCTTGTACCAAAGCCTTCATCAGGAAGGTTTAGATGATACTTTTTTTTTTTTTCTTACTAGCAATGATGATGTTTTGGTGCAGTTTCTAGTTGTCATGGCTAGTAAGAAAAAAGAAAAAAGTATTGTCTAAACCAGGGTTTCCCAAAGTGGGCTCCAAGGAGCCCTTGGGCTCTGTGAATGAGGTTAACCGTTATCCTTGAGCGGCCTTTGGGCCTTGATAAGTAGTTACTCTCAAGTAAAAAGGATACTTACTGACTTGCTCCCTTGGGGGATACTTACTGACTTGCTCCCTTGACTATGATTTCTGTATATGGGGGGGGGGGGGCTTTGTTGATAATAATAATGTTGCACTTTTAAAAAAAAAATCATTGAAAATTTGATATCTATATCATTAATTGCTAGATGAAAGATAATGTTTTTAAATTGCAACAGAATGTACATTACATAAAATAAATCCAAGGTAATTTTTTGATTCAATTTAAATTAAATTTTTAAACGTTACTTTGTAAAATTTATAAAAGTGCACTTTGAAGATAAATAAATTTCAAATTGAATCTTGTACCTTTATTTTTAAAGCCTATAATAAAAACATTTTGTTTAACAATTTTCATGCCTTGGATGAAATGCTTTTCTAACTTGTATCTTATCTTTTTAAGATTATATTTTAAAACTCTCCTTCTCTCTATTTCAGTTTGTATTTCTCCTCCCACCACAACTCATTTTTGTAACCCCCTCATTGTATTATTACAGGTCTGCATATTCTCTCTGTTTCAGTTTGTATTTCTCCTCACACTGCAACTCTTTTTTGTACCCCCCCCCCATTTGTAATACAGGTCTGAATAATGAGGAAATCTGAATTTTTTTAAAAACTTTAAAATAACTTTTTTAGATTAAATTTTTTAAAACTTCTTTCAGAATAGAAAATCTTTAAAATTTAGTAAGGAACATATTTCATATGGGTTTCATTAACAAATATTCAGTACATAACGAGAAAAATAGAGATGAAAATTTCAAAAGGACTGTATAACTAGTTATGGTCAAGTCAATAGTAGTCCTCGCCAGCGAAAGTCTTTGTTATTGTATTATTATTATTATTATTTAAAACATTTTGTGTCCTGCTCTTTCGCGCGAGGACTAATATTTTATTTGAAATGCATTTCATTATGGGACATCACCTGATCGGAAAAAAAAAGGAAAAATATCCATCCTCTGTCAAACTACTCCTCTAAAGTAAAACCCTTAAACATTTTGGCTCTGTCAAGCGATCAACCACTGGTCTGTCAAAATTATGCTTTGAAGGTATGTTAGAAGGCAAAATATGCAGAGGAAAGCCAAGGAGAAGATGGAGAGAAAATGTTTTTGATTAGACATCTCTCAACAGTTGGGCATCCATCAACCAACTTGCCCTGGATCAGAAGGAATTGCGAAAAATAAGTCACGTGAGTTTGCAATCCGCACCAAGTGGAAAATGTGACTCTTGATGATATATTTTAAAAGTAAATGTATTGTGTACGGCATGATCATGTTGACACCAGTTTTTGTTAGATCACAGAACTTAAGCAGTGTTGAGCCTGGCCAGTATCAGATGGGTAAGCATTTGGGAATACCGGACGCTGTATGTAGAAGGACATTGACACTTCCAGTAGCTTCAGCATCCCACCTGGCCTCCAGCTTTCTTGACCCTGTCCCGTCACTGAGTCGGGCTAGTTGGGACGAGAGTGAGGCTGGCTTTGTGCAAACCAGTTTCACATTAAACAAACTCCTATCGCACATCATTCATCCTCCCTAGGATGATCAGATGATCTTTGTCGTTCCGACGGACAAACATTCATTCAAATCTGATATATCTAAAATTTAAAGGAAAAAATAAGAATTTAGGATTTTTGCTCTTAAAAGTGATTGCTTTTAAAGCACACAATTTTTTATTTTTTATTTTTGAGTTCATTGTCATTAGCAGGCATATGAGTTTCAGCTTTTTAAAGGAATTCCATTTTGTTTTTTTTTTATTCAGAAAAAGCAAATTCTGAGCTGGTGCACCGCTAGTCCTTCATTTTCGGATAGGATTCAGAAAAGAGTTTCAAATGTAATAGATCTCACAAATACTTAAATGAAACATGCTTTGATGAACTCCCAGCACTCCTGCCCCTCAACGTACATACTTCCAACTAACTCAATAAGCAGCAAAATCTCACCCCATTACTGTTGAACTCCCTAAATGCCGGAAAGTCTTTTAGTCTTATAGTTTTTTCCTTTGGACTACTAGACTTGTGAATTCCCTCCACGTTTCCTGCTTCTCTGACTGAACTAAACTGCAGAAGTTTAAATGTAATGTGAAGACCTCTCGCTACTCAACTCCCCACAGTCCTTTGTTAGACATGATTCCAAATAGTAACCCCTTATATTACAAATGATAATATGCCTTGTTTGGCGTAAAAATAAGTATCATTTGTCCTTCCGATGCAGATTAAAAAGAGAACTAAAATACGAACATTTTTTTTTTTCTTTTAATTACATTTTCACTCCGAACAAAGCACAGTACCCCTTTCATGTAGGGGGCTACTAGCTGAGACATAAATTGCAGGGATATTATGTAGGGAGTTGAGCAGCAAGATGTCTGTTTACATTACACTTGAACTTCTGCATATCAGTACAGTCAGAGAAACAGGAAACCGGGAAGGAATTCCAAAGTCTAGCAGTTTTTAGGGAAGAAACTATTAGAGTAAAAGGCTTTCTGGCATCTGGGGATCTCTACCGTGTAGGGTGGGATTTTGCTGCCTGTCGGAAGGAGGGGGTATTTACGTTGAGGCGTACAAGGGCTTGTAGTTTGTTGGAGCACCTACCATTAAAATACTTGAAATGTTATGTTCTGGATAAATTATTCTACGAAAGAAAAAAAACGGAAATTTATGTTTTCGTAAAGAACAGACATAATAAAATAAGAATATAAAAAAAATATGCATAAAATTAATCGTTGAAAATCCTGAACAAATATAGTTTGCACCTTGTATGTTGGCGGGAGGAGGTGTGTAAATGACAGATAAAGATTGAGAGTTATAGATGGTTTATTTGTTCAGAGTTTTTAAATCCGGGCATCGCTCAAAGTGGTCAATCTCTAGCACCTGAACACCCACACCCAGTTTGATGAATGATAAAATTGCTGGTCACATCTGGTCTTTACGATGACAATGAAGTAAGAGTCCCCCTCCCTCCGACATGTCTTCCTCCATCTTACCTATCAACGCCTCCGTTCAGTCTTGAAAGACAATGGATACCTCCTGTATGGGGAGCTGCGTGTGTAATTGTGAGGCAAGGGTTGCGCAGTCATCGAATCGTCACTGCTTAAGTCCAGTGGCAAAAAGAAGTCTAGGACGACTGGAAACAATGCCGAGATAAGCGACGAACACATACAGCACCTGGAAGTCCCAAATGGTCACCCATTTAGTACTAAACAGGTTCATCAACGCTCTGATCCCCAGCTGGCATCAATTGTGATGGATGGCTCTCGTCTGGGTGAGGCCCCGTGTTTTGACAAGCTTCTGGGTTTGACCTTTACTCCTGATCTGAAATGGAACACATACATCAAGTCTGTTGCCAAGGTCGCTGGAAAGATGAGGGATCCTTCTACCGCCCCAGAAGATATCTCACTACTGATGCAATTCTCTATCTATATAAAAGCCAAGTACGTCCAAGGATGGAATACTGTTGCCATATCTGGGCAGGAGCTGCTAAAAACAGCCTATCCTGCCTTGACAGAGTACAAAATAGACTTCGTGGCTTAGTTGGGGATGCCCTTTTCTCTACCCTGCAACCTCTCTCCCACAGAAGAGACATTGCGAGCCTATCCTTATTTTATCGTTATTTCCATGGCAGGTGCTCGTCTGAACTCCAATCTCTGTTCCCCCCTCGCCAATCTTTCACGAAAAATACCCGTCTAGCTGAATCCACTGTGAAAAATTTCCCCCACTCTATATCTGTGCCTAAATCAAACCGCGGATTCCATGAACAAAGCTTCTTTCTTAGAACTACACGCCTGTGGAACTCTGTTCCGTCTGCCTGCTTCCCTCCGGACTACAACTTGGATGTCTTCAAGTCCAATGTTAACAAATTCCTAATGAACCGCCCCCTTAATTAAACACTTCACCAAATCTCCACACTAACCTCATGTACTTGCAATAACCTTTATCCCTGAGTGGCTTCCGGGCCTTGATAAGTGGTGATCACTGTGTAAAAAAAAAAAAAAAAAAAAAAATGTGCTTAATTTCAATGATCCAACGGGAACTGGTGGATCAACGTGATTATGCCGTATGTTTTTACTAACACCATCTCCGCACATTTTTACGAATAAAAATTGTTTCTGAATTTTTAAGATGAAGATTCATTATTAGGGCTATGACAGCAGCATATTCTTTTCATTGGTTTGACTCTCAGGCATATATCCGACACAGTTAATCAACTGAGAACCACATCACTCTATATAAAAGCATATAAGATATCAACGGATACACACTCGAGAGTCGAAACAATGAAAAGAATATGCTGTTGCCATAGCCCTGTTCATTATTTATATGTAGATTCTTCGGACTACTGTCCATTATGCAAGGACTCGTGGCATAATGGATATAGTACTCTGTAAAATTCATTTGTGAAAGTTATGCTCTTTTGGAGGTTCATTCCTTTGTACGGGCGACACTCAGAATACAAGTGCGGATTATTTAGGACTTCTACAGTCATGGCTGATGGACAAGAGTATGCTACCCTCGTGGATTAAATAAAGGGTTCCGTTTGAAATTTTGTGCAGACTCTTAAGTTTGACAAAAAGATTCTTTGAGTTCAACAACATAAACCTGAAGAAGGTCGATGGTTACAATGACGAATACGTTGTAAAAATAACACTCAATATGAAAATAATAGTCCGAAGAATCCAAGTACAATTAAGTGTGGCAAACGAGAATTTAATTTTCATTATATCTAAAAACTATTAATGTTGGTGGCCGTAATGGTACCAAGTTTTTCAATAGCACAATTAGTCATTGATTTATGACTATTCAAAGTTTGTTGCAAATGAGAAAATTTTTCGTCTTGCATGTTATTTGTACCAAATCCAAATCTCACAGTGTAAGAGTAAAACGCTTTGAACTATCTTTACAAATGTAACAGTATCATTGTGGTAAAAAAATTACATTATATTAGAAGCAATAATCAAGCCAGTCTAAAGATCAAAATCCTTCCAAAAGCATACAAAAAATAACACGGGAACACATTAAGAATCATTCCAACGGCTAACACATGGACTGTTTGTAATATGATTGAAAGCATAAAGATCAAGCTAATTTTTAATAGTGGGTAATTCATCTTAAATCATCCAGATAAAAACATCTTTGACACCCTTGCATCTCAAATTTTTTCCAAACTTCTATCATATGTTTGTATCATAAAAACTAGGCAATCCTGGAAATTTGAGTTTTTAACTCTAAGCGGTTCCGGAAATATCGCAATTTTGGTATTTTACATACATTGCCTTGAGGCACAAATTCGCAAAATTATGAAATTACATTTTTGGGCATAAATCAATTTCTAGACTAGGTAGAACCTTGAAAATTTGCATGGACAAGGGTTTCCTCACGAGGAATCTAAAAATCACATTTAAAACCTCTGAAAATGAACCGTTTCTGAGTTATTGAACTTTTAAGCCCAGATTTGGGTATTGGTCTAAGCCGACCCAATAAAACGTGGCACTAGTGGAAATTAAATTTTTTTTTGTTCCTAGACATTCTTGATAGTCTGAACTTAAATTCCTCCAAAGAAGGTGTTTGGTTCTTTCCTTGTTAGCTCACAATTGAACCTCAAAGATGGGCAGTTTTACAGGCCTCACTTCCAGACAGAACAGTGTACAAGGACTCACTTGACTTCATAAACAGGAAATCCTGAATTTTATTTTTGACTTCCTGTTCATTTAAGAAGTGGTATTGCTGCTTTCTGGTGTT
Source organism: Euprymna scolopes (assembly GCF_053919585.1). Lineage (NCBI taxonomy): Eukaryota > Metazoa > Mollusca > Cephalopoda > Sepiida > Sepiolidae > Euprymna > Euprymna scolopes. The sequence goes on along the minus strand of NC_136505.1, from coordinate 17,295,017 downwards.
AAGTTGACTGAAACTATTTTGTTTGTTTGTTTTTTTTTGTTTGATGCAAGTAGCAGGTAAAGCCAAGTAATCGGATAGCTCACAATCGAACCTCAAAAATTGGCCAATCACAGTGGACAATTTCAAATAATAAACTGCATGTGGTGAGGATACAATGTGTTTGTAGCATTTATGAACTCCTAAAAATTCTCATGGCCCCCTGTGATTAACCCATTTTTAAGATTTAATTGTGAACAAGTGAAGAAAGAACAAAAGCCTATTTTTCTGGTAATCAATGCGGTGGGTACGGATACTAAGAAACGGTACCTATGCTGGGTGGGTACATGGATATTTGGATTTTGTGGCACAGTAGTACATTAAAGTCAAAAACTATCAACACAACATCTTATGAGTGTAAGGCAACATATGCTTTCACGGTTTTATCGTAATCCTCGTCAGAAATAGTAAACCTCCTTCCACTTGAGTTTGTTTTGGGTGCGTGGATGCTAAAAATGATGTTTTTGAAAGGAACAGGACACAGGTCAGCACTGCGAGGCCAGTTGAAAATTTTACGTGGACCATGGGGGTGCATGAACTGGACATCAACATCACCTTCATTGAAGTTTACTTTCTGCACCAATCCGACCCACCAGAACGAGTTGAGCACACGTTATGTACGTCAAAGGAGCAACATCCCCAATGTCAACATGAGTGGGGATTTTAAAGTCATGAATGTCAACAAATGAATCGTTCTCACTACAGAGTTTGTGTCCGATCTTGCATCCTGAGCGTGGAACAAAATGATGACTACTTCTCATCCCGGGTACATTTTTCCCATCCATAAACCTCTTCTCCATTCTATCCCTCACTTCAACCATGTCTTCCTTGTCGATTCCCAAGAACACAATGGACTTCATTTCAGCTTGGCACACTTCCAGTACTGCTTTGTAAGTTAGAATCTGGTTGTTCAATGGTCTCTGCAAGCTTCGCTTTGCTACATGCCATTTAACGGCACCACCAATCCCATCACAAGGGGAGTTCCCATGGCTGGTTGCAAAAAATATCCACTCAGCATCGATACCGTAATCATCCTTGTGGAAGCACAGATTAAGAAAGTTTTTAAAGTTCTTATATTGGCCACCACAACCATCTGAAACATAGATTTTGTTGATACCAGTGAGATGTTTAATGAAATCTGTCATCATGCTCTGTATTTTGTGAACAAAGCAAGTGTCGTGTATATTGTCATCAGAGATAAAACATAGCGAGTGATACTGTAGAACTCCCACTTCGTCTTTGTAGTATATTACAAGAGGGTGAAATGTGCAGTACTCTTTGCTCCAGTGATAACTTTGTATCTATTCTGAATGAGAAACTGACCTCATTTTTTCCCAAATTTTGTTTTTTGGCCTTCACATAACGTGCTTGGGCTTTGGTGAAGTACGAGTATCCAGTCATTTCATGAATTTTCTCCACAAGAAGCTCCTTGTAATCCCCATATGCTGTTTTAAGTGTCAACAGGGCAGCTCAATCAGTTGTCTGCCATTGGCAGTAATGGAATTCAGATTCCATATCCAGGTGTGACAGTTCATCGTCCAGGAACTGTCCCAGAGCTGCACTCTCAGGACATGATTCGCAACGATGCATCATACAGACCTTGTTATCTGTGTCACAAACCAGTTTTTCAATCAATTCTTTGTACGTGCATTTCCAGTCAATTGCATCAACAAGCAACACTGCATTTTGATGGGTGCTGCACACACAAACTGAATGGGTCCCTGATGAACCAGTGAGGACACACCACTTTGGCCTAAGAGAGCAGAACTTGGAGAAGCCAATTTTCACATTTGGATATTTTTCTTTGAATGCAGCAAACGTTTCTGACAGGTTACAAAGAACCAGACGCTTTTGTTTGTGCACATTCTGTCTGACACTTACATAATCCTTCTTACATGGCATCTGGCGACTGTATTCGTCATCTTCATAAAAACTCAGTACCAGGTCAAGATTTTTCTGAGGAAAGGATTTTCCTTTCTTTGGATCTGGTGTTGCTATAATGCCACCAACCTTTTTCAGATCCCAGGCCGTCCGAATCAGGTACTCACTCACTCTAAATTGTTGAGCAGCAAATTCACGTGACCACTTGTCCAGTACCAGAGTCAATATTTGGATCTTCTGAGGGTACGTAGCCGTTTTCAGTTTTACTCGCATAAAATCATGCAGTCGATCCAACTCTGCAGCCTTCCACTGGACATCATTTTTCTCAAAATCAGAATCAGATGTATCGAGCATATCCCCTTCAGCATCGTAGGCTTCTGCCAGGGCGGATTTGTATGTTTTCATCACTTTCTTGAGTTTCTGTTTGGCACTGCTCATAGCAATACCACTTCTTAAATGAACAGGAAGTCAAAAATAAAATTCAGGATTTCCTGTTTATGGTGAAGTCAAGTGAGTCCTTGTACACTGCTCTGTCTGGAAGTGAGGCCCGTAAAACTGCCCATCATTGGGGTTCGATTGTGAGCTAACGAGGAAAGAACCAAACACCTTTTTTGGAGGAATTTAAGTTCAGACTATCAAGAATGTCTAGGAACAAAAAAAATTTAATTTCCGCTAGTGCCACGTTTTATTGGGTCGCCTTAAACCAATACCCAAATCTGGGCTAAAAAGTTCAATAACTCAGAAACGGTTCATTTTCAGAGGTTTTAAATGTGATTTTTAGATTCCTCATGAGGAAAACCTTGTCCATGCAAATTTTCAATGTTTTACCTTGTCTAGAAACTGATTTATGCCCAAAAACGTAATTTCATAATTTTGCGAATTTGCGCCTCAACGCAATATACTTAAAATACCAAAATTGCGATATTTCCAGGGTTGCCTAGTTTTTATGATACCAACATATGATAAAAGTTTGGAAAAAATCTGAGAAGTAAGGGTGTCATTGTCTGGATGATTTGGGATGGAATTACCCTAGTATTAGTAACTCATTAGATCGTTTTTAATAGTCATAAAATACGTAAATATTATATTTTAATTCGTACAGAAACTGATTGATGTGCATGCGAGTATTATGGTTTTTTTTTTTTTTCCTAAACCGTTCACTTCTTTTAAGTTAAAAAAAAAAAAAAAAAAAAAACAATACTGGCTGAGATTGGAACTAAAACCTAAAGACAGTCAGTCAGTATGATAACCATTAGACCAGCCTGACATGATCTTTAAAAGGCGTTTTCAAATTACTTATTCTTAACAAAATTGATCTGTAATGTGAACTATTCATGCATGCGCATTCATGAAACAGTTAGCAAGCAGAGAAAAAAAAACGTTGACTTCGACATACCAATACGAGGGGCGTTCAATAAGTAATGCCCCTGACCCACTTCCCATAGTAGTAGAGCAATGAAACTTGGCACAGTTATTAGTCTTTCTCTACATAGGAACCACCCAGAGTTATGCATTTCTCCCATCGTTTGATGCAGCTCTGGAGACCGTTTTTGTAGAACACCCCAGGTTAGTCCTCCAACCACGACGTGACTTCAGAAATCAAGGCTGAATCATCTGGGAAACGCTTTCATTTCAAAAACAACTTCACGGCTGGGAAAAGGTGAAAGTCAGAGGGTGCAAGGTCAGGGGAGTAGGGAGAATGGGTGAGGATTTCATAACCACACACCTGTGCTTCTGATCTGGTGACATGCGAGTTGTGGACCGGAGTGTTGTCCTGCAGGAGGAGGATACCTTTGCTGATCTTACCCCGCCTCTTGATTTTGATAGCTTCCCTTAATTTCCTCAAAAGTGAAGCATAATAGGCTCCTGTAATCGTGGTACCCTTTGCCAGGAAATCTGTCATCACTACTCCGTCCTGGTCCCAGAAGACTGTGAGCATGACCTTGCCCTTTTTTCAAGAAAAATACTTTCAAACATGGATAATTAAATGATGCAACGGAAAATTGGACACTGGAAAATTAACAACAGAAAATCACGTAATTTTGGAATTGTAGAAATATTAAGCAACTACGGAATAAAAATCGACCAAAAACAGATTTTATGATCATTCTATCAAGGGGTATAATTTTAGATAGGAACTAAGCGCTACACCTTAAATACTATTTAAGAAACTTTCTGTTCGATAGTTTAAATACTACTGAACTCCTTTCAAATTTCGAACAGTGACGGAGTAATTGATTTTTTTCAAACTATTAACAAAATTTTATAATCGCTGACATATTTATGAATAAACTGAAATGTATTGTGATGAATTAAATCTGGTAATAGGATTTTAATTTATTATGATAATTGTAAAAGATAACACAAGAAAAGGAGGATGAGGGTTAGGGTTATTACCACACGCCCGTGCTTCTGATCTGGCGACATGTGAGTTGTGGATCGGAGCGTTGTCCTGCAGGAGGAGGGTACATTTGCTGATCTTGCTCTGCCTTTTGATTTTGATAGCTTCCCTTAATTTCCTTAAAAGTGAAGTATAATAGGCTCTGGTTGTGGTACCCTTTGCCAGGAAATCTGTCATCACTACTCTGTCCTGGTCCCAGAAGACTGTGAGCATGACTTTGCCCTTGCCTTCTTTGGAGGTGGTGAGTCCAAGTGCTTACACTGGATCATAGTGATGGACTCAGGTTTGATCCTGTGTAATCAGTCTGGTAATAAATTTTGACTCCTCTTCTTGGCACATCTCCAAATTCATCCTCGAGCACTCAACGTGTTCTCGCTTCTGGAATGGTGTGAGCAACCTGGGAATTCATCTGGCTGACACCTTATTATATTCAAATGGTCATGAATGATAGTTTCCACAGACCCTGCTCTAATCTTGACATCTTGGGCTATTTGGCGAATAGTAATGCGCCGATCTTCCAAAATGGCAGCCTCAACTTGACGGACAGATGCCTCAGCAATGGCAGAAGGGAGGGGGGGGGCGACCAGGTCTGAGAGCTGTTTTCACAGACTTCCGGCCATGTTTGAATTCACGATGCTAGCGTGTTACAAGGTCATATGATGGGGCATTATCATCATAAGTTTTTTTTTCATTTCATCAAAAGTCTCCTGTGGTGTGCGTCCTTTCAAATATAAAAATCGAATCACTGCTCGACATTCAACAGGCTCCATTTCACACCTGACTCAGTTCAAACATCTGTAAAACAGAAACCACAATTAGTTCAGAGCTGTAATTTGCCACATAACCCGTAGAGATATAAATCATTGCACATGCAAAATTTCAGCTAGATCAGACAACTGGAAGTGGGTTAGGAGCATTACTTATTGCACGCCCCTCGTATTTCAATTTTGACCCCATAGCAGCCCTTCTTTCCAAATGAAAACCAATTCAAGTTTTCCACATGTCTGAATACCCTATATATCAAATTTTAAGTCTGTAGATCAAAAAATTAAGTACATAGGTTGAGAAGTGTCCTCCCTCTCACACCACACACTCCCACACACATTTTCACTTTTATAGATATATAAGATTAGTAATTCATTAGGCCGTTTTTAATGGTATTATTAGGTTGAGAAGAAAGTTCTTGCAGAATTTTAAATTTTAATTTCAAATGATGTATTTTCAAATAAGTTTTCATCATAATACCTTTAATTTGTATATCATTTTAATCGTTTAAAACAATTCTGTCGTTTCAGAATGTTAAATACAAGATTAAAAAAGAAAAGCAAATCTGCACGATTTTCTTATTTCAGTTCAAGCAAGGCCAAAAAGCTGTTGAAACAGCGTGATATCACTGAAGTGTTTGGCCCAGGAACCACTACTGAACGCACAGCACAATGGTGGTTTAAGAAATTTCGTGGTGGCGACGACAGTCTTGAAGATGAAGAGTGTATTGATCGGCGATCAGATGTTGATAACGATCAATTAAGATCCTTAGTCAAAGCCAATCCAAACACAACTGTTTGAGAACATATATGATGATTTCTAACCACTTGAGAGAGATTACAAAGACAAGAAAATTTGATAAATGTGTGCCTCATGAATTGAACGACAACCAAAAGAATGCCGTTATGAAGTGTGATCTTCCCTTTTACGCAACAAGAATGGCCCGTTTCTCGCCTGGGCTGTGACTTGTGATAAGTGGGTTCTTTACGACAACCAACAATGTTCAGCTCAGTGGTTGGACACCTATGAAGCTACATGACACATCCTGAAGCCAGAGTTGCACAAAAAGGTCATGCTGACTGTGGTGGTCTGTGACCGATCTCATCCATTAGTTTTTTGAATGCAGGCAAAATCATTCCAGCAGGGAATACTGTCAACAAATGGATGAAATGCATCAGAAACTTAGACAACACCTTGCATTAGTCAACAGAAAAGGACCAATTCTCATCTGCAACAATGCCTGATCGCACGTTGCTAAACTGACCATGCAGAAGTTAAATGGATTGAGCTACGAAACTCTGACTCATCTGTCATACTCTCCAAACCTCTCACCTACCGACTTCCACTTTTTCAAGCATCTCGACAACTTTCTGCATGAGAAATGTTCCAAAAACCTAAGCTTTATCAAAAACGCCTTCAGCGACTTCATCTCCACAAGAATGCAAGATTATTACGTTACTGGCATAAATACACTTGTTTTGCATTAGCAAAAATGTGTCAATTGTGATGGTGCTTATTTCGATCAGTAAATTTTTGTCTGAGCCGAGATATGTTCATCCTTTTCTCTGCAACCTCTTTCTCTCTCTCTCTCACAGATGTGATTTTGCTAGTCTCAGTTTTTTCTATAAACACTATTATGGCATGTTCTTTAAAATCGTTCGATCTATTCCCTGATTCCTTTGTTCCTGCTTATTTGGCTTGTTGGTCTAATGATCTCCATCAATTCGCCATTTCGACACCTCATAGTAAGAGTGATACAGCTTTCTATTCCAGAAGCTTCTCCCCAAGAACTACTTGTGTGATTCTCTTCCTATTGACCTCCTACCTATAACTTTAGTCTTTTCAAGAATACAGTTAACAAACATTTGTAGTCTTTGCAGTACTCGTCTTTCGTTTTTGTTATATCCTTGCATCAAGTGGCTTCATGCCTTGTCTAGAGCGATTTCTATAAAAAAAAAAATTTATAAAAACATATAAACCTGACCAGAGTTAGATTATGCCCTTTTCTCTTCCCTGCAACTTCTCTCCCACAGAAGAGACGTTGCGAGCCTGTCTTTGTTTTATCGTTATTTCCATGGCAGATGCTCGTCTGAGATCCAATCCCTCGTTCTCCCCTCGTCAATCTTTCACGAGAAACACCCGTCTGGCTGAAACTACTGTCAATAATTTTCCCCACTCTTTATCTGTGCCTAAATCCAAACATAGATTCCATGAGCAAAGCTTCTTTCTTAGAACTGCACGCCAGTGGAACTCTCTGACACTTGCCTGTTTCCCACCTGACTACAACTTGGATGTCTTCAAGTCCAACATAAACAAACTCCTGACAAACTGCCCCCTTAAGTAAGACACTCTATCAAAACCCCCAATACTAATGATTACTACAATACTATCTTATTGATTACTGTACAGGCAATAACCCTTATACCTGAGTGGCCTTCGGGCCTTGATAAGTGGTGACCCCCATGAAAAAAAGAACAAAAAAAGTTAATTTCTTAAAGCTGTCCAACACATGCCAGCATTTAAAATGGTAAACTAAATATGCTGATAGCAATATGCCTTGTTTAGTGTTAAAAAATTCTCATATAATTTCTCTTTATGCAACGCATGTCTTTAACCCTCACTGGTCAGATTTAATTTCTATACATCATTAGATTCTTCTTTTCATTGACAGTTGTAATTCTGTGCCGATTAATAATGGCAGGAGTCCTCTGAACTTAGTTCATCCACTCATTCTTTTAGCGATACTAGCATCTACTCCTTCCTGTATCACCCAGCTAATAAAACTTGTGAACAATAACATCAATAACTTTGTCATTTTAATATAGTAGAACCCCGGGGTACGATGTCTCTAGGATACGTTATTTGTTTTTTAAGGTTACGATGTGGAATACAATGTTTTTCCGGCCCCTGGTTATAGTATTTGCCCGCCTTATGGTGTTTATCATGTTATTTGATTATATACATGTGTATTATATACTGTACTGTAATTTGTTATTAATTTTGAATGCCGTATTCCGGGGTTCTACTGTATACATTTGAAGTCTTTATACACATTTCTGTCATATCCACCCACATTGTTTGTCCTCAACAAAAGAGTAAATGATTTTTTCATAAGATTAATCAAACCATAAAATGTTTCCAATACATTGATTAATTGATTGAACGCCAACATTCATTGACTTCTCTTTTTTACCTTTTTCTTTTTTTTTACATGATACCATACTAATGCAAAATGCGGACCATGCTTTTTCTTTTTTAAATAGTTTTCGTGGGTTGTTAAGATACAGATCACTTTTTCAAATGTGTCGTTTTAAGCAAAAATATTGTGTACTTAATTGTCGTGTCGAAAATAGTAATATATAAAAAAATTATGAAAAGTCGAGCAGAAAGTCATTTATAGTAAAAAGTAATTTTTACAGAAAATTGGGTAAAATCGCATTTTTCTCAGACGTTATGAAGTAGACAGTGAGAGGCTACACACAGGGGACATAACTTTGAAACAATATTTTAGATTACTTATTCATGGCTGCAATATTTGTTGTCTATAGTGATAGACTTTTTTTCTTTTTTTTTTTTACTAAAAACACAATAGCAGTTATTCTACTCATACTTTAGTAATTTTTGAATATATTACTGTTTCCGACATGACAATTATGTAATATTGTTTTTGCATAAAACGGTATATTTAAAAAATCGATTTGTCGACTATATCTTAACAAGCACCGAATCTTCAAGTTAAATTCAATTTTTGCAGTATCTTTTGCTTTATTAAATATAAATAACGTTTCATATGTATAAAATGTTTCCGATAGTTGGATGAAGGGGGTAAATAAAAGGCGAATAAATTTAAAAGAAATAGAGGGAGAGTCTGTTATAACCTCACGAGAGAGTTCAATAAACGTTTGGAAATTCCAAAATGGTTTTCATAAATGTTTAATAATATAAGAAATACTGACCAACGGGTCATGTTATATGGATGAAATTTTTATGTCTTCTTTATATCTTTTCAGCCCCTGGTGTAGGAAATGCTATGAAGATGCAGTCCTGGTGGGGTAACTCCGCAAGAGATGTTGCTTCTGTGCACAACGTTCATCTCTTCACCCTTATACTCTTGACGCACCCCAACAAGCCGTTACCGCACCAATGCAACTTGGTGCTCCCAAGCAGAGTGGCACTACCACTGACTCTGCAACAGACACGTTGTGTCAAACATAATGTCCAGTACGCTATGCTTCAGCTGGCCTGAGCCCAACTACTTGACTTTAATTCTTTATTAAGCACAACTCTTGCGTTTTAAACGCCTAAAAGTTTGAATTAAAAAAAAAAAAAAAAAAAAAAACCTTTCGGGTTTCTCTTGTGTGCCTTTTTTTCTTTACATTTTTTGTTATAATTTTATTTCAAAATTTATAAGCCATCCTTTTTATTTTATATAATTTTATTTAAAAATTTATAATAAGCCATCCTTTTTATTATATATATAATTTTATTTCAAGATTTTTAATAGGCCATTTTTTTTTATATAATTTATTTTAAAATTTTTAGTTGGCCATTTTTTTTTTATATAATTTATTTAAAAATTTTTAGTTGGCCATTTTTTTAGGATTTATTTCCAAATTTTTAATAGGCCATTTTATATAATTTTATTTCCAAATTTTTAATAGACCATTTTTTTTTTAAATATAATTTCAAACTTTAAATAAGCCATCCTTTTATAATTAAACAAATATTTTATCATAAATTTCCAAGTTTTAAAGTTTCATATATTTGCATTTTAATGCATCATTTAAAAACAAAATTTTATCAATTATTATTTTTAGAAATTTTTCCACTTAAAAATAAAGAAATAGAAATATCTTTTTAAAAGCTAAAGAAATAAATTCAGATTGGATATTTTAGAGAGGGAGAAGAAAGGGCAGACTTTTTTCTTTTAATTTTTTTTTTTTTTTTTTTTTCCTTTTGTATATATATATGATCTCACGTCATGGAAACCATGAAAAAGTCCTATTCTAAAAATAATGAGGACAACACAAACGGCAACACCACGACTACTACTACTACCAATAATAATAATAGCAATAAAAATGCTACAAAAGGTTCTGATCTAGCCGTTTCAACAATGGGACTTAACCCGGATAGAGGTCAACGGTCAGTTTTTCATGTCAAGGTGGATCATAATTTTTATTCGGAGGAAGAAAAGAAACACAAGGAAAACTTACGTATGTATAAAGAAATGCAGAAGAGATTTGATGAGGCTGGCTCTCGTCTGGCGGACGCGTTTGCCAATTCACTCAAGGATACAGTACACGATGGATTTGCTCAGAAATGTAAAGCAGTGCTTGGTAGTGTGTTTGGTAGCAGCGCCGGTGGTGGTGGTGGTAATAGTTTCATTATGGCACAAATCGGTGAACTGGAAAAGTTGCTCTCTGATCTACTTAACAAAATGGATGCCAAAGAGCAAGAAGCCAAACAGATGTCTTATAACCAGGTAAGACAATGTGACCCGCCTGAAGTTTATCTTTTAGATGCTCCTTTGTGAAAATCGAAATATTGAATTTCAAGTAAAAACCAATGGTGTATCTACTTGATTGTCATGTCGCAGTAATGAATATATCCAAAAATTACGAAAAACAATAAATGCAAACGTTTTTTAAGGCAATTAGTGAAAATTGAGTTTTGCTAAATTGGCCTAGGAGTTTTTCCAGATTTTCAGAAAATAATTACCTTCCCTGTTATGATTCCCATTCTTCTGTTTATTTGTTTTAGCCGAACTCAATTTCCGCTAATTTTCTTTGGAAACTATTTTCATAATTAATTTTCTACCTTAACGTTTTTCATAATTTTTGCATATGTTCATTATTGCGACATGGAAGTTAAGTAGATACCATTGGTTTTTACTTGAAATTCAATATTTCGAATTTCGCCCTAATAATAAAGAAGCACCATTTTTTTTTTTTTTTTTTTTTTTTGCTTTTTACGCGATGGGCCAGTTTTTTACTGTCTGGAAATTCTATCAGATCTAATCCATTTATTTTCTAATTTATTTGTGTTTGAGCAAAGTTGCCTCCCTTGAAAAGAAATAAGCGAGATGTTTTTTTTCCTTTGTTATAACAAATGTCTTTTTTATTATATAGTTAAATGCATTTAAAAATAGATAGGGAGTATTTTTATTTAATTTTATTTTTATTTTTTTCACTCCAAAAAAGCATTTTGCCACTTGGGCATAAGAGGCTACTATTTGGGATTATGTTTACTGGGTACTACGTAAGCTGAGCAAAATGTTGGTTTACATTGCATTGAAACTTGTGCATGTCAGTCCAGCCAAGGAAGCAAGAAACAGGAAGGGAATTCCAAAGTCTAAGAAAAAAAGCTATTAGAGTAGGTTTTCCAGCATCTAGGAACCTCTACAGTGAAAGGGTGTATTGAACCTCAGCTGTTGACATACCGACCCACTTACCTCCACTTCTACACTAGTCGGCTATTTGTTAGTAGGCCCCTTCTCTTTTGGCATCAACACTGTACATGTTAAATAACTTTTGCTTACGTCATCCAATTTTCTCTCTGAGGTCAATAGCTGACAGTTCTCAGCCGACTGCTTTCTCAAACAATATTATTTTTTCCTCTTATGAGACTGTTTTTCTTGCAGACTAAAAACACCCTGTATAATCTTTCTCTAAAGACTGAAGTAACTTTTTTCTTTCTTTTTTCTTTTTCTTTCTTTTTTCTTTTTCTTTCTTTCTTTTTTCTTTCTTTTTTCTTTTTCTTTCTTCCTTTTTTCTTTTTCTTTCTTCCTTTTTTCTTTTTCTTTCTTCCTTTTTTCTTTTTCTTTCTTTTTTCTTTTCTTTCTTTCTTTTTTCTTTTTCTTTCTTTCTTTTTTCTTTTTCTTTCTTTCTTTTTTCTTTTTCTTTCTTTTTTCTTTTTTTCTTTTTTCTTTTTCTTTCTTTTTTCTTTTTCTTTCTTTTTTCTTTTTCTTTCTTTTTTCTTTTTTCTCTTTCTTTCTTTTTTCTCTTTCTTTCTTTTTTCTCTTTCTTTCTTTTTTCTCTTTCTTTCTTTTTTCTCTTTCTTTCTTTTTTCTCTTTCTTTTTTCTCTTTCTTTCTTTTCTTTTTCTTTCTTTTCTTTTCCTTTCTTTTTTTCTTTTTCTTTCTTTTTTCTCTTTCTTTCTTTTTCTTTCTTTTTTTCTTTTTCTTTCTTTTTTTCTTTTTCTTTCTTTTTTTCTTTTTCTTTCTTTTTCTTTTTCTTTCTTTTCTTTTTTCTTTTTCTTTCTTTTCTTTTTTCTTTTTTTCTTGTTCTTTCTTTTTTTCTTTTTTCTTTCTTTTTCTTTTTTCTTTCTTTTTCTTTTTTCTTTCTTTTTCTTTTTTTCTTTTTTCTTTTTTTCTTTCTTTTTCTTTTTTCTTTTTTTCTTTCTTTTTCTTTTTTCTTTTTTTCTTTCTTTTTCTTTTTTCTTTTTTTCTTTCTTTTTCTTTTTTCTTTTTTAATCCCTATTTACTGTCCTTCCCCATGATGACAGACATAAGATTTTTTTTAATGTTAGGAAAATCCCGCTTTTCCAAGAGGATTATTCTACCTTATATTGACATACATATATATCATGATGCACCCTCCCAGTGCTATTGGTATTTATGTCTCTCATAGGACCAACAATTTGCAAATAGTTGGATGCAATGTTGTATGGTATGGCATCCAATTCCTTCCTTTTTTGCGTTTCGCTGAGTTTTTGTACTCTTTCATATTCAAAACCTATCAGAGCATTATAACATTAATCGCCACAATTTTTCTATCAGAAGCAGTTTGCCTAAATGTGGACAGTGGAATATGTGTTGCTGTAAGATATTGCTCTTAAGTTTATCCTTATATCCCGATAAGGGACGACCAACACGTCTTATATGTGAGTTTAAAGAAAAAACACAGCACCAACTAAGCCCCAATCATTAATTTTTCAACCCTCTCAAGTGTTTTCAAATGAGGAGAGTTCGTCAGGTTAGTGTCTAACTTGGAAAAATTTTAATTGATAAGTTTTCTAAGTCAATTGCTAACATGACAAACTTTGCTCATTTGAAAAAGCCCAAGAGGGTTGAAATAAATTTATAATATTAGGCTAAATGTGTTTTTCTTTTAACTCTTATGTATACTGTACTACGCATTGAGCTCTCACACTTAAGATTTCCTACACAAGTTACTTTATCCTTTATGGATTAATATATATATATAAGTGAAAGTGTCTGTGTGTCTACATTTCCCTATGCAATAACTCTGTCAATTTTAAGTCTACAGACTCTAAATTTGATAGACAGGGTACTGAGATTTGGGAAAATCAATGTGATCGGTTTTCGGCCAGAAATTTTGCGATTAAGGGGTCAAAGTTCAACGATTTGACCTTTGAGAACTCTACCAAACTCCTCTGACAATTTTGGGTCTAATCACTTGAAATTTTAGATATACATTCCTTGGACATGGATCTAACTTAATAACTGGATTTGAGCCCAAATCAATAAATGTTAAGGGGTCATAATAGGGGTCAAAGTTTAAAAAATTGACCACTTTTTTTTTTTTTTTTTTTGCTTAACATACACCTCCAAATACCCGGGCAACGCCAGGCACCCATGCTAGTATTATCTATAAAAGTGAACATGTCTGTGTACATTTCCCTATGCAATAACTCTGTCAATTTTTAATCTACAGACTCGAAATTTGATATACAGGATATTGAGATTTGGGAAAATCGATGTGATCAATTTTCGGCCGGAAATTTGGCTGTTAAGAGGTCAACGTTCATCAATTTGACCTTTGAGAACTCTACCAAACTCCTCCGACAATTTTGGGTCTAAACACTTGAAATTTTAGATATAGGTTCCTTGGACATGGATCTAACTTAATAACTGGATTTGAGCCCAAAACAATAAATGTTAAGGGGTCAAAGCTAAAAAAGTTTACCTTTTTTTCTTTTTTTTTTTTTGCTCATTATATATATATATATATATATATATATATGTATATATATATATATTCGTGAGGGATGGGGGGAGTGCCCAGCTTTGCCCAGGCATAAAATATGCTTAAATATGATATTTTAATTTGTCCAGATTTTGTCTATAATATAGTCATGATTTCAAATGTAAAAAAAAAAAAAATTAAAGTATTTGGTTGCCATCAGCTAGAAATGAAACCGAAACTGTAACATTCAAAGCTGGTGGCGTTATCACTGTACCAACATGACACGCATATTAACTGATTAAAAATAAATTAAGATGAATGTACAAAATGTATAACGATTTTTTTCAATTTTGGCCCATTTTTTACCCCCTTAAACACTATTTTAACCAGCTAAAGACCAATAAAAGAATGGTCCGTAAAAAGTCCAATCATTTGAGGCCCTTAGCACCACTCTGCGACTATTAGTTTTGGAGGAAATAGTTTGAAAATATGGAAATAGGCAGATATATAGCCTTTTATATATTAGATATAGAATTGTATGATTTATATTTAAATTTTTTCCAGTAAAAATATAGAATTTTATAAAAAAATTTATTATTTGAAGGAATATATGAAATTTAAAGTTATTTCCGTAATCCATTGAAAATCCATGGATTCAGGAAAGAACTTTAAATTTTGTGTATTCCTTGCTTCAACTAATAAATTTTTGCTTAAAAATTCTATATTTTTATTGCAAACAATTTAAATATAAGGGGAGAACTCTGAAACGCTTTATTTAGAAACCCATTCTTAGCATGGGGATAAGGTGTTTTGTAACTATTCTGTACTTTCGCCTAAGAATTTAATAAAAAGATTATAATTATTGTACTAACGTTATTATTTAGAAATCTATTCTTAACATGGGGAGAGGAGGGTGTTTTGTAACTATTCTGTACTTTCACCTCACACTGTAATAAAAAAAAAAGGATATCGTAAAACTTGGATTTAACTTGAAAATATTACAGAAATTACGCTGTAATTTTGTTTTATTTCGTTAAAAATTGTTTTTTATTTAATTTTAATTCAAACAGCTGCACTGGACACCACTTGATTTATTTAAATAAGTTAAAACACACAAACCACTTATCCAGTTAAGAATAACTTATCTCGCCTACGATAAAATTTATTGGGATTGTTTTACAATCAATCCACAAAAGTAGTCAAAAAACCAAATATATAACAAATAAATATTACCAAAGGCAAGATAAGTTACTCTTCTACCTACTGCGGGTCCTGGATATGACCTTAAACTATATCCAGTGGTGAGGCCCCAGCTTGCGGGCTTTGGGGAGTGTGCTGACCCGGAGTGGTAGTACCTGTTAGGGTCCCAACTATGGGTTAAATAGAAACTGATTTGAAAACAACAAATATATTCTATTAAAAAAATTTTCTTCAAAATCTTTGGATTCGGCATTAAATAACCCGAAAAGGGTTGATATGCCATAAAACAAAAACAACCAACCAATCTACCTACTGCGATAAATTTTTGCTGTTGTAAATGTTTTTGTTACAAAACACAAGTCGTGTCAAGCGTTACACGAGAACAAGAAAAAAATGGCTGCAATGTCTCTTGAAATCTTAAGTTTCGACAATGATTTAAAAATAAAAAATTATACAAAATAGTGGTAGAAACCGACCCAATAATTGTCATATGACTTGGGATGTTTGTAGTTAAGTTAAAACTGAGGTTTATTTGTTCGATTACAGTATTTTGGCATCCGTTGAACGCGTATGTAATAAAAAGGAATTTACTGTTTGAAACGCTCAATAACAATTTAAGATTTAACGGTAAGAAAGACCAGATGTGTGTGAAATTGTTTTAAGTTATGCTAGGGATTACCACCACCACCACCACCACCACAGTATATAAAAGGAAGAAAAGAACAAACTGTCCAGTTTCTTAAAGATGAATATTCAAATTAAAAAAATTTCAATTTTATTTTTAATAAATAGTAATATTTATTAAAAACAATTTCACACTGATATGGTCTTTCTAACTGTTAAATCTAATATATAAAAGGCTTTATATCTGCTTGTCTGTCTCCATATTTTCAAACTCTATCTCTCCTGAAACTAAAAGTCACAAGGCGGTGCCAGAGGCCTCAAACAATTGGATTTTTTATGGATTGTTCTTTTATGGGTCATTAGCTTAAATAAGGTTAAAATAGTTTTTAAGGGGTCAAAATTGAAAAAAAATCATATATTTTGTCCATTCATCTTAGTTTATTTTTAACTTTTAATCAGTTTGTGTGCATGTTAGATTGGTACAATGGTAACGTCTACAGCTTTGAATATTACAGTTTTGCTTTCGATGGCACCCAAATACTTTTTTTTTTACTTCTGAAATCATGACTGTATAATAATATATACAAAATCTGGACAAATTAAAATATTATATTTAAGCGTATTTTACAACAGGGCAACCCCCCCCCCTAGTCTTAACGATAAATACTTTTTGAAGCATCTACCTCATAATTCGGGTCATCAAAGGTTAAAAATAAAAATTCTGCACGTGTCTGATCTTTTAACGTTCATGTTTTGAATTTCATTTAGTTTTTTTTTTTTTTTTTTTTTTAAACCCCCCTCCAATTAATTTTGAACTTTTTAAAAATTTTACATTTTCAGGTGATGCTAAAATGTTTCCTCCTATTTATCAAAATTCAGCAAGATTACCACAAGCAATGTACAGAATCAATATCGTCGTTTATTCGAAGTATCAACCAAAAGTCGAGTACGGATCTTTTGTCCTTGCTGGCCAATCTTAACTTGACCAGTGGTGAACTGTCGCATGCTCACACAGAACTGACCGCTTTACAAACTGCTGGCATCAACAGCAATAATAATAACAATGTTAATACTAATGGAAATAATGAGACTAAAACAGATTTGGCATCAGCAGAAGCCGAACTAGCAAAATCTGTGTCCAACAATGATAATCTACTGCCAGGGGCAACATGTTTAAATAATCAAGTCCAAAACAGACTCCCAGCGATGCACTCAACATCGCCTTCTCCCTCCCCGTCATCATCTTCTTCATCATCGTCTTCCGTATTTTCGTCTTCTATCGACCCTTCATTCTCTCTGTTCACAAAGCTGAACGCTCTGTATGTACCCATTAGCCAGACTGCAGGTCAGTCTACAATAGACACTGACAACGTTCCATCCACAACTGATGCCGATGCTGCCGCTCCTTCTTCGTCATCGTCTTCTTCTTCATCTGTTGCTGCTGCCTCAACAGTCCTGACTAATAATAATCCAGACTCTCAAGCTCCTTCACCCTGGACGAAGTCGGGAGTACAACCATTAGTTGGGGCGATTGGTAAAAATGAGAAAGGTTTGTCTGCATCCATGAAGGGTGCAGCAGGCAAAGGTAAGATATGCATTTTTTTTTTTTTTTTAGTAAATGATGTATTGTTGGTCTTCAGTTACCTGTCATGTCTGCCAATGATGCTTGTTTTGTTTAATCCTCTTATTCCCCTCATATCTTTCAATTGCGGGCATGTCCTTATCGCTAAGATTATCATGGATGGCTCTTATCTCGATAAGAAACCAACTCTAAAACTTCTCGGATTAGGTTTAGTGACAGGGGTAAACTATTTACTAATGATACCAATTATAACAAAAAAACGTTTTTTGTCCAACACAAAAAATAAAACATCAATAGTTAAATATGATTTCACTGGAAAAATCAGCACTTAAAGATCCCTAAGTGCACCATGTTATCTCTGCATAAATGAAAAGCTTGAAATGATAAGGTTTAGTGATAGACGTAGACTACTTAATAAAGAACATGAAACTTTGATGAATTGTAGATCTAGTAAGTCACACTTTCTTAGTAACCTACGTATGATTACTTAAATATATAGTATGCTTACTTAAATGATAATATCAGCTAATCTAGAAGTTAACTTGGCTTCAGTTGTAGATTGGGGTATGAAATGGATTGTGTCAATTTAATCCTATTAAGATTCAGCTGATATCTTTCAATTGTAAGCGTGTCACTTTTTTTCCTGAGATTTTTCATGGATGGTTCTCCTCTTGATGAGAAATAGACCTTAAAACTTGTTGGTCTTTCTTTCTCATCAAATCTTTCTTGGAGTTTATATATTAGATTCATTGCTTTTTCTGCTTCTTGTAAATTAGTTCTCTCTGTCGTGCTTAACACTTTCACACACCTGAGGCTAGTCTTTATCTCTACAAATCTATCGGACCATGTATGGAGTACTATTGTCATATTTGGAATGGTGAATCGCTGTCCCATTTGAGGGTTCTTTTATCTCCATTCTTTCTTCTCTGCAACCTCTCTGACAGATATGATATTGTTAGTCTCAGTCTTTTTTATAAATACTATTGTGGCATGTGTTTTGTAGAATTGTCTGGTCTGTTCCCTGCTTCCCCTGTTCCAGCTTGTTTGACTCGTTGGTCTAGTAGTCTTCATCAGTTCAGTGTTTTGATACCTCATTGTAATACAGCTTCCTATTCCAGTAGCTTCTTTCCATGAAATGCAAACTTCTAGAACTTTTCTTGATGACTGTTTTCCTCCTACCTATAGCCTTGATTATTTTAAAACTAAGATCAATAAACATTTCTTGTCTTTGCGATAATCATCTTTCATTCTTGTTAGCTCCTTACATCAAATGGCTTCATGCCTTGTTTGGAATGATTTTCATAAACAAATATTTGATTAATAAAAAAATCTGAGGTTGTTGAAGTTTGTTTGCATGTGAAAGATATAGACCCTCATGGATAAACTTATGTTTTGTAGAAAATTTACAACATGCACTAAGACAAAACCTAGAGGATAAAAATTACTACCGGAACAGTAGTGGAAACTCGCTATGAAGCAAGCGAACAACAGAAGATGTTGTATTTGAGAGAAACAGCTTACCTTATAGGCTTGTATATACTGATGTGTGTTAGCTGTTTTCTTTTTTGATAAAGTCAATGTCAAGGGAGAGATAAAGCGCCTTCATAGGGCTTTCCTCGTCTGAGTTTTATAGGATGGTGCTTTTGGGGGGGGGGTATTTCATAGCATGTCTTTTAAAACTTTATATAGTCATGTTTGGGGGTGGGTATTTCGTCTTATAGATAATATTAGGTCATCAGGAGAGAATACGCACCGTTTCGGGGCCTTCCTTTCTACGGCTTGTTCGCGTATCGGCCCCCCTCACTGATGTGAGGCCCAATTATCTGCTCAATACAGTTAAAGGAAAAGACGTTTGATAATTAAACGGCTCTTGTTACGAGCAACGGCTTTGCGCATGTCGTTCAATGTTCAAAGGCTACGTCTGACATATTGTTGGGACGTGCACATATCGAAGAAAATAATGATAATATTAACAATAATAAACAATAATAACAACAATATATTATATAACTGAAGGTATATATATACATAACATTAATAAAAAATATATATATGTATACATGAGCACATAAAAAAAAATACCTACTCACAGTAATAACTACACTGTAGACCCTTGCGAACATATCATGCGGTGTTCCTTTTCGCCTAGATTGTAACGTCAGCTCTCTCTCTTTTTTCTCCACGTATTAATGTTTCTACTCGGCTGTTATAAGTTATTGTAAATCCAGTCTAGGTGAGTATTTTCCTTGTTACGGCTTTTTTGCATTAGCCACATTCGTTGATGCGAGGCTTAGATATCTGAATTGCATCTGAATTAACTGTTCAATGCAGTAAAAATGTATAAAAATTTGTGCGCATGACGTTTAAATTTAAAGGCTGCGTCTATATCAAGTCCGTTAAGTTAAGACGCGCTCATATCGAAAGAATAGAAAAACAAAACAAAAACAAAAAAAAGGGAAAGAAAATAAAAAAGGAGAAAAGAAAGAAAATAAATAATTTTAAAAAATTGTTAAACAAAATAAAAAATTAAAATCATTAAATAAATAAATCAGCACTGGACACATATTACCACTCGGTATTTCTTTTAACCCATAGCCAGATTGCACATTGTTCAGTAATTTCTGTTAGATTTTTACATGCTGCGCTTCTTTTTTGGCCTTTAATTCCAGGCTGTCCTAAAAGTTGATATAAAGAGCCTGAAATGAAACCTCTTGCTCCAATTTCAACAGCTCGAAGAATTGTAACGTAACCTTCACGGGTCAACTCTCTTTTTAGGTCTTCATATTTCTCCATCTTGTATTGGTGTTGCTTCTCTACCCGGCTCTACTCTACTATAAACCAAGAAATTAATAATTAGTAGACAGGTTGAGACTAGTTAAAATAAAGTTTATTAGCAATTTTTTCTGGGTGTGGTTATCTCAAAGAAAAATAACTAAAGAAACTAAACTGAAACTGTAAAAGAACATCGAGAATTAAATCATAATTGAGTGATCCTGCAGTCCATCATGGATAATGTTTTGGAAAGGGTACGAATTTGTGAAGCTGAAAATAGGAACTATTTAAAAGATGTTACTTTCTTATATAAATAAAACTGTAGATGTATATGTGTGTGAAAATATTTAACTGATAAACTCTTAAACTATTGGTCACATAACACTGAAATTAACAGGAAATAGTAATCATACACCAAAAATGGTTTATAACGAGTAAAATCTTTATTTGGATGGATGAATAACGTGTACAGAAATGTTCATTTTAATTTGCCAACATAGTTCTATTACTTTTGTGCATGCACAAATTCATTCATAGCTTGAGCTGGTTTAATTTTAAACGCAGCTGGAGTGCTAAATGTATTGGTTTCGATTCTAGCTGATAATCATTTTTTTTTTTTTTTTTTAAATCAGTATGATATATTAGGTACAATATAATATTCAATAGAGAATTAGCTCTGTTATTATTAAATATGAAATCTGCATAAATTCAAATATATGTAAGCATATATTATGACTGGGCAAGCTGAGTGCCTCTCGCTAGTCATAAATAAATTCTTTTTCATTTTTGTTTTTTATGTTTGTTTCTTTTGTTGGTCCCCCCGACAAAGGAGGGATTAAACTTAGTAATTCACTCGTGTTCATTTGTTCGCACTTTTTTCACCTTTTTCGGGGGAAGCCGGTTAAACCCAAATTCACTTGAGCACACACACACACACACACTTTTCTCAATAACCACGTCTTGGATTTTTAAAAAACTTTTGCACAAACATTAGTCATGGTGAAAGTAAATTTTTTACTCGTGGAGTAGGACCTTGCATGCTCAACAATTTTTTATTTATTTATTTAATTTTTTCAAACAAATTACCATTATCTTTCTTATATATGAAAATTCTGTTAAATTGCTGTCAAAAATAAACCTATTCAAGTTAAAAATTCCTCAGTTATTTCTTGGCCACTCTGTATAAAGTTGGCTATGTGTATGTATTTATATATTTCTATGTACAGAGCTCATAATGTAATTAACCAGTCATTATGAATTTGTGAATACACCTGCTAGGCATAAGGGTAGATAATGTGGGTTATATTTAGTTTAATTTTGTTTTATGCAGAGGAAGTAAAAAGGGAAACCCTTTGTGAAAATTCAGATATCTCTGGTTATTTTTTTAATGAAATTTTCACAATAGGCATTAATTAATACGCCTCGAATTTAAGTTTCTTTGAAGTACTTTAGGTGTTTAAGGATAAAAATATGGATATAACCTGCATTTGAAATTAAAATATTTCAGATTTGCATTACATTTGATCCCAATTAGTAGGTTGTAGTGCCATGTCGCACATGAAAAGTGACCTTGCACTCATCTCCAGTGGACATTCCTAAGACCACATTTCTGTGGATGAGGAATCAGCTGATGGTCTATTTGTGTTGCATGATGGTGGCTATGCACATCCACTTTTCCTAGCACCCCTCAACTTAAACTGAAACTATAAAATGATAGCTCAATCCAAAATAATCAAACTAGACAGTTTAACGCCCTACACAGTGTGGCCCTGCAAATTATGTCCTAGACCCCCCCCCCCCACATCAAAGTGGCAATGTGCCTTGTTTGGGGTGAAAATGCAATAAATAAATAAATAAAAAAATTTTAATTAGTAGATGCCAATTAGGCATAGTTTCCTGAATTTCAATTTCTTCTTAAGACTCCTTAAGGTTAAGCCTCAAAATTTAGACATTTTCCATAATCCAAATGTAATGAAATTGGAGTAAGGATTCTTGGCATTTCAGTCCTTATAAAAGAACACAAGTCATGCCAAACTGTCTGGAAAATTTTGCTTGTTTTGGGACGGGTATTCTTATTTAATATATGGTCTTGATATTATTTTTTATTTTAACTTTTTTTTACTTGTAGCCAATGGTCAGTTAGCTTCTGAAGAAGAACTGGATAGTGTGATCAACCTTTTATCTGGAGGAATGGTATTGTCCCAGCCTCCTCCAGCACCACCGCCGCAGCCACCACCAACTGTCCATATGCCCAACCAATTACAGCCGTCTCCTTTGCTGCATGCGCCCTCAGCTGGGAGAGGTGCAATGTATGGCAATTTGCTGATGTCACCTGATGCTGAAGACCAGCATAAGATGTACCGGGCAAATGCTCATCGACGCTCTGAGGGCTCTCTTGATTTGTCTGGCCTAACAACCCTTGGTAGTGGAAGTGGAGCTGGTAACGGGGCCAGTTCAAATGGCAGGGGAGGTGGCCGTAACACATGGCCCCATCCGAACCATCATCATCGGTCAAGCCTGCCTGCAGGTCCGCTTGGTTCGCACTCTTTACTTAACTATGACTCACAACCACAAGCACCACCGGACGATTATTCTAGAATGCTTGACTCTACAGGGTCTTTGGATCAACCTGGATCACTCGGTGATGTATATCTCCCTTCAGCTTGTCAACCACACGACTTACAGTCTGGACTCTATTCGTTGTCGACTTGTGCTGGGAGTAGTAATTTTATGTCCAATTCCCACTGGACGTTTCCTGATACCAAACTTAACCGAACTTGGCCTGTATCAAGCCTTAGCACAGGAGGAGGAGGGTGAGTATTATTTAAAAAAAAATGTTTTTGTGGTGTTTATTGAGAATTACACTTCGTTAAAAAAAACAAAAATACAGAAAAATCTTTGTACATATTGATCATGGAATGAAAATGTCATATTCCAAAACTCGCATAAATTGATCAAGTAGATTTTTTTTTTGTTTTTGTTTTTTTTTAAATAAGGAAATCAAATTTTATGAGGAAGCATGAAGGAGACCAGGAGTGGTCATTTTGTTTTAAATTTTGCCAAAATTTATGGTCAATAATTCAGTTTGATTACAGATATTGTTTTATAATTGAAACTTTTTAATCACTAAAAAATAAAATATTAATTACATTCATGGAAATTTTAACTGAGAAGACATTAAATTCTAAAAGCTTTCTGGATCTTGGAATTAAAGAAAATATTCTGACTATTATCATCTTAACTGTTACTGTTGGGACAGAATTTATCGGAATCAGAAAAAAGGTGCTGGCAATGGTCCTGTGGTCATAACTTGGATCAGTAAAGAGTGTTACATTTAAGAGTCTTGGTAAAAGACTTTCTTAGAGAGTCTTATTAAAAGTGATGCTGTTGTGTCTTAGAGAGAGATGTTGTAAGAGGGAGATTGTTCATTTTATGACGGTATTCATATATATTAAAAGTTCATTACTTAGATGTGTTGATAGAAACTCTTAGAGTGAGGAAACAGTGTTCAGACAGTCTTAGTGTTGATATGAGATGTGTAGTTCACATTGTCGATATGTGATGTCGAGACGTGTATGTAAGATGTGTATGTTAAAACATTTTGTAACACAGATATACAAGACATATAATAACAATTTTCACTTTACCTTTCGGTAGAATCACAACACAAAGACGACGTTTTATAAAAACACATGATGGGTTTATTTCTTCTCACGACCGGCCGTGGTTTTCTCATCAAGAATTCAAGGCTTCACATATTAAGTTTCAAAGTGACCGTCTCGCTCCTAGACGTTCGAATTCAAAACTGCAGACTATCGTCTGTCATTCTCAAACTCCCTCTCCGTCTCTCCCCCTGCTTCTGTCTTCTTAACTCTAAAGTTTTTCTATCTATCTCTAGAACTTTCTATTTTCCATGACGTTGTACACACATGTTCTGGACATGCGTGTCCAAAACTTTTTCCTTTGTTTACAAAAGGAATTTTAACCTATACTCAGTAACCTATATTTCCAATATGTTAAAAACATGTTTATTAAATTATCTTGTAGCTGCATTCTTTCAATTGAATTTTCATAACAAAATTGACAGTGCACATTCTTTTCTTGAAACTATTTTATCTCTAAGCTGTTTTACATTCCATTTTCTAATTCTCACACGTAATCTATTTCTAAACCTAAATTACGAGGTTCGAATTTCGTCTATTGCTATTTCATTTTCATTTTAACTAAATCTCTCTATTTTTATACTTATATGAAAAGGGGACAGCCCTTATCATGTAACAAGAGCATGAGTTGTGCAGTGGCACATCTCCAATCTCGCTCGATGAACATTGTGTCACTTGGATTTGTACACAACTGGCCAACTAGTAGATGGTCTGTAACAAAAAAACAAAAAAAACGGTTTTCATCAAACAGAAATGGAATCATGTAGTCTTTTCTAGGGCGACAATTTTATTGTTCCACCCGGTATATATATTAGTAATGGGACGATTACAATATTTTTCCCAATTCTGTACTAAATATCTGATTCTTTATAAATATCTAAATATTTAACTATAAAGTTGCTATTTTTCCTGGTTACCATAAAAACACCCGTAGAAAATTATATTGTACATGATATTAAAAGCCTACTTTTTTTCTATTTAAAAATTCTTTAAACCGACTTAGTATACTTAGTCATGGATATGCAAGCAACTTCATTAAGGTTAATTAATTTGCAAATTCCTTTGAAAAGTGAGCGTCCATTAATTCGTTATCTATTTTTTATGGTTTCTTAGATGATTGCTTTCATTTAACTATTACGCTTAATTCTTATTGTACATAATTGCATAGAATTTAGGATAAAAACGTTCTAGCACGTGGATATGTTATAAGTAACCTTGTGTGTGTGCGTGCACTCCCGTATTAATGTTATGCTGTCTGGATGTACATCATTTACAACCTAGATGGTCTTATTGTCTAAGAAGGATCTAATTATATTTAGTGTACATCCAGTTATACCGTACGATTTAATTTTCATTAGCAACCCTTCATGCCAGACTTTGTCAAAGGCCTGAGATATATCATTGGCTTTACGTGCCTTATCCAGTGCATGGTATATGCATTGAAAGATAATTGTTAAAATATTTGCAGTATGGATTTAGGCAATGACATTCACATTACCTAAATCCATACTGTTTGTCATAGAGAAGATTAGCTTTTGCGAGGTGGTGGACTAGTGCTTGATTAATTAAAGTCTCAAAGATTTTAGTGAAAAAAGGGAGGAGACAGTCCTTTCACCAGAATTCTTGTACATTGGTACCACAGATGCCATCTTCCAGCTATTAGGGAAGCGACATTTAAAAAGGCATTTAACTTGAAAAATACAGACGCTAGCTAAGCTAAGCATTTCTTAGTATAGCAGGTATGAGATCAGGCCCACACGCCTGATATTGCAGGCATGAGAAGAGGTGATTTTCACATCATCCAGTCTCATCACATAGGAAAATTTGGGAGGGAGTTGTTTGTTGGCTCTAAGGTGAAGTTGGAGGCGAATTGTCAGGCAAGCCAAATTTTGTGTATTATATATAATTTATTTATTTATCTTTGTTCTCTTATTGCAGTCTTACTAAAACTTGAAACTCCTTAACATTACCTATCATGTCTTATTACTCGTGTTTTAAACTTTTTTTGTTAAATACGTCTGGTATTATCCTAAACTATTAATTAAAAAAAACAAAAAAACTTCCACGGATTAATATGGGAGGGGAGACTATCGTCAAATTCTATTCTAAACTGGGAATGGGCAAAGGACCTGTACTAAGTAGATATAAGTCCCTCTTACCGTTTTTTTTTTTTTTTTTTTTTTTTTAATGAAGAGTAGATAATGCAGTGGATGTGTTATCGGCAGCTCCAGTAACTCTCGCTTCTCCTTTTTTGTCCCTCAGTCCTCATTTCTAATGAGTGATGTTTCTGACAAAGGGTGAAGAAAAAGCTGCTTCCCAGGTTGGTAGTACTTCGTGAACAGTAGTCTGAGATGTCGGAAATTTTCTGTCTCTATGTCTATCCTTGCGGCCATGTCACTAGTAAGGGTGCTGGAGGTAAACATTTTCATCTGGGCTGACATTAACCGCCTGATAGTCAGGGACCCGAACCTTGGAATAACCACTAAGGAGGCTGTCCTATCAGCAGGTGCAAAGTACTGGGGCTGCTGTATTGCCATTTGGTGAATGGATTCTGGACCATGCAGTAGTCTCTGGTGGGGCCTCTTGAT
This sequence comes from Euprymna scolopes, assembly GCF_053919585.1. Classification (NCBI taxonomy): domain Eukaryota; kingdom Metazoa; phylum Mollusca; class Cephalopoda; order Sepiida; family Sepiolidae; genus Euprymna; species Euprymna scolopes. Next base: position 17,268,577 of record NC_136505.1, on the reverse strand, counting down.
GCCATACTAGTAGGTAATTGTTACGGCTATACCTTATGTGCTACAAAAAAAAAAAAAAAGATTTCCTGTCTTTCTTCTCTTACTTTCCCTCTCTGTTCTGCTCTAACCAAGTATGCTGACCTGTTCCACAAACCCCAAAATCCTCAACATGAAATATCTCAAAAAAGAAAACACGAATAAACCTAGAACCCCATCCTCCTACGTAGACCCCTACTACCATAACTCCTTCTCCAACATCAGGGGTCTACGTTCTAACCTTCCAGAGGTTGAAACCCAATTACAGGAGACCAAACCTGACATATTCTTTCTAAGCGAAACTGGAATAGGGCTGACCACCTCCCTAGATGAGTTCATAATTAAAGGATACTCTAACCTAACATCTACATCTGACCCCCAAGATCGTCATGGGCATGGAATATGTGCCTACATTAAAGATGGCTTCCCATGTGGCAGGGATATCTCCAGAGAAGACCCTAATCTACCTTATATGTACTTCCGGGTTGCACTTGCTTACACCACCGCATTTATATTTGCCCTCTATCGCCCCCACAATAGTGGAGTTACTGTCTTTAAGAGTATATCAGAAAAAATTGACCACATCCTGTCTGCTCATCCCTCGGCTAACATTCACATTTGCGGTGACTTCAATGTCCACAATATGGAATGGCTGACCCACTCAAATAAGACTGATGAGGAGGGGAGGTTCTGTCATGATTTTGCCATTGCCTATGACCTCACTCAGATTGTCCGCGAGCCCACTCGTGTGCCCGATAGTACCGGTCAGTTCACAAGCCTCCTAGACCTTTTTCTATCCACCTCCCCTGAGCTATGCTCATGTTCCGTTCTATCTCCTCTGCGATCCTCCGACCACTGCGTCGTATCAGTTAAGATAAAAATTAAATATAATAAATCTACAGACGTACCTCTCCACCGTACTGTATACCGATACTCTATGGCAGACTGGGATAGCTTCCGTACATTCATATCTGATCTCCCTCTCCATTCCATGTTTAAAAAGGATGTGTCCTCTATAGTATCAGATTTGACCGAATGGTTACTTGTAGGCATAGACCAATTCATACCATCCCAAAAATTCCAACAAAAACTTAACAGCCAGCCATGGTTCTCCCCCGAATGTGCTGCTGCTATCACACACAGAAATCACTTTTTCCATAGCTACAAATGTAATAGATGCACTGAAACTAAAGCTGCTTTCAGAACCGCCAGCAACCACTGTAAAAGAGTAATAAAAAATGCAAGAGAACTATATGCGCAATCCGTTAAGTCCAAAGTAGTGAGCAGTGGCTTGGTTCCCACCAGTTCTGGCAAATAGCAAATAGGATCTTGAACAGAAACGTGCGCTCTATCCCAACCATTATCAATGGACCAGAGGTCATCTCTACAGCATCCAACAAGGCCAAACTATTTGCCAAAAACTTTGCGGCAAATTCTACCCTGTGTGACGAAGGCCATCAAGTCCCCATATTCCCTCCTATAACAGACAACACACTATGCAACATGCAAATATCTGTGTGTGAGGTCGCCAAGCTAATCAAGAACCTTGACTCCAGTAAAGCAACTGGTCCCGACGGTATTCCAATTATAGTGTTAAAAAAATTACAACCAGAACTTGCCCCCATACTTTCCAAACTGTTTAAGCGTTGCCTTAAGAAGTGCTTTCCAACACCCTGGAAAACCTCATCAGTATGCCCTGTATTTAAGAATTCAGGTGATAAGTCATCCCCCTCTCAGTACAGACCAATAAGTCTCCTGTGTGTCATGAGTAAGTTGTTGGAATCCACAATAAATAGAGAAATAGTCAACCACCTCAGCAGAAATAACCTTCTTAGCGACACGCAATATGGTTTCCGCTCTGCTAGATCTACAAGAGATGTGCTAACGGTTATATCTTATAGGATTAGCAAATCTCTCGACAAAGGCTTCATTTCTAGGGCAATTGCTCTCGACATATCAAAGGCCTTTGATAAGGTTTGGCATAAAGGCCTACTACACAAGATTTCCAGCTACGGTATAACTGGAAATGTTTTCTCTATCATTGTCATTTCTCTCAGATAGGCTCATAAGAGTAGTTGTTGATGGAAAGAAATCCGAGGCCTACAGTATTAATGCTGGAGTCCCTCAGGGGTCCATACTGGGCCTAACTCTTTTCCTGATCTACATCAATGATCTCCCAAAACACATACTAAAATCTTTCGTTGACATCTATGTTGATGACACGATCATCTATGGCAACACATCAAAGGCCGTAAATGATGATGTTCTCTCTGATTCTCTCTCCTCTGATCTTGAGCATGTGGTACAGTGGAGAAAGAGGTGGCTGGTTACCTTTAATGCATCTAAGACCAAGCTCCTATCTCTACATCATCAACGCTCTGATCCCCATCTGGCATCAATTGAAATGGATGGCTCTCGTCTAAGGGAGGCCCCAGGCTTTGATAAGCTCCTTGGTTTGACCTTTACACCTGATCTTAAATGGAACACATACATCAAGTCTGTGGCCAAGGTCGCTGGGAAAATGGTGGGATCCTTCTACTGCTCCAGAAGATATCTCACTAATGATGCAATTCTCTATCTATATAAGAGCCAAGTACGTCCAAAGATGGAGTACTGCTGCCACATCTGGGCGGGGGCTGCAAAAAACAGCCTATCCTGCCTTGACAGAGGACAAAATAGACTCCGTGGCTTGGTGGGGGATGCCCTTTTCTCTACCCTGCAACCTCTTTCCCACAGAAGAGACGTAGCGAGCCTGTCATTGTTCTATCGTTATTTCCATGGCAGGTGCTCGTCTGAGCTCCATTCTCTGGTCCCCTCTCGCCAATCGTTCTCAAAAAACACCCGACTAGCTGAAACCACCGTCAATAATTTTCCCCACTCCCTATCCATGCCTAAATCAAAATGTAGATACCATGAACAAAGCTTCTTTCTTAGAACTGCACGCCTGTGGAACTCTGTTCCGCTTGCCTGTTTCCCTCCCAACTTCAACCTGGATGTCTTCAAGTCCAACACAAACAAATTCCTGATGAACCGCCCCCCCCCCCAAGTAATGACACCTTACCAATTCTCCAATACTATTGCTACACTATTCCTTTGATTACTGTACACACAATAACCCTTATCCCTGAGTGGCCATTGGGCCTTGATAAGTGGTGAACTCCATGTAAAAAAAAAAAAAGAAAAAAAAAAGCAGTTCTACCTTCTTGATTGCCGTAATCTATATATTAATATGATAGCGTGTGTATTATTTTCTGTGTCAGGCTTACATCCGGGTTGATTAATTGTTATGTACTTCCATTTTTTGTCATGAATAATTTTAGCAAGAATTCTTCATAAGTTTTGGTTTTGATTATAGCTGATGGCACTTAAGTCATCTGTTTTTTCTTTGTTTTTTGTTTTTTTTTATAAATAATTTTATCAAGAATACTTAAGTTTTGGTTCCGGTTTCAATTATGGCTGAAGGAACTCAAGTTATATATATATATATATATATATATATATATATATATGCATATATTTTTTTCACAAGTTTTTCTTTGTTTCGATTCAAGCTAATGCACCCAAGTCATATGGATACATTTTTTTATTTTTGAAATCGTAACTTTATAACATATAAAAATTGATAGAACATTAACTCTTTAATAATATATACAAAATCTGCAAGAATTAAAATATATTTAAGCGTACTTTACAACCGGGCTTTGCCGGGCATTTGTGCTAGCTTAGATAAATACTTTTACAGTTTTAACAAAAAAGCTACAATAATATCAGAACATCTCCATTTACACTGAACATCTACAGAATGCCAACATCAATATATTACACATGAATGAGTCCCCTGTGGAATTTCCACAGGTCCCGCTAGTAATATTAATATTACCTGTACTGAGGATTGAACCTTCAACTTAGAGAAGACTATTATTTAGCATTTAACACTTTTTTTTTTCTTTTCGTCACAAGTTCATGTGGATTAAATAAAGGGTTTTTTCAAAATTCTGTACTTCCCAAGTCAACAAGATGTACCTGACAAAGGTTGGAGGTTTGATCGGCCGAAACATAGTGAGAATCGTCCAAGATGGAAGCAGTAGTCCAAATAATCTCAAAAAAACAAATTATCTATCATCATCTAAAATTTTTGCAACATAATTCGGTCATTTATTTTGTTTACTTTATATGTGTTCGACATCAAAAAAGGCATTTTTTACAATTGATGCTTTTCAATATTTTAATAATGTTTCTGAATTATTAAGATGAGGATTAGTTATGCATATTATTTGGATTCTTCGGACTACCGTTTTCATTTGGACTGTTATTTTCACAACATTTCGGTCAACATAACACCCGACCTTTTTCAGGTGTATCTTGTCTATATCAGCATTTTTTCTATCAAAGTTTGAAATCTGCACAAAATTTCTAACCGAACTCCTTATTTAATCCACAGGAGTAGCATGTTTTTGTTCTATCAGCCATGACTGGGTAGAAGTCCTAAGTAACTTGCAATTGTATGTCACTCTAAGGATTGTACCTTCAATCTCTAGAAGAGTATAGCTTACAACTGAATTTTACCAAACACTTTATCCGCTCCACCACAGGTAATTGCAGACAACACTCAAAATACAATTGCTAATTACTTAGAACTGACAGAATAAGAACATGCTACCCCATAGGTTAAGTAAAGGATTCTGTTAGAAATTCTGTGCAGGTTCCTGAGTTCGACAATATACACCTGAAGGTCAGATGTTAAATCGAAACATTGTGAAAATGATGCTTAAAAAAAGAGCAGTAGTCCAAAGAATTCAAATAGGGATTTTAGTACTAGTTGTAGCTTTCGGTGTTACAGATAAAATATAACATTTTATTGTAAACTAGACAAATTCTAATGTTAACTCCATTTTACTGTTTGAGTTAGGATTAAGAAAAAAAGATAAAAATTTATAGATGATTTTTTATGACATTTTTTCAATACCATTGTTTTTAAATATTACCTTTTCTTTCTACTGTAGTTTCTGTCTGAATTAAAGGTACGTCCAAGGATGGAATACTGTTGCCACATCTGGGCAGAAGCAGCTAGAAAGAGCTTGTCCTGCCTTAATAGAGTTCAAAATAGATTTCATAGCCTCGTAAGAGATGTCCTTTTCTTTTCCCTGCGACCTCTATCTCACAGAAGAGATGTTGCAAGCTTGTCTCTGATGTATCGTTATTTTCATGGAAAGTGTTCGACTGAGCTTTAGTCTATAGTCCCTCCTCGCCAAACTTTCACAAGAAACACTCGTCTAGCTGAAAACACTATCAATAATTCCCCCCCACTCTTTATCTGTGCCTAAACTTAAACGTAGATTCCATGAATAAAGCTTCTTTCTTAGAACTGCACGCCTGTGGAATTATCTTCCGTCTTCCTGCTTTCCAGCTGACTACAATATGGTTGTGTTCAAATCTAACGTAAACAAGTTCATGATGAGCCGTTCCATATAAGTTAACAAATTTACCGAATTTTCATTACTAATGATTACTATATTTTCCAATTTCTACTGTACACTCTTTAACCCTTATCCTTGAGTGGCCTCTTGGCCTTGATAATGTGGTGATGCCTGTGTAAAAACAAAAATTTTGTATTATGAAACTGAAGAATGCATCGAGATTATTATTCTACAATAGTAATGAAATTTCTTGCCGATGAAAAAAAAAAAAAAAAAAAATTTGTATTATGAAACTGAAGAATGCATCGAGATTATTATTCTGCAATAGTAATGAAATTTCTTCCCGGTGAAAAAAAAATAGCTTCCATCTGTAATTGACATTTGTTACAGAATGAAATATTTGTTACAAAAACATTTTGAGTAGGAATAATTTATCTTTCCCAAGAAATTAAAATAAATTTTCTTTTTAACATCATAGACCAATGCTAAAGAAAAGGAAGTGACTATTTTTTAAGAAATATTGATATTTTAATGTCTGAATTAAAAAATCTGTCTGACTTAATTTTGGGGTATTAAATTAGTAAAATGTTGTCAAATTGCACTCCGAAATGATAAATGACATGCAAGTCATTTGTATATTTATTTTGTTTGTTAGCAGAGAAGCAGTCTCCTGCTAGGAAACTAAGTTAATAAATCAAATTGCTTTTTAATGGAGTGCTAGGGTGTGTTATATGAGTTGTACAAGTTTTACTTAATGTATGACTAATTTAGACTGTTTATCAACAGGTTTTATGTGTCGTTGAATTACAATCTCATAATTTATTGCCATACCACATTTGATTGCGATAAAATATGTTGATTAGCTTCTTATGTCTTCTGATCTTTGGAAATTAAATTTATTATTTTCATGCAAATGAGGCTTATACTATTTTGTTAATTTCAGGTCGGACACGATGAACAGCAGCTGGTCTGGTGTACAAGACTCGAGTGACCTCAGTGACGATTCGTCCAGCGGAGAGCAATTCTTTGCCGTTGGACTCGACCTTGTTCATGCAATGGATTCAAAGTAAGATATGATTGTTTTACTTATTATTGCATTTTTAATGGCTTTTTTAATGTTTTTTTTATGGCTTGATTAATGGCTTCTAAACAATACATAGCTTTAGATGTTATATCTGTTTAATTTATAAAACCAATTATCAGTTTTCAATACAAAAAAAATAAATAGTTTAACAGCATTTTAAAATTCCCTTTTCTATGCACGCATTTTTCCACAGTTCTTAAATTTCTGGCTTAGGTGTTTGATTTTGTTATTTCTTTTATTGTTTTAACTTGGAAACATGTCTGCCTTGATAATTATTTTTCTATCCAATCCCTCACCCCTGCTCTGTATTATCATTCGTTCTTTGTAATCTTTTATCCATAATCTTTGATAGACTCATTCTAGATTTAAAGTACTTAGAAAAGTAGAGGAAGGATGAGGGGTCGAAATGGGAAGAAAGAGTTTTCTTCAGTCAAACTTATAAATATTCCCCTAGTTTTTTTTATTGTGTGGGTATTAGCTTGTTTCTTTAAAAAACGAAATTTTCCCATTTGGTATATTAACTAACTGAATTTTTTTACAAAGCGTAAAGTTGATAGTAAAGATGGGAGTTCTACTCCTCCACGCCTTTTTTTTTTTTCTTCTACATCAATCCCCATCTCTCACTGTTACCCTAACAGGAGAACTTTTCTTTTCTCCTTCATCGGTCACAATATCCCATTGTCACTTGTAACAGGAGAGAAAAAGAAAAAAGAACAGCACATGGCCAAAAAGAGAACCAAAGTGCAAACCGGGTAAGATGGACATGTGGAGTCGAGAGTGAAAAAGTGCTGACAGGTGGCGGGGACAGAGACTTTTAAAAAGCACATGTTATATGGCACAGCATTATAAAACGTGTGTACAAAAAGACTTGAAAGATAATGAAATGCGTTGGTTTGGAAGAACCATGAATAAATGCATTTCATTTGCATTTAAAAAAAAAAAGTGCCAAGTCATATTTTTGTTTCTTTTTTTTTATTTGTTTGTTCCTTTATGATGGTACCAGACAATGTGTGGGTTAGAGTGGTTGAAAATGTAACGACAAGCGTTACATCATTTTATTCTGAATGGTTCGACTGATTTTAGAAGCAAAGAAAATCTCGATTTCTTTTTTGTTTTCATTATGTTATTGTATAAAATAATTTTCGGAAACCAATTCTTTTTGCAAATCTTCAATCAAGTGTGAACAGACATTTTGAAAATGGTGAACTTCATTGAATGTTTTCGTAACAAATTTCCATGGTGTCGAGCATTGCAAATTTCTTTTTTATTTCAGAGACAGTAGCAGTGATGAAGAATTAGATCATCAACAGCTCGAGGGACGGATGAGGGCCCAAATGGTCAGTCAGAGTTTGGAAAATCTTTACGTGAGTTGAATTTACTTCCTATAAATATTGCCTATCTGGCATTGCCCGGGAAAGGTACAGACAACAAAATAGTTAAAGTGTGCGGAGTACCTTCCCTTACCTTTCTCTATCTCATTTCTCCCGCCTCAGGTCAAAATTTCTCCTCCTCTGACTAAGGAAAGAACAGATACTACACCTTGAAATATTTATTTTAGACCAACTCAGTGATCATGCAGTGATATGATGGATATACTCCTCAAAGCTTGCTGATAGAACCTCTCTCAATGAGGTGAGATCCAGTCTTGATCTCAATTTAGTAGATGAGACCCTACACTGGAATAAACTGAAATGGTTTAGCCATATTCAACACATTGCAGTCGATAAGTGTCCAAGAAGAATAATTAGCTTTGATGTCTCTGAAGCCTGTCCAAGAGGTTGACCTAAGAAAAGCTAGACAAGTATTATTCAACTTATGAATTAAAGTATTTTGAAACTTTATTCTAGAAAGGAACTAGCCTGGGTGGCTGGCGTTGTCTGGGTGTTGAGCAAAAAAAAAAAAAAAAAGTGGTAGGCTCGAACTCATACCGCAAAGGAGGAAAAGAATGTGAAAAAAAAGTGTGACGTGTTTGCTGTTGCATCCATCGCCAAACTGGAAGTGACATAGGTTTAAATTAAGCCTAGTCAATCGAAAAGTGTGGATGACTTTTGAAAATATCGGCGAAAAAAAAAAAAAGTGATGAATTAACTAAAAAGTGAATTAGGTCAAATATCAATCCCACAGTGAAATTTGTTTTGGTTTAGTTTCCCCAAGATGTTGGGTTGAAAACAAGCTCCCTATAAAATATGAGGGTGTCTATATGAAAGCAATTGTCTGATATAAGGTTTCCACCGCATTGATCAAAAGCTGATTGCTTTCTGGACTGTCCGAGAACACACACCGTTTGAATTTAGTTTCACTTTATTTATACTAAAAAGCCGAACAAACAGGTGACACAGTGAAATAGTGCGAATCTTATAAAAGTCGATGTAAATAAGTCTAGACGCGCGTTCCCAAATCTTAGATATTATTATCTAGGGGGTATATAAACACTTCTAAGCGATAGTAACGACCCCGGGACCGTCGGCGAAAAAAGCCTCTTTTGGACATAAAAAAATGTGCGTGCCGCATTTGCCTTTTTTTATATATATATATATATATATATATATATATATATATAAAGATTACTTTTATTACTTTATTTATCTAATATTTATTTATTTTTAAGTTAATTTCTTATCGATTTCGGACATACATGCTACTTATTTTACTTGCTGTCTCTGCAGCACCATTTTCTTGTTAGAACACCACAAAGATCACAGCTTCAACCCTTTCATTTAAAGTGTTATGAATTTATAATTTTACTGCAATACAAACAAAATAACAACTGTTATCACTCCACATCTTAGGTCGACATCTTGGACAGACATCAGAGGCATCAAAGTTAGTGGCTAAGAAGAATTATTAACTTTGATATCCATGTAGCCTGTCCAAGAGGTCAACTTAAAAGGTCAAGTGATAACAAAATGGTACACATGAGATCATAGGTTAACAGAATCATTAGAAATGGATCGAATCAAGTGGAAGGTAGCCACCAAGTTGAAGACCTAAATGTCCAATCCTTAAACTCGGAACAAGCGGCAATAAGCGTGCAGTAGATTTGCAGAAAATATGAAAGATTTACATGTGAAACGAATTAGACATTTTTTTTTTTTTTTTTTTTTTTACATAGGCATCACCACTTATCAAGGCTAAGAGGCCACTCAAGTGAAACGAATTAGACATAAGGCCATCAAAAGTGTGGGGAAAATGGAATGAATAAAAGAAAGAATATTTAAAAAAAAAAAAAAAATGCCCATATTTTGCTTGAAGCAATGCTGAAAAAGACTATATCAGCTTTGTTGCTGTGTCTTGTGTAGTTCTTGACTTTTAGCTGGGCGCACAGACGGGCAGACATTTGCATTTTTTATAATAAACTGGTGATAAAATACGATTAAATATGATATTTTAATTTATAGTTTTAAAAATAAATTTAAAAAAAAAAACGGGATTTGGGTACCATCAGTCAGAAGCAAAAAACAAAATTTTTTTAAGCAAAAAAAAAAATGAAAAAGAAAAATGCTGCGTAATGGACACAAACTTGCATAATTCGTAAGCAAACACATTATTCATCGAACCACAGTGACACAGATGTTATGCCGTTGCAAATTAGGTTTTTAAAATTAAACAACGAAGCAACCATTCGTGCATGCGTGATTAACAAACAGCGTCAAAACCAAGATTTTTATTTGACTCCCCCCCCCCCTCCCCCTTCAAATAAAACGATGTTTCTACATAATTGACAATTGTAATTTTTCAATATTGTGTATCTGAAATCGTCTTTCTAACAATACCAGGTTCGTGCCAGTTCAATGCAGATGACAAAAGTTTTTTAGCAGACCTACAAACACACAAATGGCTATTTTTAACTAATGTCAAGAATGATCTTTTTCTTAGAAATATTTGTAAAGAAGAAATTAAAAACAAACAAAAAAAGAAAGTACAAGTTTAGTTTCTTGTGTTACAAACTTTTCAGGATCGCAAGTCAACCTACACATGGCCTCCAAAGCATCCATGGGCACGTCGAAGCGATTTACTTCTAAACTCCCCAGAGTTGGAATGTACAGTTTCTACCCCTGCTGCTGCTGGGTCTACTGCTGTAACTCCTTCCTTACCTTCTAGCGGACCCTGGACTGCCGATCCCTTGCAGCCTCCAAGAAATATGTGGGCTCCTGGTATGTATTATTTTTTACTGTTTCATTTTGTGATGTCATTCCCTATTTTGATCTGCTGTGATTGCAAGGATGGAATAAGTTCAGGAAATTTTTGCCATTACTAACCAGAAGTAGAATGCCAACACTATCGACTATCAGGCACATGTAAGTGTTGCAATATTTTGGACATATTAAGAGTATGCCCCCATAAATTTGAGTGGTTTTATTTCCCAGGTGTGGTCTAAAAGTAATGTCTCCTATTTTTATTCCACTCAAATTGATCAAAGGGGATCGCAAATTGCATTGTTATGATGACTAAACTTATGCATTCATGACTTGAAAGTTTTGTCTACCTGTTGCAGATATTGATGGTGTGAGACTCTAAGAAAGCAACTCGTGACATGGATGTGTGTCAGAAGCAGAGAGGCGTTGTTGAATTTCTGGCAAGGGTGCATCGAGAATGGTAATGACGATGTACAACAAATTAATTCTGGGGCATAAAGGGTTACTCATTTTAATGTTACGACTTCTGTCTTTGTAGCTCTTCAATTTTTGGAGTTTAAAAAAATATAGGAAGCTTTACCTTTTGGAATGCCTCTCATATAATCATGTGTAATAAGAGAGAGCCAATGAAGTGGTAATGCTGTAAACAACGTCCAGGAAACAAAAGGTCTGCTCTCTCTGCTGCCAGTGCAGGGAAACCAGAAAAAAAAAGGCTACAGGAGGTGTGACGTGTTTTATGGAGAAGAACAAGTGATTTTTGTGGAGCAAGCTGGATTCGAACTTGGAACACCCAGGTTGTCAGTTTGTCGTTAACTACTTGACCACCATCACCTCCCAATGATGTTGGTCCTGGATATGACCTTAAACTATATCCGATGGTCAGGCCCAAGCTTGCAGGCTTTGGGGAGTGTGGAGCCACCCTATAATTATTATTGCTCCCAGGTCCACTCTGACATAGAGTGGTAGTACCTATCAGAGTCTCAACTATGGGTTAAATAAAAGTCGACTTGGAAAAAACAAATATTCTCTATAAAAAATTCTTCTTCAAAAACACTGGATTTGGCATTAAATAATCTGAAAAGGGTTGATATGCCATAAAACAACCAACCAACCCAATGATATTGATGAAAAGAAATTAGTTGAAATTGATTTTTTTTTTCTTGTTCAGTAGATAGTGGCATATTTTAATGGCATATTTCTGTATAAGGCTTTTCTGTTTATGTTTTCATTGTTCATATTTGTATTTTTAATCAATTTTTAATCTTATTGATAAGGTTTCCTTTTATATTTAAGAGGTTTATTGTGAAAGTGTTAATTTTTTGATGGCTTGTGATATTGTATTACTAGCGTTATTACTTGATACAAAAATTAATTTTGTTTAATCTCTTTTCAGGTATGCCCAGCCAATCACAGTCAAGCCAGAGCTTGAGCCACCAAAGTTATGGCAACTTGCAATAAAGTCACAAATATCCATACTTATTTAATGTTAGTGGATGTCGTGATGGATTTTGCTACTGCTTATTTGTTCTAGTCGCTGCTACACAGCCCTTCTCATCCCCACTCCACACATATTACACTTTCTCACTTGAATCTCCATCCTCACCCTACAGTTGAGCCTCCATCCATCTCGTACTTTTAAACCCTCTTTCATTCCACTTGAGCTTCCTTTTTCTCCCACTCTTATGGGCCTCCTCTTCCTCCCACTCTTATGGGCCTCCTCTTCCTCCCACTCTTATGGGTCTCCTCTTCCTCCCACTCTTATGGGTCTCCTCTTCCTCCCACTCTTATGGGTCTCCTCTTCCTCCCACTCTTATGGGTCTCATCTTCCTCCCACTCTTATGGGCCTCCTCTTCCTCCCACTCTTATGGGCCTCCTCTTTCTCCTATTTCACTTCCTCCATCAATGATAAAATAATCTCCACCTTTCTTTTCATTTTGAAAACTGCTGCAATCTCATTTTTTTATTTTAAACTTTTAATGTTTTAAAATTATTTTTCTTATTCTTTCTACTATTATCCTTCTGTTATAATATCCCTCTCTATTTTTTCTTTTCCATCTCTTTTTCTTTCCTCCCTCTCCATTTTTTCTCCTTCACTATCTCTTTTTTCATTTCTTGTTTCTTCCTTTTTTCTCACACTAACACTGGAACTAAGTGTCATTATCATTTTAGTGACAGAATTGTAAAAACTGTCAGCTTAATGCTTCATTCGATGCCCCTGCTCGCCTCCACTTTTTTTTTTTTTTTTTTATAAACAACCCTCCCATCAACAATATTTCTCGGCTTAAAATTCCTAATTACATTTTCCCTTGCCGTCACTGATCTGTGTTGACTCACAGATGTGTATCTGGGCGGCTTTTTTTTTCTTTCAAGGCTCGAATCTCTTGCTCATGAATCAGCTTTTAAAATAAGATGCAAGTAAGAAATGGTTTCAATGGTAAAGAACAGATGAGTCGTCAGACTTTAATTTTTATACAAAAACAAAATAACAAAAGCCAACAAAAATTTATATTTTTCTTGTTCGATTTTAAAAAAGAAATGGTTCCTGCTGCAGTATTTGCTGTTTTTCTTTCTTTTTTTTTTTTTTTTTTTTTTTTAATCATCATGAGTGGTATGTAGTGGTCTGATGATGTCCAGGACCAAGTCTTTGATTGTGTGCCCCCAAAGACTTCAGTCTTGTACTGAGAAATATTACAAAAAAAGGGAGATAATTCGTATATGATTGGATGTCCCTGCCCCCTCCCTCCCTGCATTTAATGCTTCCCTCTTTTTCTCTTCTGCATGTCACAGGTGACCACCATCTTTTTTTTTTTTTTTTTTTTTTTTTCAATGATACAACCTCAACGATTAGAACAGCTGCTACCAAGATAACTGGATATGTTTTTCTTGGGCGTTTTCTGAAAGTTTCCCCCCCCCACACACACACACACATACACATACACAAATAAATGATTAAAAAAGATACAAAAACAAAAGAAAAAAAGTTTTCAATTGATAAATACAAGATATGCTGCTGGAATTTGTTTATTGATGCGATCTGTGTGATTTACCCCTGCTGAATAATAGGAATAATGTTATTGTGAGATTTTTTTAATTTAAAGATAAAAATACATTTTAATAAATAGAGAAAAGAAGAAAAACTATAGAAGAGGAAGCAGGAAGAAAATGTAAAAGATAAAAAACATGATTACTAATGTGATGATACCTTTTTTTTTTTTTTTTTTTTTTTTTTTTACTTCAATTTCTTGGGCTGAAATTACAAAAAAAAAGATATTTCTGTCCAAATTTTTTTTTTTTTTTTTTTTTTTTTAACTTTCTGACTGATTAAAATACAAAATTGTCAAAAAAATATTTTTTGTTTTCATGCTTATTTTTTACTCTTTTTTGTTTTCATTTTATTCTTTTGTTTTCATGTTTGTTTTCTTTTATTTAAAAAATTTTTTTTTTTAATTCTTACTCTCCTATGTGACTGTAAGAATTTTTAAGTTTACCTTTGTGACACTTCTTGCTTTTACCAGCTAGTTATTTCAAGCCTGCACTGGAAACCAGAGCTTTGATTATTTTGATAATTCATGAAAATCCATGGTCAGCTTCGCCATATCACCACAGTTGGGTTTAAAGTGGAGTTGAAAACGAATTGCCGGGCAAGCAGTTCAGCCTTCTTGGTTGCCATGCATGCGACCTCCTGATTGTCTTTTATTTATTATACTATTATAAATTTTCTAAAAATCACAAATTTCTGTCTTCTGCGACTCTACACGTTTCCTGCTTTCATCATGCCTTTTGTTGGTTGTGACTATTTCACTTTTACAATGATTTCTAGCATCTATAAAATTTTGCCTATTCATACTTGATTTATGACAGACTAGCCTGGTGTTGCCTGGGTGTTTGGAGGTGTGTGTTAAGCAAAAAAAAAAAAAAAAAAGTGGTAGTAGGCAAGCCAGCTCGAACCCATACTGCAAAGTAGGAAAAGAATGTGAAAAAAAATGTGATGTCTTTGCTGTTGCGTCCATTGCCAAACCCGAAGTGGCAAAGGTTTAAATTAAGGTTAGTCAATCAAAAAGTGTGGATGACTTTTGAAAATATTGGTGAAAAAAGCGACCCTTCCCTGTAGAAAAGTGCCCAGTTGAGGGTGAAGGAATTAATATTTTTAGTCAATATTTCGATATTTGTCATCCAAAGGGTCAAGCTTCAAAACAATACCGATCTCATGAAAATCTGTCGCTTCTCTCAAAAGTTTTGGAAAAAAAGTTTTGGTAGGTAAGAAGGATTGAACCGAAGCCTTGAGGCAAGTTGGAAAATAAAGTGTGAAAATAAATGTGCGACGCTAACCACTGGGCCAGCAAGAAGTAGTAGAGAAAATATGTTTGAATTTATTTAAGTATTAAGAATTGGCAGGTGCCCGTACTTGATGACTTAATGAGGTCAACTTTCACTGCGGGGTATTTTTTATTTTTTTTTTATATGAAAAAGCCGAATCCAGACGCGGCGATCGAAAAATGTTGAATATTTAGCTTTTCGAAGTCAGGCAAATTAAATACACATGCGACCCTCTCTTGTTATCTCGTAGATATTATTATTTAGACATGAGATAAAAAGTTTTAAGAAGCGACCCCTGCGAGAAGGCCGAGGAAAAAACCCTTTTGTGGACATACACGAAAACACAGACACACACACACACACACACACACAAACATTTTTGCTTTTATATATATATATATATAGATGAACTGGTGGAATGCAGGTTGCCTTTGTGCAATGGCAGTTGCACAATTTGAAGTGAACGATTGGGTAGAGTACAGCTTGCTATAATACTTCCGTTTGGGAACATGCTTCAATTGCTGCTTTGCACCATTTAGTTGTCTCAGGCACACTGGTGAGCATGAAGAGAAAATATATTAGTCTATGGGGCATCACTGGTGGGTTTCTGATGGCTTCTCAATCAGCCTTTCTTTTTTTTTTTTTTTTTTTTTTTTTTTTTCAAGTACCTTGTCCTTTTGAGTATCGGCTCCTCACCTTGGGGTTCAAATTTAAGGGTGATTTCTTCTGGTATCACAAGGTGGTTATTGTTTCCGAGTGGACTATGGGCATTTGTCACATAATCCTTGGGTTAGGAATAGATCCATAAGTGAAGCTTGTTGGTCTTCATCTGGGAGACGGGTCAGAAACATGACTGCCTGTGTAAGGGAATGAGTGAATACAACATCCAGCTGCAACTGTAATTTGAGGAGCCAAGCCAATTGCTATTGTGGACATTAAAGTCATCAAACACATGTACTTGGGTGTTAGCATCTAAGGGGAGTTCTGTATAAATACTGTTAGACATAGTCGATCAAAGTAAAATCGAGATTCAAGGGAAAATGATAGAGAAAATATAAGTAACTAACAATATTGGAAGGCGAATCTAAAACACATGAAGGCCTGATCATCTGATTAAGGGGAGGGTGCCATAAATATAGATTCAAAGTCTGTGCATATATTTGTCAGTTATTGCGATGGAGAGGGATATATTCTATCCTGTTAGAGCAGTTAAAGGGGATTGAGAAATGTAGGTTAGTTTCAAACTAATGCTAAGATGTCCAAGGTAGTTTATTAGGAAGAAAAGACTACATCATCTAATGCCTAGGTTACTTGAATGTGAGTCTAAAGGAAGGAGAATGGATTTTGTTTTGTTTGCTTGTGTGATTGGGACTTTTGTTTAGGATGTCATTTCATTTCGTTTTTATTTAAGGTGTCATTGCACATAATTTCAGGTTGTAGGTAGTGTTGGGCAAAGTGGTTTGGTTTTGATGCCAAATATGTATACACAAGTTGACTAATTAGCCAAGTCTTTAGATGGTTGTGGCCTCGAGAAAGTCTACCAGAGATAACTGCAGGGTCTCATTCCATGCACAACATGGCACTACAGCTATTTCAATATTATGCAACTAATGATGGAGTCTTCTATACTGTCAGTAAGAAACATCAGCCAGTCTAACCTGTACCTTCAGCCTCTCGGACAAGACTGTCCCAATGTAACAGAAAATATCCCTATGCGGACTGAAGCCACATTAGATGATGTAAAAATCACCCCCTCTCATGTCTGCAATATCATAACCTTAGACACCTCAAAGGCGTGTAGGCTTGAGCTCATCCCTGCATTATTAATTAAGAAATGTTCAGCTAAGCTAGCCCTCATACTTTCCAAGCCCTACAATAAAGGCTTTGCTGAATATTGCTTCCCTAATAGCTGGAAGATGTCATCTGTAGTATCAGTGTACAAGAATTCTGGTGAAAGAATAGACCCTCTCAATTATTGCCTCATTAGTCTCCTCCCACTCTTCACTAAAATCTTTGAGACCTTAATCAAGCATTAGTTCATCTCGCAAAAGCAAATCTCTCTGACAAACAGTATGGATTAAGGCAATGTCGTTCTATTGCAGATATTTTAAGTCATCTTTGAACGCATTTACCATGTACTGGATAAGGTGGGCGAAGCCAAGGCTGTAGCCCTTGATATATCCAAGGCCTTTGACAAAGTTTGGTATAAAGGGCTGCTAATGAAAATTAAATTGTATGGTATAACTGGACGTATACTAAATATAATTAGATCCTTCTTATACAATAGAAGCATACAGGTTGTCATTGACAGACGTATATCCAAGCAGCATAGCATGAATGCGGAAGTACGTCAGGGGTCAATCCTTGGACCATTATTATTCCTGATATTTATAAACGACCTCCCTGATAATATTGTGTCAGAGATGGGTATATTTGCTGATGATACAACACTATAATATGCATGAGAGAAGAATCGATGTACATAAATCTAAGACAATGGCAGAATTGTTAGAAAATGGCCTCCAAATTATAGTCGAATGGGGCTGTAAATGGATGGTAATATTTAATGCTAGTAAAACTTAGCTGCTCTCCATTAACAATTACAAATATCCATGACAAATAGCACCCTACCTGAGAATTCTACTTTCAAACTCCTTGGCCTAACATTTGCACTGGAACATATGAACTGGAACAAATAGAGAACATTGCAAAGAAGGTGGGTTCCCTCTATCGAGCTAGAATACTACTCATGCCTGAGAGTACCCTGTACCTTTACAACGCGACCATTCGCCCATGCATGGAGTATTGTTGCCACATATGAGCTGGTGCATCTACCACTAGTCTCTCTAAAAAAAAATATGAACATGCAAAGTTGAAGACAAGAAATGGCTGTCTACAACCGGCAGGTAGTGGAGCAAAAAGAAATGAGATGGACATGTGGTAACGAGACTTTTAAGCTGGCATCGAGACGAAGAGAAAGAAAAATGGTGATAAACGACTTGTTTAAAAAAACAAAAACGAAAAGCTGAGTGGGAATTATTTATTTTTGTTTGTTTTTAACTACGACGGTACTCATGTTATGTTCGCTTGACTGGTCTGGTATAAGTGGAATGCAAGTACACTCAATTTGCTCAGTTTGTTAGAGAAATTGGGAATTGAAAGATAGCATTCATTGTTCTAGTCAGAAAATAAGACTGGATGTCTTTGGTGAATCCCTGATATTCTACCTTGGCTCTTGGCTAATAGATAAAGGAGTATAGAAGCCAAACGATACTCCTTAAGCAATTTAGATCTGTAAACCAGAGAATTTGTTTGAGTCACCAGATCTAGGGTACGGCACAATCACATTGACACAACGGTTCTTGCCAGATCACTGAAGTTAAGCAACGTTGAGCCCGGCCAGTACCAGATGGGTGACCATTTGGGAAGGCTAGGCGCTGTATGTACCTTCTGGGAAGATTGGGCGTGGGGTCAGCACCCTCAACCTGTAAAAAGAACTCCTCGTTACAAAGCATCTACAAAAAGTTTTAGATGGCCTATGCCCCTCCAGGGGCTCAAGGGCTATGGAACCAGATCTAGGAAGATTGCTGTGTTTCGTTGCAGTGACATGGGGTCAGTATCACAGGTATTATGTCAGTTTACCTTTTCCTAAATTAGGGGTCTCCAAACTATGGCCCAAAGGCCAAATCCAGTACGCTAAAATCTTTAATCCGGCTTGTGGAACAATTATTGAAAACATCAAAATATTCAGGAAAAAATTTTCAAAACGTGAAAATTGTTTTTCTTTGTTTCGAAAACGAGTAAAAGCATGAGGTTTTGGAGAATCATTTGCAATTAAAAAAACATTTGCAACTAAAAATCATTTGCAACTAAAAAACATTTGCAACTAAAAATCATTTGCAACTAAAAATCATTTGCAACTAAAAAATCATTTGCAACTAAAAATCATTTGCAACTAAAAAATCATTTGCAACTAAAAATCATTTGCAACTAAAAAACATTTGCAACTAAAAAAACATTTGCAACTAAAAAAACATTTGCAACTAAAAAATCATTTGCAACTAAAAATCATTTGCAACTAAAAAAACATTTGCAACTAAAAATCATTTGCAACTAAAAAATCATTTGCAACTAAAAAAACATTTGCAACTAAAAATCATTTGCAACTAAAAAATCATTTGCAACTAAAAAATCATTTGCAACTAAAAATCATTTGCAATTAAAAAATCATTTGCAACTAAAAATCATTTGCAACTAAAAAAACATTTGCAACTAAAAAAACATTTGCAACTAAAAAATCATTTGCAACTAAAAAACATTTGCAACTAAAAAATCATTTGCAACTAAAAATCATTTGCAGCTAAAAAACATTTGCAACTAAAAAACATTTGCAACTAAAAATCATTTGCAGCTAAAAAACATTTGCAACTAAAAAAACATTTGCAACTAAAAAATCATTTGCAACTAAAAAAACATTTGCAACTAAAAAATCATTTGCAACTAAAAAAACATTTGCAGCTAAAAAATCATTTGCAACTAAAAAAACATTTGCAGCTAAAAAACAAAGCTAATGAGCAAAACAGTATATTTTTTATTTCAGCTCGCATCATTCTAAAAAAGTCAGCAATCCTAGATGGATGGTCTAACAAGATTTACAGATCCATCACACCGAGAAGGGTAACCATGCAGGGGTCTCAAAGTTTGAATGGAGAGCCATATTGCGGTCTAAAATAAAATAAATATATATATATATATATGAGCAAACAGTTAATAAAATATGTTAAAAAACACTTAGAAATGAGTTAAAAACATATTTAATCTGAAAAGGAAACACTAGATAAATGGATAGTCCTTAATCCGCGGAGTTTCGAAGAAATACTTTCCTTCTCATCAGAGGGTAGGAATTAGCAAAATGCGAGATCGGATTTTGCATGCAGAAGTATTTGATGAAACAACAAGTAAGTCAAAGATCTTACTTGAAAACAAAAAAAGTAAAGCAGAGGGAATATGGTGAAGAAAAAGGTGATTACACATGAATGGATAGTCTGGTGGAAGATAAATAATCCAGTGACTGTAAAATCCAAATGTAAAACTTCAAGAAAGTTAAAAGAATTTCCATTTGTACAAGTAAAATCCAAGGAAATCCCGTAATTGGAAGAAGATGGTCCATAATAATCCAAAGGCAGAAATCCATGGAATAATTCATAAAAATGTGTACAAGGAAAAAAGAAAAGATTCCAATAATATTAATAAAAGAAAAATAAGATATGCTTTTCACTCTACTTCCGAGACATAAATATAAAAAAGAAAAATCAGGGAAGAGAAATAGGAGAGAGAAAAAAAAGGAGAAAAAAAAATGATGATAAAGTTAAATATAAAATATAAAATAAAGGGAAACAAAAGTCAAAATGACCCAGACAAGAAATGTTAAAGGCGCAAAAAAATATATAGGGCAAAATAATATAGGTCAACTGAAATGTACAGGTCATCACTTAAAAAAATGTCAGCAAGAGTTGTTAGACGACACTAAATGGAAAATAAATAAATAAAGAATAAATTAATAAATAAAAAAATAATAAAAAATAAAAATAAAATATAAAATAAAAAAATAAAATAAAAATTATATAAGGGGAGAGGATGGCCGGTATCTGCAAATTCAGGAAACAGCAAGAAAAAAAAAGTAAGTAAATGCATATAGTAAAATATAAGTAAATAAACATACAAGATATGAAAGTGTGGGTAAATTGATATATTAGATAGATAGGAAAGTTTAAAGAATAAAGCAGAAAATGCAGATAAATAACCGGCCATGCAAAGAAGAAATAAAAGAGATAAAGAATTAAAATAAAGGATTATTAAATTATAAAGTATTAAGAAGTATGTAGAAATTATATATATATATATATATATATATATATATATATATATATATATACAGGGTGGTCGCTAGAAAAGTGGGAAATTTGAAGGTCAGCTTAGATCATGAATAAAATGCGTGGTTGCTATTTTTTTTATTGGTGTTGTGTGAGTGTTGCAAAAATAAACCGTTGTTTGATGCTGCAGTGAAGTGCAAGGACGACATTTTAAATATTTATGAGCATAATATAACATTTGTCTTTGAAAAAATTTGTAAAAATTAAGCGTTAATATTTCAGCGTCCCAATTGTTCTTTTGTATTTTGTTTATTTTAAATCCCACTCTTCCCATGCTAAATAATAATTTTGAAATAATAACGTTAACATTTCAGCGTCCGAATTGTTCTTTTATTTTGTTTTTTTTTCGCGTTTAAATTATCCAAATAAACAATTGGTAATACTGTCGGCTTTTTTTTTTTTTTTTTTACATCGTTCATTTCTGTATTACGTTTAAGTTATTTTAAACCCCACTCTTCCCATGTTAAATAATAATTTCGAAATAATAACGCTAATATTTCAGTGCACAGGTTATCCGTGCATGCGCAACCGGATGTCGTAAACCGGAAAGTGTGTTACATACATCGTTACAAGGTCATTTGAGTTTTAGAATTATATATATATAATATGTGTGTGTGTGTGTGTGTGAACCTATGCACACCACTTGACAGTCGCCAATATGAGAAAGCTTTTGAGAGAATGCCAAAAGAAGTTGTCTGATGGACTCTAAAAAAACTAAGGGCAAATGATTCAGGAAAGCAATGTAAAGAAATAAAGTTAGAACTAACTAGTGATTGGAAGACTCCAATATTTTTTCCAATACAATTACCGATTCTGATTGTTCTATAACCACTAAATATTTATCTATAGAGTCGTTATTTTGCTTGTTTTTTTGTTTTTTTCTTACCTTCATTCCAAACAAGGCATATCATCACTTGTATGTAAGGGGCTACTAATTGGAACCATGCTTAAGAAAGATTGACAAGATGTTGGTCCACGTTACATTTGAACTTTTGCATATCAGGAAATAGGAAGGGAATTCCAAAATCTTGCTGTTCGAGGGAAGAAATGATTAGAGTAAAAAACTTTCTGACATTTGGGAACCTCACCAGTGAAGGGGTGTGATTTTGTTGCTAAGCGGGTTTGTTGAGGATATGTACGTTGAGGGGGCACAAGTGCAATGAGTTCATCAGAGCACATTCCATTAAAATACTTGTAAAATAGGCACAGAGATGCAACATTGCATCAATGGGATGGGTTTGAGCCTAGTTGACAAAGCAGGACCTATTAGATTGGAGACTCTTTTTTGGGGGACCCTATCCGAGAGAGAGAGAGAGAGAGAGAGAGAGAGAGAGAGAGAGAGAGAGAGAGAGAGACTAGTGGTAGATGCACTAGCCTAGATATAGCAACAATATTCCATGGATGGTGACCTTGTGAGGTGCAGGATACTTTAAGGTGTGAGTAGTTTTCTAGCATGATAGAGGGAGCCCATCTTCCTTGCAGCAGCCTTCACAATGTCTTTAATGTATTTGTTCCAGTTCATATTTCCTGTGAATGTTAAGCCGAGGAGTTTGAAGGAAGAATTCTCAGGTAGAGAGTTATTTGTCATGGATATTGATGGTTAGATAGGCTTCTTGTTATTGTTAAAGGAGAGCAGCTTAGTCTTACTATCATTAAATGTTAGCATCCATTTGCGGCCGCATTCCACTCTGGTTTGGAGGTAATTTTCTAAGGATTCAGCTTTTGTCTTAGATTTGTGTACATCCGTTTTTCTCTCGTGCTAGGATTACCGTAAAACCTATGTAATATATGTAAATGTAAAAATACACTTGTGGAAAGTGATTCTTTTACTGGTTTGAAACCAAATATTTATTATTATATTAGTACCAGCAATATAAAAATTAAGTTTTAAACCAAAATAATGAAAAACGATTAAAAGGATTGTTTATAGCATCGGAAAATATTACGATACCAATACCACAAAAAATCCCAATTTTCTGATTCCTGATTCTGATTAACTCTAGAATTAACACATTTAATGTGACAGTAAGCATACATTTCAGTCCATTAATCTTCGTTTGTGACTTAGAAGCATTGCCTAGGGCAGCCATTCCCAACCTTTCCTCCATCATTGACCTGATTGATAGAGCTGTGGGAGGAGTAAGGAAGTCAGAACACCAGAGTTGATTGGCCAAATAAAGAATTTCTTAGATAAAGACTGTCGTGTGTCTGTAGAGACAATAAGTGCACAGTTTGATGTCAGTGTGAAAACTGTACACACAATTATTTGTGAGGAACTGAAGATGTAGAAGATTTGTGTGTAGTTTGTCCCAAGGATGCAGTCCACAACTCCATCCTTGTCACAAACTATTTGACCAAGATGGGCATCAAGACAGTTCCTCACCCTCCTTATAATCCAGACTTTGCTCCTTATAACTTTTGGTTAATCTCTAAGCTTAAAAAAAAAACCTTAGAGGCTGTTGGCATGAGACAATTGAAGAAATGAAAGAGGCTGTGAAGAGGGTCATTGGCACACTCACACAAGAGGACTTCTATGGGCCTTCCAGAATTTGTTGGAATTGTACACGTGCATTGCAACTGGAGGAGATTACTTTGAACGGGACTAGAGTTTCATATGTATGCTATCAATAAAAGTGTTCATGTAAAAATATTCTAGAAACTTATTTGAAGGCACCTCGTAAGTTAAAAACTTGGAGGAGTGCTATGGAAAGTAAAGGTGTGAAAAAGAACCAAAATGATGATCGATGGTTGTAGAAATTCCTCTGCTTGCTTTGTGGAATCGAAATCATGTGCAACTTTGTTTTTGTATTTGCAAAAGTGAAGTGAAATCATCAGTTGAGGGATGATAACCGGTTCGTGTGCACAAAATGTAAGACAATACAAATGGATGAGAATTCTGATGTTGGCAAAGGATATCTGAATGGTGATGCTGTTAAGGGTGTTCAGATGAAGTGATGCCATTTTTAACACAGGGAAGGAAGAACAAGTACTCGTGCAATTGCTAGAGTTAAGAGTGGATGGAGTACCCACTGACAGCCAATGCTTAATGATATACTCCTGAAAGCTCTCCGTTCAGAGTCCTTGGTTTAACATTCACAAATAACATGAACTGTAATAAATATATCGACGCCATTGCCAAGGCTGCTGTGAAGAAGGTGAACTCTTTCTACCGTGCTAGAAAGTTACTTACACCTGAGAGTATCCTATACCTCTACAAGACCAACATTTGCCCATACATGCAATACTGTTGCCACATTTGGGCTGATGCACCTGCTACTAGTCTCTCACTGCTAGGCAGAGTTAGATAACATGGCCAACGTAATAGGTTCTGCATTGTCAACCCAACTCCGACCTTTGTTCTATCACTGAAATGTTGCATTTTTGTGCCTGTTTCACAAGTATTTTAATGGAAACTCCAACAACAATACTCTCAACAAACCCGACAAACAGCAAAATTCCACCCCCTACACTATAGAGATCCCCAGATGCCGGAAAGCCTTCTACTCAAATAGTTTCTTCCCTAGAACTGCTAGACTTTGGAATTCCCTCCCAGATTCCTGCTTCCCTGACTGTACTGACATGCAGAAGTTCAAGTGTAATGTGAACAGACATTTTGCTGCTCAACTCCTTGCAAATTTGTATCCCTGCAAATTTTGCCCCAAATAGTTGCCCCTTACATCCAAATGACACTGTGCCTTGTTTGAGATAAGAAACCGATAGAAAAAAATCAGGGAACTTTTTTTCTTTCTTTTTTACAAAGGAGTCAACACTTATCAAGTCCCGGAGGCCACTCGAGGATAAGGGTTAATAAGTGTACAGTAGTCAATGGGACCATAATAATAGCAACCGTTAGTAGTGGAAATTTGGTAAATTGGATTACTTAAGGGGATGGTTAATCAAAAATTTGTTTACATTTGACTTGAAGACTTTTCCTATTACTAACCAGTAGTGCGTTACAGCTAAGGCAAGGGGGAAAAACCTGCAAATTCATCTTGAGAAAATTTGCAGTAAAGCCATCCGAAATACCTTTTTTTCTTACATATCATCTCAAAACATGGGGTCAAATCATATCCTAAGAAAGTAGAGGCGATTATACAAATGCAACCACCTGAAGATGTAAAACAGCTCACAAGTTTTCTAGGATTTCTAAACAAATTCTTACCACGACTTGCAACCTTGATTAAACCCTTTGTGACTTGATATCTAAAAGAAATGATTTCATATGGTCATCCGAGTCAGAGAAAGTATTTGAGGAAATCAAAGAAGAGATTGGAAGAAATACAACACTTCGATATTTTGACCCAAAGGAATATATTGTGTCACAGGTGGATGCATCCGCTGCAGGTCTTCTACAAAAAGGGAGGCTAGTTGCATTTGCGAGCAAAATACTTTCAGGCCTAGAAACTTGATACTCAAATATCGAGAAGGAAATGTTAGCCATCAATTTTGACTTTGAGAGATTTCACCATTATGTGTGAGGTCACAAAATAACAATCCACACAGATTACAAGCCATTAGAATCAATAATGCTAAAGAATCTATCATGAGCACCTCCAAGACTTGCGAAAATGCTACCAAAAGTGGAAGTATACAAATAGCTACATAAAAGGAAGCGCTACCATTAAAACAAGCGACCTTTTCTGCTTCAGAATTTTTTTTTCTACATAGTCACCATCATTCTCAATGCATTTTTGCCGGAAATTCAATGACACATATCTGCTTTTGATGCACGCCCATGAGAAGGTTTGCTTTCTTAGAGTTTCACACCGTCAATATCTGCAACAGAGATGAAACTTTCAGGTTATGGATGCATAAGTTCAGTCATCATAACAATGCAATTTGCAATCCTCTCAGATCTATTCAGGTGGAATAAAAAATAGGAGGTATTACTTTTAGAACACCCCTCATACTTTGTAGCTGTTACTATGAATTGTATATGGGTAACTTTAAAAAAGAAAAAAAACCTGACCACATCATAAGTTTGGAATATATGATTTATTTTTCTGCTGTGTTCTTTCTTTTTAAGCCGGCCTTTACAAACATTTGTTTGGCACGTTTTTAGAGTTTATATGCGTAGACACGTTTGATATACACGTTTCTGATTTTTTTTTTTTTTCGGTTAGTTTTCATTTGAAAATCTATATTGGTGGTTCTTCTTCTGTCTGACTAAATAAGTGGATAAAATTTCATGTATTCAACTGGCATGTTTGTACTTGTTCAACAAGCCATGTAGATAACTAAGCTTTTTCCCTCCTCCAACACTCA
Source organism: Euprymna scolopes (assembly GCF_053919585.1). Classification (NCBI taxonomy): domain Eukaryota; kingdom Metazoa; phylum Mollusca; class Cephalopoda; order Sepiida; family Sepiolidae; genus Euprymna; species Euprymna scolopes. Next base: position 17,242,410 of record NC_136505.1, on the reverse strand, counting down.
TCTCCCCTTTGCTTTGGGGGAGAGGGCAATAATGGTCATTTACGGTCATAAATTCACTAATATAACGATTAATTATCAGATTTGTCTGCAGAATTATACTTCACCTAAAATGTATGGATTTAGGCAAGCCCATTCTACTGCGGATATTTTAACGGTTATCTCGTATCGCATATTCAATGCACTGGATAGGTAAGGGGAAGCCAAAGCTGTAGTCTTGGATATATCCAAAGCCTTTGATAAGGTCCGACATAAATAGCTAATAAAACTCAGTGTTATTGAATGCTAAATATAATTTTTTTTTTTACATAGGCATCACCACTTATCAAGGCCCAGACACCACTCGAAGATAAGGGTTAAGAGTGTACAGTAGTCAATTGGACAATATAGTAATCATTAGTAATGGAAATTCGGTAAATTTGTTAACTTTAGTGGAACGGCTCATCAAGAACTTGTTTACGTTGGACTTGAAGACAATCAGATTGTAGTCAGCTAGAAAGCATGAAACTGGAAGACAATTCCACAGGCGTGCAGTTCTAAGAAAGAAGCTTTGTTCATGGAATCTACGTTTAGGTTTAGACACAGATAAATATAATCCAAAAAAGAAACACGAATAAACCTAGAACCCCATTCTCCAACGTAGACCCCTACTACCAGGTCTCCTTCTCCAACATCAAGGGTCTATGTTCCAACCTTCCAGAGGTTGAAACACAGACAAAACCGGACATATTTTTTCAGAGACGAAACCGGACATATTCTTTCTAAGTGAAACTGGCATAGGGCCAACCACTTCTCTAGACAAATTCATAATTAAAGGATACTCTAGCTTAACATCTAAATCTGACCCCCAAGATCGCCATGGGCATGGAATATGTGCCTACATCAAAGATGGCTTTCAATGTAGTAGAGATATCTCCAGAGAAGACCCTAATTTATCTTATTTGTGCTTCGAGGTTGCACTAGCTTACATCACTGCATTTATATTTGTCCTCTATCGCCCCCACAACAGTGGGGTTACTATCTTTAAGAGCATATCTGAGAAAATTGACCACATCCTGTCTGCTCATCCTTCGGCTAACATTCACATTTGCGGTGACTTTAATCTCCATAATGTGGAATGGCTGACCCACTCAAATAAAACCGATGATGAGGGGGAGGCTTTGTCATGATTTTGCCATTGCCTATGACCTCACTCAGATTGTTCACGAGCCCACCGTGTGCCCAACACTACTGGTCAATATGCAAGCCTTCTAGACCTTTTCCTCACAACTTCCCCTGAGCTGTGTTCATGTTCCGTTCTATCTCCTCTGGGATCCTCTGACCACTCTGTTGTATCAGTTAAGATAAAAATGAAATGTAATAAGTCTTCAGATGTACCTCTCCACCGTACTGTATATCGATACTCTATGGCTGACTGGGATAGCTTCCGTACATTCATATCTGACCTACCTCTGCATTCCATGTTTAAAAAGGATGTGTCCTCTATAGTACCAGACCTGACCGAATGGTTAATTGTAGGCATAGACCGATTCATACCATCCAAAAAATTCCAACAAAAACCTAACAGCCAGCCATGGTTCTCCCCTGAATGTGCTGCTGCCATCGCGCACAGAAATCACTTTTTCCATAGCTACCAATGTAATAGATGTACTGCCAGCAACCACTGTAAAAGAGTAATCAAAAATGCAAGAGAGCTATATAGTCTGTTAAATCCAAAGTAGCTGAGCAGTGGCTTGGTTCCCACCAGTTCTGGCAAATAGCAAACAGGATCTTGAACAGAAGTATGCTCTGTATTTAAGAATTCAGGTGATAAGTCATCCCCCTCTCAGTACAGACAAATAAGTCTACTGTGTGTCATGAGTAAGTTGTTGGAATCCATATTAAATATAGAAGTAGTCAACCACCTCAACAGAAACAACCTTCTTAGTGACATGCAATATGGTTTCCGCTCTGCAAGATCTACAGTAGATGTGCTAACAGTTATATTACATAGGATTATTGAATCTCTTGACAAAGGTTTCCTTTCTAGGGCAATTGCTCTTGACATATCAAAGGCCTTCGATAAGGTATAGCATAAGGGCCTACTTCACAAGATTTCCAGCTACGGTATTACTGGAAATGTTTTCTCAATCATTAAATCATTTCTCTCTGATAGGTTCATAAGAGTAGTAGTTGATGGGCAGAAATCAGAGGCTCACAGTATTAATGCTGGAGTCCCTCAGGGGTCCATCCTGGGCCCAACTCTCTTCCTGATCTACATCAATGATCTCCCAAAACACATACTTAAATCATTCGTTGACATCTATGCTGATGACACGACCATCTATTGCAACACATCAAAGGCCGTAAATGACAAAGTTCTCTCTAATTCTCTTTCCTCTGATCTTGAGCGCGTGGTACAATGGCGGAAGAGGTGGCTGGTTACTTTTAATGCATCCAAAACCAAGCTTCTATCTTTACATCATCAACGCTCTGATCCGCAACTGGCATCAATTGAAATGGATGGCTCTCGTCTAGGGGAGGCTCCATGTTTTGACAAGCTTCTAGGTTTGACCTTTACTCCTGATCTGAAATGGAACACATACATCAAATCTGTTGCCAGGGATGCTGGGATAATGGTGGGATCCTTCTACCGCTCCAGAAGATATCTCACTATTGATGCAATTCTCTATCTGTATAAAAGCCAAGTACGTCCAAGGATGGAGTACTGCTGCCACATCTGGGCAGGAGCTGCTAAAAACAGCCTATCCTGCCTTGACAAAGTACAAAATAGACTTTGTGGTTTGGTGGGGGATGCCCGTTTCTCTTCCCTGCAAGCTCTCTCCCACAGAAGAGACATTGCGTGCCTATCTTTGTTTTATCATTATTACCATGGCAGGTGCTCGTCTGAGCTCCAATCTCTGGTACCCCCTTGCCAATCTTTCACGAGAAACACCCGTCTGGCTGAAACTACTGTCAATAATTTTCCCCACTCTTTATCTGTGCCCAAATCCAAACGTAGATTCCATGAGCAGAGCTTCTTTCTCAGAAGTGCACGATTGTGGAACTCTCTTCCGTTCGCCTGTTTCCCACCTGACTACAACTTGGATATCTTCAAGTCCAACATAAACAAATTCCTAACAAACCGCTCCCTTAAGTAAGAAACTCTATCAAATCTCCAATACTAATGATTACTACAATACTATTCTCATTGATTACTGTACACACAATAACCCTTATCCCTGAGTGGGTCTGGGCCTTGATAAGTGGTGACCCCAATGTAAAATAAAAAAAATATATATATATAATTAGATCCTTCTTAGAAAAGATAAAAATCCAGGTTATCCTCAATGGACGCACATCCAAATAAAATGATATCAATGCATTAAGGATTGATCCCTGGGCCTTTATTATTCTTGCTATTCATAAACTGATAGAACTTTGAAATTTGCTGATAACACAGCCCATTACATGAGTGGGAAAAAACGAATGTACACATATCTAACCCTAGAAAATGAACGACCTTTAATCTGTAGTGGAATGGATGGTAACATTTAATGCTACTAAGACTGAGCTTCTTTTCTTTAACAATTATAAGAAACCTCAACCACCGATTGCCATGACAAATAATACCTTACCTGAGAGCTGATCCTTCAAATATAGACCACACAGAAAATAGACCACATCCTGTCTGCACATCCCTTGGCTAACATTCACATTTACGGTGACTTCAATGTCCATAATGTGGAATGGCTGACCCACTCAAATAAGACAGATGACGAGGGGAAGTTCTGTCAAGATTTTGCCATTGCCTATGACCTCACTCAGATTGTTCGCGACCCCACCCGTGTGCCTGATACACCCGGTCAGTATGCAAGCCTTCTAGACCTTTTTCTCTCAACTTCCCCTGAGCTATGTTCATGTTCCGTTCTATCTCCTCTAGGATCTTCTAACCACTCCATTGTATCAGTTAAGATAAAAATTAAACGTACCTCTCCACTGTACTGTATACCGATACTCTATGGCTGACTGGGATAGCTTCCATACATTCATATCTGATCTACCTCTGCATTCCATGTTTAAAAAGGAAGTGTCCTCTATAGTATCAGATCTGACCGAATGGTTAATTGTAGGCATAGACCGATTCATACCATCCAAAAATTTCCAACAAAAACCTAACAGCCAGTTCTCCCACCTGCACACCTGTAGAACTTTCTACCACTTGCGTGTTTCCCTCCTGACTTCAACATGGATATCTTCAAGTCCAACATAAACAAATTCCTGATGAACTGCCCCCCCTAAGTAATGACACTACTAATGAATACTGCAACACTATCCCATTGATTACTACTGTACACAAAATAAACCTTATTCCCGAGTGGCTTCTGAGCCTTCATAAGTGGTGACCTTCATGCAAAAAAAAAAAATTAACATTCACAAGCAACATGAATTGGAACAAATACATTGAGAATATTGCCAAGGCTGCTGCAAAGAAGGTGGATTTCCCCTACCGTGCTAAAAAATTACTCCCACTAGAAAGCATCTTATAACTTTATAAGTGTGACGTGAAATCATAGTGAGATATAATACAGAAGAAGCTAGCCCCCCCCCCACACACACACACTTTTATATCAAACAGCCAGTAGTGAGATTTATAGCCAACTAACTGGTCGCCCGGTGTTACCTGGTCGTACAATATGCTTAAACATGATATTTTAATTTATGCAGAAAGGGTATGTATCCTTAAAGAATCAACCCTCTATTGATTATTGTATGAGGAATAATTTGCCAGGTGGACTAATTCGCAAAAAGAAAAAAAAAATTAAAAAATAATAATGACAATATCCTTCATAAAATTCCGTCTGTGTTTGTTTACAATATCACATCAGCTGATATTTGGGCTTAACAAATCTTAAAAATAGTCTTTCTTCTCTAATAGATAAAAAAGAAAAATTCTTAATAAATTAATAAAATTCTTCTATAAGAGAAGAAAAGACTATTTTTAAGATCAGATTTTTTCAATACTTATTAGATGAATTTCTGCACAAAACATATCTAAGAACACTGCCATAAATAAAAATTAGCTTTGTGTGAAATTTGCAAAAGATAGGCTAAGCTGTTTTGAAACCTATGAGGAAAGAACTCACACACACACACACACACTTACTCACACACACTCACACACACTCACACACACACATACATTCACACACACACTCTCTCACACACATACATTCACACACACACACTCTCACACACACATTTACACACACACTCACACACACACACATTTACACACCCACTCACACACACACACACACTCTCTCTTTCACACACACACACACACACACACACACACACACACACACACACACACACTCTCTCTCTCTCTCTCTCTCTCTCTCTCTCTCTCTCTCTCTCTCTCTCTCTCTCTCTCTCACACACACACACACACACACTCACACACACACAAAGTGACTTAATATAATAGTAGCAATAGAGATAAAGATATTGTATTTATATTATTTCTTATTCGAATTTTTATTCATTAGTTGCTATCTTTGGATAGCAGAGATATCAGAGTTAAGACAAGTACAAGTCGAAAGAAAAGACCATCATCTCCACAGTCATCATTGTCATGATGATGATAATGATGCTCTGCTGATGACGATGAGTATGATAATGATGATGATGATGATGATGATCATCATCATCATCATCATCACCACCACCACCACTACCACAATCATCAAGATGATGATGATGATGATTTTCACTGCTGAATGTAAGTGCCTCCTTCCAGGTGATATTAAGCTTGATTTCTAGCAGTTTGAAATCCAATTACATTATCATCATCATTGGTTTAACATCCATTTTACATGGTAACTTGTGTTGAACGACCTTTTACAAATTGATTTCCAAACTAGCCTATATCTGGCCAGGTCTTTATTCATCCCTTTTTCTTTCAATTTCATTTTTATCACTATGTCCACGTCTTCCTTAGCCTTCCCCTTTAAATACAAAAATAACGATGATGCTGTTGCCGCTGGTGATGACGGTGATTTGGAATAAATTACTGAAATCTCCTGCAAAAGAACTTTTTCAAAAGAAAGAAAAAAAAAAAAGCAATTGTAAAAAAAAAAAAAAAATTATAATTGATATTGTAATATTGTAATATTGTAATATTGTAATATTGTGCCTTGGAAGGGGATTTAGTCTTATATTATTAATTATTAAAATTTAAAAAAGTTCAAATTAAATTGAGAAAATAAGACAAAAGATTATCAATTGATAAACTTTGGTGATAAATAAGTTTGGAATTATTTTGTTATCACTTTGGTGATAGCATTAGATCACAAGAATTGCAAGAGTCAGAAATGGATGAAGTTTAGGGAAATTGTGTCATTACAGGATGGAACGATAAAATTGTTGCCCTAGAAAAGACGACATGATTCCATTTCCATTTAATGAAACCCGGTTTTCTTTTTTTGTTGTAGATCATCTAATAATTGGCCAGTTGTGTACAAATCCCAAGAGCAATAAGAGCCTTCTATCATGTCTGAAAGTGACACAATGTTCAACGAGCGAGATCGGAGGTCCGCTGCTCTACTGATCCAAGTTATGACAACAGGACCATTGCCAGCACCCTCAAAATGCATCACTGGATTGCCATGAATAACAGGGATATGCCCAGGGTGATGAAAACAAAGTTTCCGGCTACAGTTATGGTCTTTGGTATAGTTTCAAGTGAGGGCCACATCATGCCACCTCACATCTTCAAAGTCGGCTTGAAAGTCAACACTAAAGTGTACCTGGATGTGCTGAAGAGTGTGGTGATCCCCTGGTGCAATCAGGTGCCGCTGGCAAACCCTGGGTGTGGCAGCAGGATTCAGCACCAGCCCGTACGTTCAAAGAGAACCAGGCTTGGCTTCAGAAGAAGTGCTATGACTTTGTACCTATCTCTCACTGGCCTCCTCCTACCCCAACCTAAACCTGCTGGACTACTTCATTTGGTCATACGTCGGGAACTTTACCAACATGATCTTCCATAACACCAAAGCCAACCTGATCACTGCCATTCGCCGATTATTTGCCGAGCTCCTTTTGGCACTTGTGGAAAAGGCATGCTCCCAGTTCCAGATTCGTATTGAGGCGTTGGTTGAGGCTGAAGGTGGCTACATTGAATAAATATCAGATCTACTACATAATCAAATAAGCTGAATTACACTTTTTCAATAAAAGCTTTAAAATAAAGTTGTAGTGTTGCTTTCTTTAGAGTGACAACTTTACCACTTCACCCTGTACTAACTAGCAGAGCATTAGCATTGCCAGTTAAGGGAAAATCAATCAAACATGTATATGCAGTATGATGTATTAAGAGTTGAGGATATGTGCTGCATGAGGAGAAATGACATGAGAATGATATGATGTGTAATGTGAGTCTTAAATGCAGGCTTGGTTCTTATGATCTCAGATGAAGATTAGGTTCGGACAACATAAGGAGATGAGTGCAAAACAGGAGACTTTGATGGTGTGGTCACATTGAAAGAATGGATGAGAGTTTTGGGGTTAGTAGAAGTAAAGCAGTTGAGGTAGCAAGATTAGTTGGTGAGGGTAGGCTAAAGAAAACATAGGAGGAAATGATAAGGATGGAGCTGGGATGAAGAGGAATAAATAAAGACCTGGCCAGAGTTAGGTTGGTTTAGAAGTCAACTTCTAAAAGTCATCCAACACATGTTAAACCGAATTTGATGGTGATGATGATGATCCAGTGTTCTTGGTCAAGCTACTCAACATGCAAGATCAAAGTGTAGTAAATTTTTCTGCTCCCAGGAAGTTTGATGATCACTAATCAGAGCTTGGTTCTATGCAATCCTTATACCAGTATCATATTAAATTACGGGCCTGATTTATTTTTTTATTTGACAACTTTCTTTTTCACCTCAAATGGTGACAGCTTGTTTCTGGGACTTTGTTCGGCTTTAAAATAACTTGCCTCTAGCAGCCCAGACTACATTCAATACTGTAACAGCATCAAAATCATGAACCTCAACCAGCCCTGAAGTGAGCCCATTCATCATCGCCACTTCTTCCTACCAGTCTTGTCCAATTGCAATATCCTTTTCAGGACAATTATGAACTACTTGAGATCATGCGCACAGGACAATTTCCCTTTCACTTTACTGAGATGTCTATACCCTACTATCATCGGTAGAGAAAGAAACTGATTCAACACTTGTGATAACACATGCTATCCTACTCGGCAACAAATGCTGCCAAAGAGGGGGGGGGATGTATGGGTTCGCAAATATGAAGAAATAAAATAAAATAAAACACTAAAAACACAAACTTCGACAAATAGCAGTAAATATCTGAGTGTGTGTGTGACACCATCGTGGGAAAAGTGTGTTGTCATCGGTTGATATCAGTTCATCTCAATCTAATAAAGCTCAACTTAAAACTGTCATAAACTGTCGCAAAACTCATTTCCCACTCCTCAAAATGCCTGTAAACATATCTGAATTCATGTCCGATCTTTTGTCTGTCACACCTTGATTAATAATCCTAATTCAGCTTCCTTTTGTGTACCTTCTTATACCTTTGTTGTATTGATAAATTTGTTTCCTTTTCTTTTGTAACCAGATGGTTGACCGGGCAACGCACACAGAATGGCCTTGCTGGCTGGGTTAGGAAGCGGTCAGCATCTGGGTGGTCCTTTTGACACAAGTTGAGAGGATTTCACATTGTTTGATGTAACAGTGATGATGATGATCATGATGATCATGATGATGATGCTAAAAAGAATAAATCTCTTTTCTTAACAGATAATCAAAATGACTTCCCCCTCCTCCACAGGCTGAAGAGCTGAAGGACATAAGTTGGAATCATAGGGTGTTTTCAGGCTGTGGAGATTCGCACTTTGGTTTTATTTGAGGGACCACCAGAAAATCAAGTCAAGTAGATAAATGTGGAGTGGATTTTAATTATTGGATTGACCATAAAATCACTTTGGAAAGAGGATCAACTATGGTGACCGCTTCACTTATTCTACCTTATACTTTTGGAAAACACTCCTACCAGTGATAGAAAAAAAGGTAAAGACAATGGTAGTGGGGGGGGGTGAAGGCACTGGGGCCCTCCCACTTTAGTAACAATGAGAAGTGTGAATTAAGAGAGAGGAAGAAAAGGAAAAAGTCCCTGAAAGCTTGAGAAATACAATCCTTTTTGAGATTGGTTTATGGAGGATAGCAGAATAAAGTTCTGGTGATCGGGGAGGGGGGAGGCTAAGACTACCTGGTTCTGAATATAATGAAAGGCAACAATAGCCTCGAGGACACCTCTGTCCGACCGCCAGGAAACCCAGACCTTTGAAAGAAAACACATTTCACTTCAGTCTCTTTCTATTCCAAACCACAGAGTCCACACTGTGAAGAGGCAGGCTCTCCAGACTTAGAGTTGTTCACCCCGACTTTATTAACAAAAGCCACCCGTCCCTGATTATTTGTATCTGAAGTCAGAAACCGTCAGAATTTGTAACCCTAACCCTAACCCTAACCCCTGAATAATGTTTTTGTTATACAGCAAGCCGAGTTGTCGAGTTGTCTTTCTTCTCTTCCTTTGTTTTGAAATGACCTCTACTTTCCAGTGACACTGACTTTGGAGACCAGAGCTGAACGGATTGCCCACTCTTATCAAAAGCAACGTGAGGAGAGTGGCAACCTATGCAACCGAATCGTCTTATTGACCAGGACCCTCACCAAAGACGCACCATAATTCCAGCAGCCATTCGAGACTGGAGCAGACAAGCCAGGTAGCATCATTCGCGGAACATCGTTGGGAAGTGGGGGGCACACTTTTTGTTTTTGTTTTTTTTTAAATTTCTAACACTTTTTTTGTTGGGAGAAGGGGAAACGTAGATACTATGACACACGTGGCACCTGTGTTCCTTTGGCAGTGACTAAATCAAACCATTATTGCAATTGTACTTGTTTTGGCATGTTATAAACTGATTACTTTTATATTTAACAAGAACATAAGCGGGCCATGATATTGCATACATCTTCATAACAACATAACTATGGAGTAAAGTCGTGTGTGGGCCTTACTTTTACATATTATACGAAATATTCCTGTAATATTTCATATATATGGCATAATCACGTTGACACACCGGTTCCCATTGAATCACTGAAGTTAAGCAACATTGAACCTGGTCAGTACTAAATGGGTGACCATTTGAGACTTCAAGGTGCTGTATGTGCTCTATGCTATCTGTTTCCGGTCGTCCTGGACTTCTCTTTGCTACTAGTCTCAAGCAGTGCCGATTCAGGAGAGGTGGGGTTGGGGATTGCACAACCCTTCCCACACAATTACATGCGCAGTTGCCCCTACAGGGAGTATCCTTTGTCTTTCGAGACTGAACGGAGGCATCGATTTCATATATCAGTTTTTCAGAGTGATAATTTTTAGTTTCAGTAAAAAAATACGAGTGATCATTTAGTGGAACTATGTTGATACGAATTCTGGTAATCTCCAAAAATACCGTTAGAGCTTACAACATGGCCGCCAGAAGAGTCAACAAAAAACTGCGAATAAAATATATAAAACTCGTAATTTCTGTTTTTAAAGTGGGTTGTCAATTTTCTTTATGAAATATACTTCCAAAATAAACTATTACAGTCGTTTAAAACATAATAGAAGTATTATGTTTTATTTTTTAAAAACAATGTTTACAAAATGTCTACGAACGTGCGTAGACATTTTGTAAACATTGTTTTTAAAAAATAAAACATAATACTTCTATTATGTTTTAAACGACTGTAATAGTTTATTTTGGAAGTATATTTCATAAAGAAAATTGACAACCCACTTTAAAAACAGAAATTACGAGTTTTATATATTTTATTCGCAGTTTTTTGTTGACTCTTCTGGCGGCCATGTTGTAAGCCCTAACGGTATTTTTGGAGATTACCCGAATTCTTTGGAAACTTGTGACGCCGCAGCATTTAAGCCTCTCAAGTTGATTGGCATGACAACGTGAAGAAAGTTTAAATCTTAGTTTCAGAATTTTGTGATTGTGTCGCTGTAGTTTCCTAGATGTAACTTCAATGAAATGTGTTTATTGAAGTTTGCCTCCCAACTTTTAAGCACCCACCTAACGACTAGTCATCTTCCTCCCTCTATCTTATATTTTGTTAATTTAAAAAATATTTTCATTTTTACTTGGGAGTCACTACTTATCAAGGCCCTAAATTCACTCGAGGATAAGGGTTAATGAATGTAAGATGGTAACATAGTAATCATTAATGGTGTAATTAGGTAGAATTTGATTATTTATGGGAACGGCTCTCTGTAAGAACTTGTTTACATTGGATTTGAAGGCTACCATGTTGTATTTAACCGAGAAGCAGGACAGCAAAACAGTGTTCCATAGGCAGGCAGTTTTAAGAAAGAAGCTTTGTTCATGGAAGTTGCTTTAGATTTAGGCACAGATAGAGAGTGGGAGAAATCGTTTATAATGGTTGTAGTTAGTCGAGTGTTTTTTTTTTTTTGAAAGTTTGGCAAGAGGGAACCATAGATTGGAGTTCAGTTATTTCTTTCTTTTTCTTTATTGTGATTTTCAATTCGTTTTCAAATTACGGAGAAACTTTTATTCTATCAAAAAGAGGAACCACACGAAGGCTGTTACATTCATGGGTTAGTATTGGAATGAGGATGACACAGCTGTAACATGATCGTCTTGAGGGAGCGATTTGCTCCCCATTGGGGAGGTTGAGACCCCCCCCCCGGGACCTGAGGAAGACCGGGCATATATGCTAAGATTGTCTAATTGAATCCCGGACAACAGCAAGTATAAAAAATACTTGAATTAAAACAGATATATTTTTATTGTTAAAACCAGACATGTGTTTTGTTGTTTGAGAATGAGGAGACTGGAAATGTCAGAACAATGTGGAGGTGAAATCAGACCTATCTTGGCCTCGAGAACACCTGTTTCAGATGAGGGCTTTCTGAATGATAGGTTTTGACCCCTTGGGGTCGTGTGAAAGGGATTTCATTTTTCATCTCAGATTACAAAACTCTGGTAGTATTGCTGAATTGCACACACGCAATTCAGGTCTGGAGATTCCCCAGGAAACGTATCGCTGTTTGGTTGGGTGGATCGTCCGACCCACCCTGTGACCCTTCAATAAAAAGCCAATACCCGCTCGAAACAGACAGATTTTGCGCCGAATCTCGAGAAGAAACAGCTCCTAACCGCCTGACGACCCCCTCTCCGCCATCCTGACCAGCAATCCAGTGTCAAAGAAGAGAGATTTGTGAACCTTAAAATGTTTTGGTGACTAAACGATGTAAAAAGGATCTGTAACTTTTGTGGAATTAACTTTTAGTAGTTAGATTTTGTCTGTCTTGTTTTTCCGGCACACATACAAAGCCTTGCTTTTTGCTTTTCAGCAGAATTCAACACCGAGACGTTGAGAATTCATGTGGATATCTCCTGGTAGACTTGACATCATGAGCCACAGTTTCTGAAGAAGTTAGAGGTCAGTTCTTGACCTGAGCATGGGAGTCCCACCATACAGCAACTTTATTGAGCAGCCATCTTACATTAAGTAAACTTTCTGTTTTGTAGAAGAGTTATTTAGGAAGGGGAGAGAACTAGGGAAGGCAGTGAAGAAATTGTATTACAGAAAGTACAGCAGTAATGGGTTGTCAGCGGCTTCTTCCTCACTTTGTTTCTCTTCTCACTTCTACTCATTGGTTATGACTAGGGCTATGACAACAGCATATTCTTTTCACTGTTTTGACTCTTGAGTATATATCCGACACAGTTAATCAACCGAGAACCACATAACTCTATATAAAAGCATATAAGATATCAACGGATACACACTCGAGAGTCAAAACAATGAAAAGAATATGCTGCTGTCATAGCCCTAGTTATGATGATACTATTCATAGTATCAGAAAGAGTTCATAATGATGAAATAGGGTAGATCATTGTCGTGACCTTTAAACGTTGATAATAATTATAAAAAGACGGTGGTATATGTGGCGAAATTAATGAAAAACGTGACTTACACAAGCGGCGGCACCTCTCTCTATTCTGTCGGAAAGAGAAAAGAAAAAACTTTCGTCTATAAAAGATTTATTAATATACATAATTAATATATTAAGCAAACTTCCTCTTTTGTAGGCGTTATCTAGGGAGGGCTGTGGTGGGGGTTTAGTTACACACAATATCTCCCCCCTGTCAGGAAGAGTGTTTGTTCCTTTTGTTTTTTTCTTAGAAACAGAGTTTTGGATGGCAACATGTGGAATGGTGGATTGTTCATTTGTTGCAGGTTTTCAAATAACGCATCCTGAACATGTAGTCAGCTCTTTCATTCCTTTCATAAATGCTTTCTTCAGCTGACTCATGTTCTTGTGCAATCCTTTCTCTTTGTAATATGGGTTTGTCAGGCTGTATTTGGGACTGAGGGCGAGCATCAGCTGTGTGCGTAGTGTGACCCAACCAGCCACAGTGGAACGAGATTACTCCAGAAGAAAGGGTTACGGAGACTTAAATTAGAACTATGGTTGAAAGTTGCCTGAAAAAGAAGAGAAATTAGAGCCTTTTTATTTTAATGGCAGGTCCGGGAAAACAGTAGATAACTCTGCCAGTTGGAAGAGAAAGATGGCATGGTCGCCGATAGGAAATACATTTTTCTTATAACGGAATAAAAAAAAAAAAAGTCGAATTTATGAAACAATAAACCGTGAAGATGATTATTTGGAGATATCTAACGGATGGTTTGGGGTGGAGTTTTGAACCAGGGGTGTGGGGGTGTGGATGGGCTCCCTAGTGTGTAAGAAGATCATTGATGACAACAAAATTACTTGATTTGGATGTGGTGGCGAAGTAGCTGATTATCCAATCAGGATGAACCAAGGTGTGATGGATTGGACGATGATTGGTTAGCTGGAATACATAAGCCGGTGCAGACCAAGAAACATCAGTTTGCAGCAAGTTTTGCAGTAAGTCTGGAGTGAGTTTGAACTCGGAGGAACTGTCCATTACCTCCACACATCGCCGTTTGAGAAGTACCTGTCCTTTGACTGATCAAAAGAAAGAAATTAGTTGTTGAAATCCAGACTGAGCCCGTTCATTGACGATCGTAACTACCAGAAAAAAGAAACTTGCAATCAACATTTTTTTTCTCTTATTTTTGATTCTTCTGTGGAAGATTGTACATACTTATGATTTTATTTCTCTCTTTTGTGAATAATTAATTTCCAGGGACAACGTTGTTTATTGTTGCTAATACTTACAAGTGAACTTAAAAAAAAAAGAAACAACCAAGTTGGATGATCTTTCCTTTCAATGCAAGGAAGAAGATAGAGATCATAACTGCTGTCTCCAACATCATCGACCCTGTCTATTCGAGTCGGACCACCTAGGACTGCACTAATGGTCTCCTGGGAAGAAGCGTTTTGACTCTGGCGTTTTGTGCAGGAATTGCCTGTTTCTGTGGTATAGTTGTCCGTCTCTTGCCTCTAGTTTCCATGACCTGCCAGTCATTCGTTTTCGGGCTATTGCTTCCCTCCACTCTCTTGTGTAGGGATTGGATGACTGGGCTCTAACATTGTCACTGACGTTGAGGCCTTTCAGCTTTTTTCTTTTTTTGTTACAAAGCAGTAACCACTTATCAAGGCCCGAAGGCCACTCGAGGATAAGGGTTAATGAGTGTACAGTGGAAAAGGGGAACATGTCAGTTATTGTTAGTAATGGAAATTTGGTAAATTGGATTACTTAAGGGGATGGCTCGTCAAGAATTTGTTTAAGTCGACATTAATTTATACGTTGGTACACATTGGTTATTTGTTCCCCCTGTCGACTAGATACTGAAATTACTAAAATTAAGGAAATTCTAATCGATAATGGCTACCCAGAATTCTTGATTGATAAATGTATCAAATTTAAAATCAATCAATTTAATAAAGATGTAATCTTTGGCCCTTCAAAGTGTCCTGTTTGTCTTAAGTTGCCGTGAGTTGGTGGAAAATGTGTCCCGCTCATTAATCAACTTAAACAGACTATCAGCAATTGTTTACCGTCTGTTTTACCTAGAGGTGTTTTTAATACGAAACCTGCATTTTCTTCTTTCAAAAAGGGCGGTTTGCCTCACACTAAACTTAGCAATATTATATACAAATTCCAATGTCAGTGTGATGCTGTCTATGTCGGGCGGACCAGCGTCCATTTTGAAACAAGAATTGGACGACATGTTCCTTCAGGTTTTCGAAATAAAAATAAAAACAAAATTATCCTCAACCTCACCCACAATAATTTAGATTCCGCAATTGGAAATCATTTATTGGATAACCTAAAACGTGGGCAGGCTTATAAGGACGACTGTTTTTCAATTTTATTTCGAGGCCGATCGAGTAGTCATTTGAAAACTCTCGAATCCGTCTCTATTGCACGCCTTAAACCGTGACCATCGTCATAGATGGCCTGTCAGCTGAAAAATGACGCCATCGCCATAGGTCCTAGCAAGCAAGATAAGTGGAACACAGACTATCGATAATGAGCAGACATTTTTTTACAGAAAGCGTTAGAAAACTTCAAAATTGGATTAAAAAAGATAAACATGATACTTTGTACTGAAACTCATCCAATATTAATAATAAAAATATTGATAATAAAAAACGAATTGAAAGGGAGAAAAGTTGTTAAAAAGTTTTAAAAGAAAAGGAATACGATTTGATTTATATTTTTGTATGAAACTGAAGTTTATTCAATAGAAATAAATAAAAATGAACAATAAATATTTTTTAAATAAAAAAAACAATATTTTAAAAATCAAAACTGAAAAACAAACGATAAATTAGTTTAACTGAAATACGAACAATAAATTAGTTTAACTGAAAAACGAACAATAAATTAGTTTAACTGAATAACGAACAATTAGTTTAACTGAATAACAAACAATAAGTTAAAAAATAAACAAAGTTACTAAGGCAGAAATATTTCAAACATTGAATATTAAAACTTTTCAAAAATCTGTTGTAGAATTTAATTAAAAGTTTGAATTTTTCTTTTTCTGATATTTTTTTTTTTTACTAATATTGTCATTCTCTTTGCGACAAAAATTGTTTATAAGGGAATTCGATGAAGTCCATATCAGCATTTTTTCAATTTGCTGAATAGTGTGACCCTCATCACAAGAGTCAACATAAAATAATCGATTTTGATCAGCCAAAATATTTAAAGTTATGTACATGGCTAATTTTCTCTGATGAATCGAATGTAAAAAAGAATTGCATTTTGTAAGTTTGTTTATAACTATATAATTATATAAGACAAAATTATTAATTATATCATTTGGGTGTAGCAGAGAACCTCTATTAATACCCTGAAAGTAGCTGTTTAATTCAACTATTTCTTCAACAGCCTCTCTCCCAGATATCAAATTTTTGCAGCTATTGCATTTCAGTTTTTTTAAAACTGCATGGCAGCAATAACCTGCTAAGTATAATATAACAGGAAGTATTTCCTTGCATTGATTAACATCATCTTCTGTTACATCATATGTTAAATTTATAAACATGTAACTCTTGTTCCCTTGTCATTTCATCCCAGTTAGTTTCTTTTAAATTTTTCAATTCAATAGTTCGATTATTAATTGGTAAGCTCAATTTTAAAACTGACAACATTCTGAGTTTTTTTTCACATTCATACACCTGACGTATCGATATATTATACTGATCACTAAGTTGTCGATACTGGCCAAACCTTGCCTCAAGGTTATCTGTCTGAAACTTTCCTGGTAATAAATACCGATAATAATATATACACCATGTTCAGTACATTTATACAATATTTAGTCAATTCTAAAATTGCGTAAGTAGTATGGTGCAAAGCAGTATATGTTTCCTTTGTTAACTTACCAGTTCTTCCAGGAATGCTATTCCAAGTTTCTAACCAGTCACAGAACACATTTGAGAAACTATAATTATCACTATTTAATGTAAGTAGATTAGCATATTTATTACGAAGTCGACAACCTTTATATGGTGTTTTCATATTCAGTATTGTCCACCAAATATAAAATATTTGAATCTATTCTGCGATTTCTGCATAATTTGGCAAGTATTCCTGTTTTCCTAAGGTTAGAAAACTTGAATAGTATATTCGTTGAAAATTTGCAAAACCAAATTAACATTTTGCCTTTCAAAAGTAGTCGGAGAAAGAGCTTTTGAAGTCAACTTATAGCAATATTTCACAAGTGATTGAGATTCTAGGGCATAAAGTTTATGTAAACTAGAAAATGGAGCACTTTGGATGTTATCTAATTCATGATTTCCATTATAACAAAACTTTGTGAACATCATGCATTTACGTTCATCTTTTTGGCCATGCCAATTATTTCGAATGCATTTTAATATATGCACTGAGTTGAATAAGAAGAAAAGAGGGCTACGCGTTTTAACTGGATGGGGATATACAATTGAAAGCTTTGATGGGCTACAAAAGAAAGACATAGCTTTTTTTATTTATTGCATTATTATCTGTTATAACAGATAATACATTAAACCCTATATCTTCTAAGCCAATTATTACACGTTTAATTATGTCAAATAAGTTCTCAGCTAGAAGACAATTAGTTGGCATAACATGCACAACATCCTTATATTGTGAGAATATCACTGCTAAGCATAAAAGCAAATGCACTTGTGGCAGGTTCATTGCTGTTGTTAGCTAAGCCAACAATATTACCACTTTTATAATCAAGATAAGGTTTGAGATGTATTTCATCAACAAGTAAAGATACTGTGATGTCATTCTGCATTAGTAACTTGAACTTACTTTTTAATATACATGAGAAAATTGTTATCGTGTTGTTCAATGACAAGATTCATAGAAGTTGATAAGGTTAATCTTCAAATGGTTGAATAGCATGGTAAAATTACATTTTTAGTGTCTCCTAACAGTTTGTACCCTCTAGGGGAGCAGTTATATAATAAGGAAGAAAATACTATCATTTCACTCGAATAATTAACCTTATTCATTGTCATTATGTTAATTTGTTCATATATGAACTTAATGGCATTAAAATATTTAAATGATTCATCTTGCACTAATAGCAAAAATGATAAGATTAATTTTAATAAAGAACTTATATTAGAAGTTTTCATTTCCTGTTCTTCGATGTCCATTTTTTTTCATGTTTTCCATCAAAATCTGCAGAGTATTTTCCTCTGTTACATGTTTAGGAATTCTATACTCCCCTATAGCACTCATTTCCACATCACTACAGAATACTCTAACGGCCAAGTCCGGTTCAATCACCATATACATTTTATTTTTGGGCATGGGCATCTCTTTATATGGCATATAATGATGGTATTGTCTTGCCTAATAGAAGTTCAATAATTTGTATCTATAAATGTTAATTTTTTTCTAAATCATCAATATTATGGAAAGTTTTACGTTTCAGTAACTCTAACTCGTCAGCAACACTTTCACATAATGCACGCTTAAGAGCAGAATTTTCTAAACGCATTTTCTTTGCGTTAGGAGACTCTCTAAAAGTGGTTGATGACGATAAATAAGAGGGGCAGTTTGGTAATATTCGAGGAATAGCACCATCCTTAAGATAGTCATTTTTTAATTTAACACTAATTGTCTTTCCAGTCCTTTCATCAAATGCTGATGCCTCTCGCTGTATGTCTTCAGGTCGAAAATGAAGTTCCCATACCTAAAGAAATAATTTAAAAGAAAATCGTACCATATTTAATAAAAAAAAGAAAAAAAAAAAGAAAATTACATGACAAAAAAAGATAAAATAAAAAAATAAGGTAAATGTGCAGAATTCGTCCACTCTCGAAAAATCCTTTTAAATTACCACTTTTATAGGTTTTCGGGGGTGCTGAAAACGAAAATAACGTTTAAAATTACGGCAAACTAGTAGTTTCCAAGATATAAAGCGATGTTAGTTAAAAAAAAGGGGGGGGGTAATTTAACCTAAAACGACCACCCACTTTATGGCCAATTTTTTTTTTTTTACATGTGCAACGAGCAATTTTTAAAAAAAATTACATTTTCGCCTCAAACAAGGCAAAGTGCCTCTTTGATGTAGGAATGAACACAACTAAACGTAAAATGAGCACCTACAGTTGACCCCCTCTCCCCGACAAAAATTCTGTTTACACTTTTTGAAAGGGGGTGCTCATTTTACGTTAAACTGTGTTCGTTGTATGTTGACTCCTAACCCCCAACATAAAGGTGGCCATATTCATTTTTCTTCGCTTTTATTTGTTAAAAAGAAAGCGCCATAAAAAAACGATGGCCATAAAGTGGGTGCTCATTTCACGCTAAATTTTTATAGAAAAGTGATCTCCCATTTTTTAAAACTAACATTTCTTCATATTTTGGAAACTACTTTTTTTGTTTGTTTATTTTACAAGTAAAATAAATTTACATCGTATTTTGATGTTATTATCATTTTAGTTTTAATGATAATTTAAAACAATAAATATTTATCACTAGCGGGACCCGTTAACCGGTGTGGTCTGGTGGTAGCATGCCCTCCCCCCGCCTCCCCAGCATAAAAAATTAAAGTATGGTTGTTGTTGTTGTTGCCCAATTCTCAACCTCTCCATGTAAAGAACGGCTTTCAGAGTAGACACCCTCAACCTCCCTTTTTTTAGAACTGAGACACCCCATTTTGTGAGTGGAGGTGGAGTTGTAAAAGAATTTGCCCATTATGTAATTTTAATAATCATAATCAGGATTCCCACGTGCAAATACTATGAACGAACAACAAAATTTGGTGGCTGCAGTGTCATTCAGCCCGTGCGTACAAATCTGGTGAGCAAGGTATGGTTCAGGGTATGATATTTTTGATGGCAAGACTGGAGTTTAGGTGGTGAAATACTCTCGAACCCTCTATCACTTAAAAGGAACTAAATTCCTGTAGTCACCTGTACGTTACCATGTAAACATGTATATGGTATTTCAGAAGTGACAATTTTCGCGCCGGGATCAAAGTGTAGTATCTGTTCTGCAGATGCTGCACTTAAGATAATTTGTACCAGTCAGTGGAGGGGAAACCCTCTATACTGGGACAATTATTATTTTTGGTAACCAGAGTGCCCCTTTTTGCCTACTTTTAGAGGAGCTGGTTTTTACCCCACATTAAAAACGGCCTTGTGCCTAATAAATACCATAAATAGAATGTTTTCTTTAAATAGTAAACAATGATTATTTATTTTAGACAATATATACAGAATTCTGTTTGTATTATAAACAATATAAACTGAACATGTTATAATTTGAAACAATGTAAACCTTTTTAAATTTAAATTTTAGACAGCAGAAACAGAATTTTTTTAATAATTTTGAAAGAAATATTGTTCACAGATATTTTTCAATAGATATACCTAAAAGAAAAGAAAATTGGGGAAATTAGGCAAAAACAATTGATTTTGCTTTGTGACCTATTTGCGTTTAAAAATAAAAACAAAACATTTAATTATAGTTATTACCTGTGTGAGCCATAATAAAAAAACCCATAAAAATGAAGCAAACCCCTTAAAAAATTAAAATAGCAGCGAGTACCCATGCAAGCGCAAAAAAAAAAAAAATAGCTGCAGTAGCCAGGCTCGAACGTGTAACGCTGATAGGAAAAGATGGGCCTCTGAAAGAACGCCTTTAAAACATACATATCACGAGGCATGAATGACTTTGCAAATGCCTTTAAAACGTATGTATCATAAGTTGTGAATGACTTTGCATAAAATGTTAACGCATAAACTGACCCCTCCTTGCAAAGAACAGGCCAGTTGAAGGTGAAAAAAAAAACGGTATGTCGAAAGCTGATTAAAGTATATAAGGAAAAAGCTTTTATAAATCAAACGTTTTAAACAGAAAAAAGGCTTTTAAACATTTTAAACAGAAAAAAGGCTTTCAAATCTCATAAAATCATTAGTATTAATCACGTAATCGGTTATTTTATTTTATTTAAATGTATAAAGAAAGAATTTTAGTCAATCATATTGAAAAAAGAAGAAATAATGGTTATCAACATGTGACGATGTGTCGGAAAACAATATGTACGATGTAGGTAAACACAAAAGATGTAGCACGGTAGTATAGCTGTATCAGAAAGTTAACATGTACAGTATATTTAATGCAAAAATAAAAGCAGTCACAGCTTATGTTTCGAGGTGTTAATATGTTTGTATCTGGGGTATTTTATTTAAAACGATTGCCTCTTGTATAGAGTGAAGCCATGTTAGTAAATCTCTTGAGCGTCCGTTTTTGTAGCAAGATTTACATTCTGGAATAAACGAGTAGTCAGTTCTCAGCCAATGAGATTGGGTGGAATGTGAAAAGGGAAAAATCATTATTTTGGGGATCGGGTATTATGGTATGTCTATAAGTATATGATACAGATAATAAGAGTGCAACCCCATATCTGTCCAAATTGCAAGATACCTCCTGGTGTTGACTGGGAGCGGTAGGAGTACTTTTTATTTAGAGGGAAAATAGCAACTACTTCCACTATAGATGGTTGCGACTGTGATGATGTTGCTCCTAAGATGTAATGTAGGATTTTACTATAACGAATGAATGTGTGTAAAATGGCATTCAAAAGTTACATAAGATAGTGGCTAATAGTGTAGACATAATAAATTTTTATGTGGTATCTGTTGGTGCAAATCTAGTGTACTTTGGTCCAGACGGGAATTTCTGCAATTATTTTATTATATAGTAGATTACTACTAATGAAGTTAAAAATTTATTTATTTTCAATTCGGTTCTGAAATTGCATTTGT
Source organism: Euprymna scolopes (assembly GCF_053919585.1). NCBI lineage: Eukaryota > Metazoa > Mollusca > Cephalopoda > Sepiida > Sepiolidae > Euprymna > Euprymna scolopes. The sequence goes on along the minus strand of NC_136505.1, from coordinate 17,220,606 downwards.
CTGCCCCTGCTATGCACTCTTCTCATGTCCCAACTGAAAATTGAAAAAAGTGATTCCGTCCTAGTGAGCTACAAATGTATCAAAGATTTAAAAGGGATGTAATTTTTTAACGTAAATAAATAAATTATAAATTTCAAGAGAATTTATCAAAACCTATTTTAATTTCTAAGTGTATTTTCAGCACTAAAATGCATGTTCACACTTTTGTTTTAAAAATTAAAAGAATGAATTACATATAAGTAAGGTTGTTTTTATTTGGATTGAAAAGCGAGATAAGTTACTATTTTCTCCATTTTGCCGTTATCGTTTTGGGTGATAAATTAACCTTTGTCATTCGAGGCCACACATCTTTTTAATCAATTGCTGGCACTTCTGCATTACACGGACAGTGCCATTGTCAGGGGGCGATAACTCCAATTTCTTCTTGATCAAATGACACTTGGTCAAATAAATAACAAACAAAATATTTTTCCTGAACACAAAAAATATTTGAAAACAAAACATTTATTGTATAAAAATGTATCGATATATAATTGAAAAAATATTTATCGTAAAGTCTGCATAATCTATAATATAAAGCTGACTGTGTGTGTGCGTGTGTATGTGTGTGTGTGTGGTCACGAATAGGCTCGTATATGGTTGACTATTTTAAAAAATGATTACATATAATGATGGAAGATGTATCGAGACACAGGAATGGGTATGTTTGATCCTGCAGAACGGTGGTTCATTAAAATTGTGGGGTCTGCATTCGTGCCTGGTCCACAAAATATGGAAATAAAAAAGTTAAAAATTTAAAAAAAAAACGTTTACAAGTCTTTTTGATATGGATGTACATAATAATACTTTGATAAGTATGTTTTAACTTAAATAGGGATGATATAATAAAATTGTGGGGTCTGCGTTCGCGCCTGGCCTCCATAGAATGGAAATAGGCACAAACTTTAATAAAGACTTTTCATATCTATCTGTGTAAGTATACTTTGATAATTATGTTTCAGTTTGAAGAAATATGGTATAATAAAATTATGGGGTGTTCGTTCGCGCCTGACCTCCATAGAATGGAAATATGTTACAAAGTTTAACAAGGTTTTTTCAATATAGATCCACAGAATATTGTGATAAATGTTTCAGTGTGAACAGATATGGTATAATAAATTATGGGGTTTATCTATTTTATTTTACTTTCATCATATTTTGCTTTGGTTTTGATACCCCCAAATTCGAAGCTATCTCTTTACAACCCTTCCTTTTCATAACCTGTCATACTTTCATAAATCAGAGTCCATTTTCTGTAGGCTGTTTTTGAACCCATTCAACGACGGGTATTTTTGCTAGTAAAATATAATTTTAATAAAGCAATTTTTCGAATTAAATCAACATTGGATTTTTTTTTCTTATTTTTGTTTTTCCCAAACATATTTTTAATTAAAATAAAACTGTCACTGTAACAAGATATAGTTTTAATTTCTTTGTGGCACCTGTTGAAGGGCCAGTATAGTTATATATATATATATATATATACAGGATGCCCATAAAGTCCGTGTGCGCCTTAAAATATTTATAATTTTATTTGTGATTGCAATAGAAATAACATGTAAAAAGGATTTGATTTTGGAACAATTCATTTTAAAATTGCACACGGACTTTATGGACACCCTGTATATATATATATATATATTATAGTTTTAAATTTTAAATTAATAAACAATCTGAATGGAATGAAATGAATGAACTTGCTCCGCCTTTTAGCATGCAAAGAAGGGCCACCTGGCAACCGTTTAGTGAAACGCACAAAAATGGCGCCGTCCGTGTGATGCAGAAGTGCCGAATTGCATTTTATATAAGGACTAGCAGGTTGACCCGACGTTGCCCGGGATTAAATGATGATCGACGAATGTTTCACGCTCCCATATTTTTTTTTGTCATCGAAATTGGTGAAATCGCCATTTTTTAACAATTAAATTGATTGATTGCCTACACTAGTTGGGGACCCATTGTGGTGCACAAAGAGGAAGTTCACATGCCTCTCGCAGTCACTTAGTTCACGATACCTTGTAGTCTACATCGCATTGTAGATAACCTAGTGTTGATTTTATAAAATTATTTTTTGTATGCATAATGGTTTGAATTAAAGTTTAAAATGCAAAAGTTGAGTATCCAACTTCAATTGGGCTCTAAAGAGAAACATACATTTCGAACGTACTCCTGTCATATAAAAAACTACTGTTGATTTTATATGTTGAGCCTTTCGGCTTGTGTGGTAATAAAACTTCTCAAATGATGTGATGTTAGGCTGTGTAAGATGTTAACTTGGGTCAAAATCGTCTGTTCCTTCTTTTATCAGATTATTTTATTTATCAATTATCGATACTTATTGAAGTTATCTTGGTACAAAACCTATCTAAGAATACTGCCAGGCACATAAAGCGCCTTCGTGTGAAATTTCATAACAATCGGCCAGGCGTTTTCGATCCATGGGGAACGAACACACAGACAAATGTCCTTTTATATAATACAGGGTGGAACGATAAAATATTCGCCCAGAAAAGACAAGATGATTCCATTTCTGTTTGATGAAAACCGGTTTTCTTTTTTTGTTGCAGACCATCTACTAGATGGCCAGTTGTATACAAATTTCAAGAGCAATAGGAGTCTTATATCATGTCTGAAAGTGACACAATGTTCAAGGAGCGAGATCGGAGATGCGCTGCTCTACGACTCATGCTCTCTACCAATCCAAGTTATAACAACAGGACCATTGCCAACACCCTTAAAATGCAAATCCGGAGGGCACAGCTGAACGCATCGGACAACCTTTTAAAGGGGTGGAGTGGAAGCCCAAGGCCAAGGACACTGACAGGAAAACCCAGACCAAGGAGTTCATCGAAAAGGTCCAGGCAATCATTGATGAAAGTCGCCAGAAGTATATTTGGCAGATTGTCAGAGATTTAGGCGTTTCACACACAACTGTAAATGTATGTGTGAAGGAGGACTTGAAGTGTAGTTCTTACAGGCGCCAGATAAGCCAGATCTTTACTGAGAAGACAAAGAACCCCAGGCTAATCAAGTTCGTCACGTTGCTCAACAAACTGAAGCATTCCAAGAGAACTTCTGCAAGGACTAGGTGCACAACAGCCATGACTATCGTTGGATTGCCACAAACAACAGGACAGTGCCACGAGAGATGAAAGCAAAGTTTCCGGCCACAGTTATGGTCTTTGGTGTGGTTTCACATGATAGCTACATCATGCCACCTCACATCTTCGAAGTCGGCTTGAAAGTCAACACCAAAGTGTACTTGGATGTGCTGAAGAGTGTGGTGATCCCCCGGTGCAATCAGGTGGTCGCTGGCAAGCCTTGGATGCAGCAAGGCGGTTACTGAGACTGAAGACGGTTATATTGAAGAGATATCAGCTCTACTAGGTAATCTAGTTACCGGAATTGTTTTTTTTTTTTTTTTTTTTTTTCAATAAAAGTTTTAAAATAAAGCTGTAGTGCTGTTTTCTTCAGGGCGACAATTTGATCATTCCAACCTGTAAACACTGTGTATCGCTTTATTGCAGGTCAATATTTTTTTAATTTTGAAATTGCTATGAAACGCAGAGAAGTGAAATTTGGTAGACTTGTTATGCTCTTCCAGTGTAGCAAATTCCACTTCTTTGCGTTTCATAGCAATTTCAAAATTAAAAAAATATTGACCTGTAATAAAGCGATACACAGGGTTTAGTAACGATTCCCCTTTTTTATGTACTAATTTTATGTTTGTCCTTGTTTGTAAATTGTTACTTCAGTTATTGAAGTTAACCGGGCTTTGAAAAGCAACAGTTTTTACTTCGTTATATTAATTTTATTTCTTTACATTAATAAAACTAAATTGAATTACCTTCTTGGTCTAGTTCATTATTTGCCTCTTTTTTTTTTCATTATCATTGTTTGCAACTTTTTCTCCTCCCATATATTGTTACTATTTACTTGTCTCACCACGAGGGCAGAGTTAGGCACAAGGTCGGTTTTAATGTTAGGAAAATCCAGCTCCCCCAAAAAAGGAGCACTCTGGAGAGGAACAAAAATAAAAATTGTCTCAGTCATGAAGATTTCTCCTCCACTGACTGAGGACAGAAAAGTGGAGGTGTAGCATTAGAACAGATACTACACAGTGATCTTGTCGCATATATGGTTACTCAAAGACGAGTTTACTACCTACCCCCAATTTGTATCAAATGCGAAGTGCGTTTCAAAAGTAATGTCTCCTATTTTTTATTCTGTTCGAATGGATCAGAGGGGATTGCAACTTGCATTGTTATGATGACTGAACTTATGCATTCATGACCTGAAAGTTTAATCTATCTGTTGCAGATATTGATGGTGTAAGACTCTAAGAAAGTAACTCCTGTCATGGATGTGCGCAAGAAGCAGAGATGCGATATTGAATTCCTGGCAAAAGTGCATTGAAATTGGTGGTGATGATGTAGAAAAATAAATTCTGAAGCACAAAAGGTTGCTAGTTTTAATGGTACCACTCCCGTCTCCGTAGCTCTTTAACATTTTGAGTTAAAAAAAAAATTGAAGGCTTTACTTTTGGAGTGACCCCCTCCCTCGTATAGTCTACTTTAAGTTAAAAGATGTGTTAACAAACAATATGGAACCGATTGGATTCGAACTTGGCATGCCTAAGTCGTCGGACGGTTCACGTCGTTATTTACTTCACAAAAGTCATGGCCGTAAGAGACGATTAAATTGTATAACTTGATTCCGCTAAGCTGGTTAAAATAAACAAATACGCGACACCTGATATCGGTCCTTCTTCTTCTTCTTCTTCTTCTTCTTCTTCTTCTTCTTCTTCTTCTTCTTCTTCTTCTTCTTCTTCTTCTTCTTTTTTTTTTTCTTTCTAAATTCTTCGTGGTGGCATAAATTAAAAAGAGAGAGAGAGAGAGTAACCTTGACAACATTGGCGGAAAAGTGTTTACTGTTTGTGAAGTGGCACTCCAAAACAATTGTACGCGGATCTTTTGACGCTGTTGCTTGGAGCTTCTGAAGAGCAGATAGGTGAGAGGAACAAAAAGAACCATCTTGTTATTTTTATTTATTTTTTTTTTTAATTCTTCAAAAAATACCCTCGCATCTCCTGCTTGACGGCATCTGATTTTATATTATTTTCTGGGCTATCAAAAAAAAAAAAAAAAAAAAAAATGTAACAACTAAATGCCATCAAAGGTAAGGTAAGTTACTTTTCTACCTAACTGGATGTTTTTAGTGTTTTTATTTAATGTAAAATGTTTATTCAGTTCGAAAAACAAGAAAAATATAAACCGCTATCGAAGAACAAGAAAAATGGCCGCGATGTCTTTGAAAACTCGACAATGACTTTAAAATAAGAAATAAAACAAAATGGTGGTAGAAACCCACCCAATAAATGTTACCGTTACATTTATTTGGTGGGTTTCTACCATCATTTTGTTTTATTTCTTATTTTGAAGTGATTATCGAGACTTCAAAGATGTAAAGAGACGTCGCGACCATTTTTTTGTGTTTTCCGGTAGTGTGCAATACTGCAATGGTACTTGTTTTTCGAATTGATTATACATTTTACATTAAATAAAAACACAAAAAACTTATCCAGTTAGGTAGAAAAATAATTTATCTTGCTTTTTGATAACATTTAGTTGTTATATATATATATATATATATATATATATATATATATATATATATATATATATATATATATATATATAAACCCGTTTTTTTTTTTTTTACTAGCAGGCCAGGCCACCCGGCATTGCCTGGTCGTAATTATTATTATATTGAACCCAATATATTGTAATGATTTAAAAGTTAAAAGAATTTTTTTAATGACTCGTGCGCAACTGCCAAGAATCGAAACCAATATGTTTAGCTTACAATTTACTTTTTCCTTTGACGTTAATACCTGAGCTATGAAGACATGTTTGCTGAAAGGCTAAAAATTAAAACATGAACCAATACCTATTACGTTACGCATGCATATTCGTAATGCCGTCGTTCGACTTCTACCTTGCAAATTACATTTATTTTTTCATTTTCACACTTTTGCACCGATTTTCCCCGGCTAATATTCGAAAACCCTATATATTAAGTTTCATGTCTGTAGATCAAAAGCTGACAGAGGAGTTTGGTAGGTAAATTTTTTTAAACAAATATATATATATACGCATACATAAATATATACAGAAAGAGGTGTGTGTTTACTATAACCTTTTTACGCAAATATTACGCACGTATAAATCATGTAGAATATCTGTATGAATATAATTACACGTAACAGTTAACTAAAGATGATCATCCCATCAGAAAACCGAAAAAAAAATCTAGTAGGGAATTGATTAAAATGAATGTTTAAAAGGATATGAAAATTAGCTAGATCTTTTGCAGATGAATGCAATTCCACGACCCATATATAAGAAAGTTGTATAAAATAAACGAATTTTTAGGAGTATAGACGTTTTAAGAATATTGTTGGTGCTGGTTCTTTAATACGACAGGGGGCACGGAAAAGATTCGTGTTTTCATTTCGTTTTAAAAAAACAAAAGCAATTAAAACAATACAGAAAATACAGAAAAATCTTTATGATGTACGTACCCGTCATGGAATGAAAATGTCATATTCCAAAAATCACGTAAGTTGATCAAATAGTTTTATTTTTTAGCTATGAAAATCAAATTTTATCAGTAAGCAAAAAGAAACTGTCTCGTGTCGCTATATTGAAAAAAAACAAGGGCAGATAAGTCTACAATAATTCAAAATTGCAAGATCAGCCTTTTAATGCTACTAATTTCACATTTAAAGTCCATCAAACTTGATTCTTTCTATATGGTAAATTATCTAGTTGTGAGGGTTCTTACTTAGAATTCAACCCAATTAAAAAAAAAAAAAAGCAGAAAAATCTTTATGGTGTTCGTACCCGTCACGGAACGGAAATGTTATATTCCAAAAATCATGTAAATTGATCAAGTAGTTTTATTTTCGTAAAAGAAATCATTTTTAAACGCTTTAAAGCAATTAATATGAAAATAGTAGCATTACAAGGCTGATCTTACAAGTTTGAATTATTATAGAATTATCTGCCCTTGTTTTCTTTTTCAATGTGGCAACACGAGACAGTCCCTTTTTTCTTACTCATAAAATTTGATTTTTATAGTTAAAAATAAATTTGATCAATTTACGTGATTTTTGGAATATCTCATCTTCGTTCCATGACGGGTACGTACATCATAGAGATTTGTATGTATTTTTTTGGAGTTTTTGTGTTTGTTTGTTTGTTTGTTTGGTTTGATTAGGTTGAATTTTAAATAAGGACCGTTGTGGGGCATTAAAAAAAACATTGCGGCCTCTATTCCGAACCTAAGTAAGATTAAGTAAATTAATTATCAGAAACGAAATGATAATTTGAAAATTTAGGGTCAAATCAATTGGAAAAGTTTAACAAAAAATGTTTGATAAGTAATGAGCGTTTGTTTTGTTCAATTCCAATGAAAATTGTTTCTCATATTATGTTCTTTTTCTGGGATTCATGCTATACCGTTGAGAGAGAAAGAGAGAGAGAGAGAGAGAGAGAGAGAGAGAGAGAGAGAGAGAGAGAGAGATTAGTCAAGGCTATCGATACTTGTAAATGGGCATCCAGGGAATTTCAGTACTTTGATCAAGAATCCTGAGTCAGTCCCAGAGATGGTCAAAGCAGTTTATGCTTTGGATTAATATCCCTTTTTTTTTTAATCTTTTTTTTTTGATGGAGGTTTTATAATTTTTTTTTTGGGGGGGGGGCAAAAAGTTTTTTTATCCTACTTAACCTTTCACATATTCACCTATTTAGTGTCGTCTGCCATTTTACATTTATTTTCCATTTTCCAAACTGCAACAGCCATTTCGTCGACTGATTCGGTTTCTCCGTCAAAATACTGAACTCCTGAATACCCATTCACTACAGGTAGCGGCCATCTAAACACTTTATTCTACTTAATGTAATTTTATTTGTCACATGAAAACTTTAGCACAGGTTCGGAATAGAGGCAGCTTTGATTTGATTTTTTTTTTTTTTTTAAATTAAAATCTTATTTGCCAAAAAATATTTTCGCACGCATAAAAATGCCTCCAAATTACTTTCGAATTTCCCAAGAGTCATAAACCTGTTAGTCATTTTAATAGACTTTAGAATGACACACTTACTTGCGATAAAACAGTGAATAAACAATAAATGGTGCTTATGCAGTTCAGCGAAGGCAAAAAACGAAGATAAAGAAAAATCTGTATGCTGTACGTGGCCGTTATGGAATGAAGTTCTCATGAAAAAATCGTTTAATTTGATCAATTTATTGACATTGGCTTTGACAACGACTGATTCTTCAGGCTACTATTCTAATCTCGAGTATTATTTTTACAACGTTTCGGTCGATGTAACTCTCGACCTTCTTCAGGTGTATCTTGTAGAAATCGGGAATGACTCATGACGCAGTGGTTAAAGTACTGGGAAAATTTAAATTGCAAATTGATGTTCTCCTGAAGATTGAAGGTTCAATCCTCAGTGTGGTCGACCGAAAAAATACAATTGCGAATGACTTCTACCCAGTCATGGCTGACGAAACAAGAGCATGCTACCCCCTGTGAGGTAAATAAAGGGTCGGTTCGAAATCCTGTGTAGATTCCTGAGTTCAACAGAAACATTCCCGAGTTCGACAAAATACACCTGAAGAAGGTTTGAAGGTTACATCGATTGAAATGTTGTAAAAATAACACCTAAGATGAGAACAGTAGTCTGAAAAATCAAAATTATATAAATAACCAATCCTGATCTTAAAATTCAGAAGCGATAAGATTGGGGTTCCAGACTTTAATCACACATTTGTAAACAAATTAGGAGTGTTTTCCTTGCTCTTGTACTATGTTGATTTCAAAATGAGGTGTAGATCGCATACCAAAGTAGTGATAGTGATACGAAGATAACACGCTAAAGTGGCATTGTGCATTAACATTTTACCACTAACACATTGGCAAACTACACCTGCAAGAACCGCTCAGCTTCCTTCTTAGATCCTGCGCAACATAAAGACAACATAAAAATATTTCTTTCTGCATGCATATTAGATTTGAAATCGACAAAAATATATTATTTTAGTACAGACAGCTTCTTCTTTTTTGTTTTGTGTGATAACGATAAATAAAGTTAAAGATAAAAAGTTCATAAAGTCTCATTCTCACATTCAAAACAACTTTATTGAATCATCACTGTAAACTTGTAAATAAAAGCAGATTGAAAGCTAAGAGTGTTAATAAGGAACACGCCCGTGAGAGTGGGCGAAGACAAAAGGTTAAAATATTTACGTGGTGTTAAATTAGTAGAGAACAGATAAGAGTTCATCAATGAAGGATTAAATAAAAATGTTCTCTTTGGGATAAAATAAAAGGAAAAAGCATACAGATGTTAAAATGAGGTCATGTCCATGTGTCTATGTAGATATGCGTGTGCGTGTGTGGCAGTAGCCATGTTGGATCCTCAGAGCTTCTTGTCGAACCCCAGGGCCAGATGGGAGGGGGTAGTATTGCATCCTAAGAGTTGGTTTAAGCAATATGAAGTTGTTGACAATACCATGTCTTGATCAGGGTAAAAACTATAGTCTGGCTGGCGCTCCCTTTTATCAATTTCAGTTGTGTACTCAACTCGTCTGAAAGGTGGCTTTTGATTAGACAAAAGAAAAAATTGAGTACGCATGTTTGTTTCAGCTGGCGCTGCTGTTATAAGGTGTGTAAGTAGGAAGCTCATTCCCTTTCTAACACCTTTCTCCTCTCACTCCACCATTATAGTATTTCCATCATTTCTTATTTTTATCTAAGTTTGTTCTTAATTTGTGATGCCCCTAGCATCCTAGGGGATCATGTAGTTTTCTATTCATGCTTTCCTGACTGTACTAACCTGTTGAATTTTTAAATGTAATGTGAACAGATATCTTGCTGCTCAACTCCCCAAAGTCCACTTTCAGACACAATCTTAAATAGTAACCTCTTACGTTCTAAGTAGCAATATGCCTTGTTTGGACTGAAAAAGAGTAAAAATAAATAAATTCGTACAAAATCATAGAAATTATTTATTTAATTTTCGAAATATAAATTATTATTATCATTTCTGGTGATGGATGTTTGTCCGTCGGATTAGGGTTATATGATCATCCTGGTTGGATGATGAATGACACACACTGAATTGTGAAGCAAGGGTGGCACAATCTCAAACCTTTCTCCCGAGTCGGCACTGCTTGATTCTACTGTTAAGAAGTCCAGTAAGATTGGAAAAGATATTGAGATAAGCGTAAAGCACATACAGTACCTGGTATTCCAAAATAGTCACTCATTTGAGTGTTGACAAGGCTTGACGATGCTTAACTTTGGTAATCTAACAGGAACTGGTGTGTCAACGGGATTGTGCTGCATATACTCTGGTGACCTAAAAAAAGAAAAACACCCAGTATAGACTTTTGATTTAGAGTGGAAAATTTGATTTCAGTCAGTGGGTAAGTCTAAGGTAGTTGTCTGACTTGCTATTTTCTTTCTCGCTTCTCATTACAATTTGAAAAGCTTAAAAAAGGCACATTTTTTACTCGCTAACTTTTACATGATCTTTATTATAGACTAGCAGGCCACTCAGGGTTGCTTAGTCAGAATTACCTTATATATGACATTTCAATTTATGCAGATTTTGTTGTTTTTTTTGTTTTTTTTATTACAGTGCCAATACTCTATTGATTATTATATTGTACCTAATATATAGTACTGATTTCAAAAGTTTTTTTTTTAAAATATGACTTCGATGCCATCAGCTAAAATCTAAGTCAAAACATTTAGCTTTCCAACATTATTTGTTACTATCTGAACCACGTCCATACGTATATAAACACTTCAAAAATTGCATTCTTAAACCTATAAATGCATATATCTTTACGGGTTAAAAATCAAATCAAATTTATTCCACAGGTTCAAATCCCCTATATATCAAATTTCAAGTCTGTAGATCAAAATTTACAGAGTAGTTTAGTAGAGACTGTTTTTTACACAGACAGACAAGGTCACTTATATATATCTTGCTCTTCTTTTATTGAGCACTTTTAATGACCTTCATAAAATTCATTAGTTTTCTCTCTTGAATACCTATAACTTGGTGTATATATATATATATATATATATATATATATATATATATATATATATATATATATATATATATATATATACTAGCAAGCTGCCCAGTGTTTCCTGATTGTAAAATAGGCTAATGCTTAAATATGATATTTTAATTTATGTAAAATTCATATTTATTATTATAGAGCCGATTCGTTAGAGACTACTAGATGAATAGGAAAAGTTAAAAATTAAGCAATTCTGAGCCTTATTATATTGTACCTAATATATAGTAACGATTTTAAAAGTAAAACCAAAAATAGCATTTGAGTGCTATCAGCTAGAATCGAAACTAAAACAAATATTTAGTGCTCCAGCCTTAGTTGATACCGTTTGACTTACCAACATATAGATAAAAAGGTTAAAAAGTCAGCGACTTCAATGTATATTTGCAGAGGTAATACCAGGTTTAATTGACTTACTCCTGCCAAGGTCAACTGCTTTTTTTATATTTTAACCCCTTAGCAACTAATTTTATCGGCTAAAAACTAAATTGAAATCGTTCTAATGGTCCAAGTCCCTTATATATGAAGTTTCAACTCTGTGCACCAAAAATTAAAAGAGGAGTTTGGTAGGGACCGTTATGCACACACAGAGACAATGTCACTTATGAACAGGCCGCCAGGCATTGCCAGATCATAAAATATGCATAAATATTACATTTTAATCTATGCAGATATTTGATATTATAGAGCCGATTTTCCATTAATTATTCCATTAATTATTCCATTATTATCTAATATATAGCAATGATTATTCCATTATTATCTAATATTCTAATTATTTAATATATAGCAATGATTCCATTATTATCTAATATATAGCAATGATTTCAAAAGTTTTATATCAAAAATATGAATTGAGTGTCATCCGCTAGAATTGAAACCCAACATTGAGCGCTTCAGCCTTAGTTGTTATTTATCTCTCCGGTTTTGTTACCGTCTGAGCTACAGACAGATGAATAGGAAGCGTTAAAAATTAAGCAGCTTTGAGCTATGAATGCTTAATTTTGTGCATGCACAAAAGTAACAGCAGGAGTAGTAGCTTTATTGGACTTACCCTGCCAAGGTAAACTGTTTTGTTTTTCAATTTTGATCCCTTAGCAGCTATTTTTACAAAATCGAAATTGTTGACAGGTTCAAATCTCTAATATATCAAGCTCCAAGTTCATAGACCAAAAATTTAGAGAAGACTTTGGTAGAGACTTTCCGCACACACACAAACAAGCTCACTTTTATATATATGCATGAATATATATATACAGGGTGAGCCCAAAAAAGGGGCCCTAACTCTAATTAGGCCCCGTTTCTTAGTGTTTTGTCCGAACGAAATTTAACACAGTGTATTCTTTGTCCCAGCTCCCACTAGGGTCTTGGGGTACTCACGGTCGTTGATTCTGCCATGTCCTGTAAAATAAGGGCAATCGGTGAATAAATAATGGACATATCACGTATATACAGGGTGACCAAAAAAAACAAAAGCGCCATCTAGAACATATGCTGCAGAACGAAGAAAAAAGGCCAAAGACCTTAGTGTTTTGATGTGATGTTTTGAATATAATAAACTCGTTATGACCAAAGTTTCATTTCATTCAGACAAAGCAATAAGAAACGGGGCCTAATTAGAGCTGGGGTCCGTTTTTTATGGGTCACCTTATATATATATATATATATATATATACACACACACACACACAGACACACACACATTTGTATGATCTAGAACGTTTTCATACTAAATGCTATGCAATAATGCACAGTGTAGAATATACACATAGATAGAACTGAGCGTAATACTTAAATGAAATCAATCATCTAGTAAGAAACAATAAAAATGAATAATGTATTAATTAAAGTTCATTTTTCCAAGAACATGCAAATTAATCAAATTTGAATTGCATAGCAATGACTGCATATATTAACAAGTTCATTTTAATAATTTTAAATAGAAAACCTAGGCTTTTAATATCAATGTAAGTGTGACAAAAAATTCAATACATATACATACAGTACTATTTCGCTGTATCACAGCTCATCAGAGCAGCTAGACCAGCACACACACACACACACACACACACACACACACACACACACACACACACATATATATAGTCTATTTATTATACAAACATTGTTGGTTACATATGTGCATACACGTTTCAGTAAAGTCCCAATTCAGGGACAACACTTTATCAGATCAAAAAAAGAATTGAAATTGAAACGGGTGTCAAGACCACATTCCTTTTTAAAAGATATTTGGGTGCGGTCTACATTCCGGGGAGAAATTGGGGTGTATGTTTTGTGAATGTGAGCAGTAGGGTTTTTTTCCGGAAGTGTGGGGATAAAAATATAGATATACTAAATATAATATATATAATATATAAATACCTGTGCGTATGCTAGAACTGTTTCATCCTAAATACTGCATAATTATGCACAATGTAGAAAATATGCAATAAAGAGAATAGAGTATAATTAAATGAAACCAATCATATAATAAAAAACATAAAGTAAACAATTAATTAATGAACGTTAGTTAACCTTCATAAAGTTGCTCGCATATCCATCACTGAATATATTAAGAAGTTCATTTTAATAATAAGCAGGTTTTTACTATCAGTGTCTATGCGACATAAAACTCAGCGTTATAAGTGTATAGATAGATTTGAAGATGCTGTGAAAATGTAATTATTTGTAAAGTTATATATTTGAAGATCTATGCTATATACGCTTTGTAGGGACCACCAGATCCAAATGGTTTGGACATTGTTTTAGAATAAAAAAATTTAAAAAAATGTCGCGAGTTTATTTGCCGAAAATTCCTGTGGTAACGACGCCCGTCTTTCATCGATCCTACACAACATGTTCTTCAATTTATGGACCCTACCCGCCTAAAGAGCTGTCGGCTACATCACTAGACGTGTCTAAAATACCTGCCGCTGTCAACCCACTTCGACCTCCACCACCCCGGAAACGCATCAATATGCACTGGGAGACGAGTGACCAACATTTACAAAATGAACAACGCACCACGTGGCTCAACCAAAAAGAACACAGTCGATTCCATACGGCATGGATGAAACCGTTTTATGGCCAACCGGCAGAACGTGAGGCTTACAGGTAAGCTTAATCTGAAAACTATCTTATGAGGGACGTACCATAAGTAATGTCTCCTATTTTTCATTCCGCCTGAATGGATCAGAGGGAATTACAAATTGAATTGTTATGATGACTGAACTTATGCATCCATGACCTGAAAATTTCATCGCTCTGTTACAGATATTGATGATGAGAGATTCTAAGAACGCAACCCTTGACATGGATCAGAAGCAGAGATGGGTCATTGAATTCCTGGCAAAAGCGCATTGAGAAAATTGGTGACTATGTAGAAAAATACATTTTGAAGCACAAAAGGTTGCTTATTTTAATGGTACTACTCCCGTCTTCATAACTCTCGAACTTTTTGAATAAAAAAATATGAGGCATTACTTTTGGAACAAACCTCGTAGTTTAACCAAACTATGTCGGTGTGTATATAACAGGATATGTTATTTATTGTATTAAATATTATTCAAATACAATTAGTATCAAAGGGAAAATTTATTCGATTAATACATAATCATGAATACACATAAAATAGCATTTACATAAAATATACATAAATTGCATATACATAAAATACACATAAATTTCGTATACATAAAATATACATAACTATGAATATTAGATTTAAATCAGAAGGTTGTCATGTTCTGATCAGGTCGGGCGGGTCACCGTTTATAATAATACTAGCAAGGCTACTCTGCATTGACGGATCAAAAGTGTAACTGATTTCTATTAAAACTTCTATCTCTCTGCCTCTCTCTATTCATCTCTCTATCTTTCTCTCTTCTATGCCCTCCCGTTTCAGCTTCACTCTCTCCAAACTCTTCTTTCTCATCCGTCAAGCCCTTTCCTCCCTAGTTGAACATGTGCAAACACACATAAACAACTCCCTCCCTTTATATAATCTATTTCTTTTAGAATTAGTCGGCGTTTTAATTCCGAATTTGTACAAAATAACACTGAAATATCGTATCATCTCCTGACGAAATTTGGCTCAGTTGACAGTGAATATTTTTGTCTAAATTTGAGATATTATTTAGCCAGGGCAACGCTAATCAAGAATATACTAACTTTGTGGGGTTTTGTTTTGTTGCCTTTTACTTTTAGCTGAACAGTTTTGACATGTTGAACGAATTGTTTGGTAAGAAAAAATAATATTTGGAACTTGGAATGTAGCTATACTGTTATTATTTTAGATATATATTAATGTTGGGGCAATAAATCGGAATCGAAAAAATCAAAACTTTTTAGGGAATCGGTATCGGAATCGGTATCGGAAAAATGTGTGCCTATTTTCCGATGCCAAAAACGATTTTTTTATCTTTTTCATGTGATTTTCTTTAAAACAAAATCTTTCTGGTGGTAATAATAAAATAATAAATATTTATTGACTTTAAAAGACCAGTAACACTAAAATCTATAGATCATGCCTCACAAGTGTATTTTTACGTTTCAGAAAATATATGCAAATTTAACTTGTGTTTTTACGGTAAAAAATAGCAAATTTATAGTTAAATAATAAGAGATTTGTAAAAAATCGGAATTGGTAATTGTATTGCAATCGGTAAAAATATTGGAATCGTCCCATCACTTATATATATATATATATATATATATATATATATATATATATATATATAGTAAGCATTGCAATATTGTTTCGTTCGCGACTTAATTATATCTTTGTTGCATTTTTAGTCACTTACTCATCAGATGTTCACCTTAAAACAGAAAAAAAAAACCCACTATTTTGAACAACTTACATGCCATTTTTTATCGTTATGAAAATTATGATCATACTCGTTTGAAAAATAATAAATTACCAACTAAGAAAACTTGATATTTTAAACTTGAAGGACTAATATATTGCACTATATATACTCTGGAAACAAAAAAGACATTCATTGAGTTTGGACTTTTTCAAATTTTACATAATTTTTTTTAATATATATTTTTTTTAATTATGAAAAAATTTATTTAATGTATTACGATTGGTATATACAATCTGAGTAACGTTTGAAGTAATTAATAATTAATTAACCTATATATATATATATATATATATATATATATATATATATATATATATATATAGTAATTTATAAAATATATATGGCGATTAAGCTACACTGAATATTCTGCGTTTCATCCAACTATAGGATTCGTCAGGCTTATGCGCATAAGCCTGACGAATCCTATAGTTGGATGAAACGCAGAATATTCAGTGTAGCTTAATCGCCATATATATTTTATAAATTACTAACTAGCTCTACTTACGTATTGAGCACTTTTGAAGTAAATACTTCAAGTTTACGCATAAATCTATACTTTCGTATATTAAATTTGTGTGAATAAATGAAGTAGTTATATATATATATATATATATATATATATATATATATATATATATATATATATATACTAGCTAGCAGTCCGACGTTACCCGGTCGTACAATATGATTAAGCATGATATTTTAATTTATGTAGATTGCGTATGTATCATTATAGAATCAATTTTTCTGTTGATTATTATATATTACGAGGAATAATTTGCCCGGTGGACTAATTCGAAAAAAAAAAAATAAATAAATAATAAAATAATAATGATAATGTCATTCATCAAATTTCGTCTGTGTTTGTTTACAATATCACGTCAGCTGATATTTGGGCTTGACGATGAATGCCCTAGAATAGTTACTTCTGATTAATGTTTAGTTTTAAAATATGCAAACAATAAAATGATTTGCAGCGATTTTAAATGGTACTTCTTTTATCATAAATTGAACTCATTAATAAGAAAAAATCAAAATAAAATGGTGAGGTACACCCGGGCTTGAACAGTGGATCATTCGATCTGTAATCGAATGCACTACCACTAAGCTATATCTCCAGATTGTAATAAATTTTTATTTTTTTTATTTTTTTAAGAAATGATTTGGTGAAATTCTATTATCTTCCTTAGCCGGTGTAATATAAAATATTTCCCTGGAAAAATTATTCTTTTTTATCTATAAGAGAGAAAGGCTATTTTTAAGATCAGATTTTTCGATTTTTGAACTTAGCAGATGGATTTCTATACAAAACATATCCAAGAACACTGCCATACATATAAATTAGCTATGTGTGAAATTTGCAAAAGATAGGCTCAGCCGTTTCGGAACCTATGAGGAAAGAACTCTCACCCACACAAAGTGACCAATTGAGCAAATCGAAATAAACTGAAAAAGGAAATCTTACTTAATCGGAATCTTTTCTAATGATCATCGCATTTTTGTGTTGTTGTTTTTTCTTTTCTTTTTCTTCTAATGGTAAATCTTTAGGAAACATTTCCGTGATGTGCTCAAAGCCCAAATGGATGACCGAGACCTGATCCGGCATCGCTACCTGCAGGAACGTGTCCAAGAAAGCGATAACGCACGCAAGTTCGATCGTCAATGTCTTCAGGATGACGCCCGGAAAACGAGTGAGAAACGCTTCTATCTCAGAAAATTTATGAATGAAAACAAAAGCGTAAGTCGAATAAATATGTTGTCAAATATTTTTTCATTTTTTTTTTTTTTTTTTTAATTAAGACTTGCAAGTATCACTGATCTTGCCTGGGAATGATTCAAACAATAAATCTGTTGTTGTTGTTGTTGTTGTTGTCGTCGTCGTCGTCGTCGTTGTCGTTGTTGATGATGATGATTTATAAGTAAACTTTCTAGTGGTTCCGTGTAACTGTAGGTGTCGATGATGACCGATCAAACTAATGCATGTTTGTCTGAGAAAAAAGCCTGAGGGGGCGGCATTTTGAGAGGGTAAAAATAGAAAGTAGAAAAAATAAATAAAAATAAACAAAAGTTTAAAAAAATATGAAATTTTATACCAAAAAGGTTGTAAAAAATCGGAATTTTGGGGGGTATCGGAATCAGAAAAAATGTGTCCCTATTTTCTGAGCGTCAGGGGGGGGCGGCATTTTGAGATGGTAAAAGGGGAAAATCGAAAAAAATGCTAACAAAAAATCTGAAATTTTATATCGAAAAGGTTGTAAAAAATGGGAACTTTTGTAGTTATTGGAATCGCAAAAAGGTGTCCCTATTTTGCGAGCGGCATATGTCAGGGGGCGGCATTTTGAGAGAGTAAAAATAGAAAGTAGAATAAATAAATAAAAATAAACAAAAGCTAACAAAAAATATGAAGTTTTATACCAAAAAGGTTGTAAAAAATCGGAATTTTGGAGGGTATCGGAATCAGAAAAAATATGTCCCTATTTTCTGAGCGTCGGGGGAGGGCGGCATGGGGGCGGCATTTTGAGATGGTAAAATGGGAAAATCGAAAAAATGCTAACAAATTCATACTTAAAGGGGAACTTTCATATAAATTTTTATCGAATAGGTGCGAAAAGAAAGTTGGATATTTGGGTGTATATACACCGACATCAAAGAGGAAATAACATTAGATGCGAAAGTTTGAATTCATTAATTTTATTACTGTCCAATTCATGAGGCTAAGACTTTGAAAGTATCAAACGTTTGTTTTTGTAGCATACTTTTTATAACTCCTTGTAAACTTTACAATTGCTAGCTGGGGGATCGACAAAATCACCCCGGGCAACCCCCACCATCTACTTAAAACAAAAGGAAAACAGATAAAATCTCAAATGAAAAAAAATATTAAAAATCAGTTTTCATATTTTAATTTTAATTTAATTGAATTTAGGAAAATTAGATACCGTAGAACTAATTTTCGCAAGGTATGAAAATTAAGCAACTACAGAATAAATGTTAACTTAATAATAATGGATCAGTTTTCCTACCTAGCAAAAAATGGACGAATTTTCCATGGGCGAATTTCCACATGGACGAATTTTCCGCGCACCCATATGCCGGGGGGGGGGGGCAACAAATTTTACTACCGCCCCGGGCGGCAAAAGGTCTAGCTACGCCACTGCGGTAGAGGCGAATAGGTCAAATAATTGACCCTCAGCTATCGGGGCTGAAACACCTGCTAGAGAACGTCAGGCGAAGTACAAGAGCCAAGCAGTCAACAAGCGACAACAGCATGAGTCGCCGCTGAATCCGCCCCTTCTACTTCCTCTTCCGTTTACAGCCTGGGAGCGCGCACACAGGGCAATAAATGAAATAATAATTTTATATATTTCTAGCAAACGAATTTGCGTTGCGAGTTTGTTTTTCTTGCCTGACGAGAAACTACCACCGTCCAATCCGGTTACATCACAATAGCAGGTGCTTCTTTTTCGATATATGAATAGTGCTTTTTTGGCGGGGAACAGAAATCTTGAAGCGTATAATCATTTTTTTTTTTTTTTTTTACTTCCATCCGGCATTTTATGGAAGATACATGTTCCATATGAGCTCGCATCGCTAGCGACTATTTTGTCTTGTTTTGAATCATAATGCGTGAGAAACAGATCTAATGTCAGAATTTTTTAAAAAAATTTTTATTTTATCGAATGTCGTCTGGCATTCAGGTTTCCATTTCCACATTTTTAATAGCTCGTTCAGTGGGACTCGTAGGTCGTGCATATTGGGAATGAATGCCTGGTAATAGTTCGCAAATCCCAAAACACTTTGTAATGCAAGAATATTTTTGGAAGCTGGCATATTCTTTACAGCCGTGGCCATTTCCGGGTCCGGTCTTTTACTGTTTCTCTCGATGATGTGTCTTAAGTATTTTATTTCTTTCATGAACTTTCTTTCTTTTATTTTGAATCCGAAATCCTGTATTCAAAGGAATGCCTTGAGGACATGTTCTCGATGTTGTTCTCTGGTCTTACTTATCTACGATAATATTATCCAGGCATGCTATTGTGAAATCAAGGCCGCTCATCATAATATCCATAATTTCTGGAAAATTGGCGGGCACTAACTTGACTCCAAACGCCAACCTTTTGAATTTGAATAACCCCCTATGGGTGTTAATACAAAGGAACTTCGAGCTATTTTCCTCGACTGGAATTTGAAGATATGCATCACTCAGATCGACTTTAGAGAAGATCCTTCCTCCATTTAGCAAACGTGGATGTCTTGTGTCTTCTTTTTGATAGACAGAATTCAACTCTTGATAAGATGTCGTTTTTTTTTTTTTTTTTTTTTTTTTTTTTTTCAAAGTCTTTAAAGCTTTTCATTAATTTTCTCTGATGAGGCGAACGGTACATTTTTTTTTTTTTTTTGAATACCGGTTGCTTATTATATTTGAGTTCGAATCTAGCTGACATTTTGTACATTTTCTCAGACCGGCTGAGAAAACTTCAAGGAAACCCGTTTTTCTTTTTAATTCTGACTTTAGTTTTTCGTTCTCAATTGTCAAAGTTTCGACTTTTTGACAAAACGTAGTTAAAGATACAAATTGAATTGTGGCAGAAAATCTGTCCCAAAAAGATTTCCCGTGTTTCTTAACACGAAGACCTAAAATTTGTTGTTGTACAACATTAGTGATTAATTTGCCTTCAAATATTTGTAATTCATTTTTGACTTTTTGCAAGACTTTAGCATGGCAGGCTTATTTGATTTTTTCCATGTATGCAAATTTATGATCGATAAATTTGAACCCGAATCAAACTGAAACCACGTTTTTATTTAATATTTTCGCCGGCATATATTTCTCTTTGTTTTTATCGCTATTTTATTTTGTTCTAGTGCGTCGTACCCAACCTTTAATTTTGTTCGTTGCTGGGAACCCTTAGGTTCAATTTTGTTACAAGTCAGGCAAGTTTTTGTGTGGTATGAGTAGTCTTCAACCTAAATTCAGGATTCCGTATCAATATTGTGGATTTGGTACTGACTTATTTTGTTTTTCTGTGAATTGTCTTTTCTGTGTGTGGAGGGGGAACAATATTCTTTCTTTTTTACTTTTTCTGGAGAATAAGGTTTTGATTTTTTATGTATTTTTCTTACGTATACGACGTTGGAATCTTCAATGTCCTTTGAATCCTTTTCAACGCTAATCAATCGTTGGCAGTCTTCGGCCAACATTTGTAGTATTAGATTTGGTTCACTTTCTAATTTAGTTAAAATTCTGCATCGAACTTCAGAGTCTTTTGTTGATTTCAAACCTTATTACGAATAAGTTATTTGAAATTGTTAACACTCAGTTCAGCTACTTTAAAATTGTCACAATGTTTATTGACTATTGATGCAAATGTTAAATAGTCCTCGGCATCTTTCTTGGTTAATTTCAGGCATTTATCTCTCTTATGAAATAACGACGTTTTGGGGTTGAACAGTACTGTTAAGAGTTTTATGGTTTAAGAAAAAGTTAACTTATGCGTTTTTCACGGTAAAATGTAATTGTTATGACATTGGAAGGGTCAAGGACACGTGGATGATATTGAAACAAGAAACAATATATACGTCGTAATAAGTACTGCCAAAATGGTGGACTACAAAACTACAGTATTTACCACTCTCCCCTCGTGAGAAGATGGGACACAACGTCGGAAGGTGGGAAAATATACCAAGAGGAGGAGCACTCTGGCCCTGCAAAAATAAGTCCCGTTGGTATTCCCCGGTGAGGGTGCTTCAGACAACAATCTCTCCAAAAACCAAGAGACAAGGCCTGGGAGGGTTAACTGCCTAAGGATACACAGAATATTTTGTATCACTCCAACAGCAAAAAGGTCATCTAAATTGCTAAGTTTTTGTCGTAATGATTGCTGAAGTTGGAAATTCAACTTACGTGTACTACGAAAGTACACTGACCACCCGAGAGTCGTATCTGTCGCTCTATTTCTACAGTTCGGAAGAGTTCATATTTACTGCATGGGTGAGTCCCCATAGCAATAGTCCATGAATTTGTTGTGTTCTGTGGATTGCAGTCTTCAAAAAAATAAACGGACGTTTTTAGAATCCGGCCAATGTTATACAGGTCCTCATACTTTCTAAAGTACAAAGCGAAAGGGTTGTCTTTGTCCGAGGGAGGGAGGGAGGGAGGCGCGATTGTTAGTAGCGTTCCAGACTGCTTTTGTGAGAACGTTATTTTACTTTTTGTGACTTCCTTTGTATTTATTAAAGTTTGCAGCAATAAGTTTTACTCTTGTTCCAGTAGCAGTTTTTTTATTATTGCTTCCATTTTCTGTTGTTATTCCTGAAATCTTTCATTGCTTTCTTGCTGCTATTGCATTTGTATATGGAGAGAGAGAGAGAGAGAGAGAGAGAGAGAGAGAGAGAGAGAGAGAGAGAGAGAGAGAGAGAGTATAAGCACGAGTTTACTGATAAGATTCTTCTCCAGGTATTTGACTATTTAACATTTCTTAATTTGGACAAAGTGTCTCCCATTTGATTCTTACCTGTTAAGGTCAAAGGTGAGACCAGGTGTTTTGATGAGCTCTTCAAACAGGTGTAGACAGGATTCTTGAAAGATTCTTTTTTATTTATTTATTTATTTGTGACGTCAGCAATGTTCACACTCTAACCCCCCCCCCCCAAAAAAAATCTAATTGATGTCTTTTGTTGAGATCTATATTTGGCTTTTTATCTAAATGGCGGGATCTGGCATGTCAGGCCAACAATGCTGATTCAAAACTGATTTCTATGTTTGATGATCTGCAAACATATTTTAGGTCAACAGCACGATTACAAAGTAAATCTCAAGTTTCGACTAAACTTAAGCAGCTGTATAAAGTTTAGACTGATCATTACTATTACTGACGTAAATTATTTCAAAGGAAATTTGGAAAATTATTCAAAAACAACATATTTGCTTTATCTATTCATTGTGGCCTATTTGCGTTAAACGAAAATAATATATAATATTAATATAAATATATACAACTCTGTGGACCGTTCGTCATGGCTTGTCCGCCAAAAACAATATATATATATATATATATATATATATATATATATATATATATATATATATATATATATATATACTAGCGTGATACTAGTAGTATATATATATACTAGCGTGAGTACCCGTCGATGCTCGGATCGACATGAAGTTCCGTTTAGAACAAACCTGCTATACTAAGGATATTAATCATTTTCATCATGGGCAACGTGGATACTCCCACAACAATTTCAAAAATAAAAGAACGGATAAAAACATGTAAATATAATCGCCCCCCCCTCCAAAACAAAAGAAGTACACCAGATATTTCGGCATAATGGATACAAAGAGAAGGAGCTATTCTCCAGATATTGAGCACTTTTTGTTGCTCATGCACTGGACCCCATCCTACGAAAAAAAAAATAAATAAATAAAATAAAAAATAAATGAATCAAAATAACTTTTGTTTCAATAAAAATAGCAGCGAGTGCCGGAGCAACCAAAAAACAAAACAAAAAAAAACAGCCGTGTAGGCAAACTCTAGCCTGTAAAGCGAATAAAGGGAAAAGCTAATTTGTCCACTGTAGAAATAATAACGTTATAAACATTAATGCATTTAAAAAGTTTAAGAACAAAATGGAATTCCTTTTATTGGCTTGTTTTTTTTTTTTTTTTTTTTTTTTTTTTCAATGGCTGTTTTTTCGTAAATAAAAGAAATTTTCGATTTGTTTTTTTTGGGGGTGGGTGGGTGAGGAGGGGTCAATTCTCGGAACGCTCAAAGATTCTGTATAATCGTTTCAAGAATAATAAAAACAAACAAATGAGGTGTTTTATTTATTTATTTATTTTTTAATATTTAAAAATAAAACAAAACATCTTTCTGTCTACACGAAATTATTTTTTCATGCTAGAAAATCATTGCGATTAGCAAATTAATTTATGTGGGGAAGACTTTCTTTTTTTATCTTTCGAACTTCGGAACATATAAAAAAAGAAAACTCGTTAGGGGAAATAACTCTACCCGTATCTAAAAAAAATCGATGTCGGAAATAATAATTCCAAATAAATTAAATTAAATATATTATCAATATAATTATTATTTAAAGTTGATGAAATAACAATCTTAAATAGAACACTGAAAATAACTCTCTCGCTAGAAACTTAAACTAACATACAGCTATTTAATAAAATCGATTTTCCTTAATGCAATATGCAAATGAGGTGACCTCTTCATCGTATATTTTAAAAGAACAATACTATATATAGAAATAAATGAAATATTAAAGTAATGGACCTTTTGTATATATTAATCAAATTATGAACAGACAGGAATACGAATTTATACATATATTATTAAAATATATTATTCATTTGTGAAATATATCATCATTGTGTGAGTCTTGTAAACAAACATTTTAATTTTAAAAAAATATCCAGCGTTTTTAATGCTAACCTGTTGGATTTTGTCTTCGTCCAATTTCTATGTTTATTCATCTGTAAAATAATGTGTGAAATATATCATCATGCCGTCAGGTCATTCATGAGAATGCTACATGCAACATGTAAACCAGTACCACCTGTCCATGGTCAGGTTGTCGGTGTCTAAACCGGCACCCCATCATCAAACTTGCTGGATGAGGAGGGTGGCTAGACACCCAGCAGGACTAAAAACAAAACCTATTTAAGGGCGGTTGAGCACCAAATGCCAATGGCCATCTAGCAAACTCCTCCAGGTATGGGTTAAATACCCTTGCCAACACACAAGCCAAGCGTGGCGAGTATGGCAAAACATGGCCCTCAGTCCCCAGCAGTTCTTGAGTCACCGCTACTGGCAGCAAACAGCACAACAACAGAACAGAGGGTGCTAAAAATCTCTGGGTCTGAACAGGCTGCCATTGGAAATTGAATATTGGAACGTCTACTACTGTTAGAGTCACCGAATTAGAGGATGAACTACAGAAGATCGAATTTGATCTTATAGGAGTGTGTGAAACCAGACGCAAGAGTGAAGGATGTCTCATCGTTAACAACAGCGGACATTACTTATACTATAAGGGCGGGAACACCTCCTACAATGGGGTCAGCTTTGTGGTCAACAAGAATATTGCAGGAAACATCACAAACTTCAATGGTGTTTCGGACAGCACAGCTCACTATCAGGATCAACAAGGGATACCTCATTAACTTCATCCAGGTTTACCTTCCAACAACAGGCAACAGGCCATACTGATGAAGAGGTGGAGATGGTCTATGAAGATGTCAGTAAACTTCTTTTTACCAGCAAAGCCAGTCACACCATCCTTATGGGGAATTTCAATGCCAAGATTGGAATAGGAAATACATTTGTAATCGAGTACTGGTTCATATGATTATGAAACAAGGAACAGTAGAGGTGACACCCTTGTTAACTTTGCAGAATACCATCAGCTAAAGATCATGAACATGTTCGTCAAGAAAAAAAACAAATAGATGCTGGACTTGGATATCCCCTAATGGCACCACAAAGAATGAAATTGACTTTTTCTTTGCCAACAGGCCACCCACTGTGACTGATGTTTCTGCCATAAACAGGTTAAACACAGGAAGTGACTACCGAATGATCAGAATGTCTGTTACCATAGACACCAAGGTAGAGAGGACAAAGCGTATCAAGTGACACAAGAAACCAAACACCCAGGGTCTAGCAGACAAGTCATCACAGTTCCAACTGCTACTATCCAACAGATTTGAAGTGTTAGCAACATCAGAAGATCCAAACACTGACTACAACAAAGTGATATCAGAGATCAGCTGGATCGCACTTCAAACAGCTTGTCAATACAAACCACAATTACAAAACAGCTGAGAGAGAAACAACAGATGAAAAGAGGTCGTACAAATGTACAAGACATCGAATACACTGAGATATGCAAGACTCTGAGATGCAGAATGGCGAAAGAAATTTCAAACTTCAATGAACAACAAATACTACAAGCCCTTGAAGTAAACAAAAAAAAGACAGCGTCTCAGCAGAAACAACATCCCCTATAAAGAAGAAGATGGCACTCTCATCCATGACCTAGACAGAATTGTTTCTAGGTGCGAGGAGTTCTATGCTAACCTCTATGCCACCAGACAACCAGGACATCCTCCAACCCTTCATGCACTGAATAAATCTGAGGAACATCCTCCACCAATCCTCCCATCGGAAGTAAGAGCAGCTATTAAGCGACTGAAGTCAGGCAAGGCTGCAGGAGAGGATGGTGTTACTGCAGAAGTACTACAGAGCAGTGGTGAACCCATTGTTGAGATGTTTACAAAACTGTTTAATAAATGCCTTCCAGATAAATGGAAGAATGCATCAGTGGTCATTGTTCATAAGAAAAGAAGACACTGCAAATATTGAGAACTATCGGCCAATCAGCTTTCTGCCAGTGCCATACAAGGTATTCTCACAAGTCTTGCTAAGACATATGCTAGGGACGCTGGACAGTCATCAACTGCGAGAACAAGCAGGTTTCAGAGCAGCTTACTCCACCATCGACCACATCCAGGCTGTCAGTCAACTGCAAAAGAAAGCCAATGAATACAAGATTCCTCTGTGCTTTGCCTTTGGGGATTACAAAAAGGCTTTTGACTCTATAGAGTTTGATTCACTGCCCTTGAGAACCAAGGAGTTGACTCTACATACATCACCACGCTAAAAGACCTGTACAGTTGGGCTACCTCTACTTTAAAGCTTCATTGTGACAACAACAAGATCAAGCTGGAAACTTGTCATGGACGTGCATCAGAAACAAAGATGTGGCATATAATTCTCCCATGCAGAAAAAATTGTATCGATCAACATTTACTGGCGCCTGTTGAACGTTTACAAAGGTGATGCAGTTGCTGTTTGCACAGTTAGGAGAGGGGTTTGTCACTTTCAGAATGACGACTGGGATGTGAGTGATAAAGCTTGCTCCAGCCTTTTTACAACCAAGGAATGGCACAATTGAGAATGTTGGTGACTATGTAGAAAAATAAATTCTGGAGCATAAACGGTCGCTCGTATTAATGGTATCGCTCCTGTCTTCGTTGCTCTTCAACGTTTTAGTTTTTGAGTGTCTGTAGGTGTTAAAATAATTATTAATATTCATAATATATATATAGGCGGCAAAAAGAAAGTCCGCACTTGTAATTTTTTCAAAAACTGCAAATTAAGGCTAAATTTAATGTAATTGTTTAAACGAACTATACTGCATTTGATTCGCCTTTTATTCTTCTATAATTTTACCTGTATTTGACTTTTAATTGAAATATTCTAATGTTCACATCAATTTAAAAAATAACTTCAAATTGAGGAGGCAAAAAGAAAGTCTGCACAATGGAAAATTGTTATTTAAATGTAACTTTAGGACATTAATGCAACACAAATACAATAGGAACACAATGAACTAGTTAATATTTAGTAGCATAGCTCTTCTGCAATTTGACAGCCTGCAATCGTTTGGGAATTCCTTGAATTAGACTGCAGCAATACTCCGAGGAAAGGGCATCACACTTTTCTTTAATTTTTGTCCAAAGTTCTTTCAAATTTGAAATTTTATCATTACATAGCTGTTGCTTGATGTAATGCCATACGTTTTCGATAGGATTGAGGTCTGGAGATTGTGCAGGCCAATCCAAACACGGAATATCATGCTCTTCCTGGAACCTCTTGACATTGTCAGCTGTGTGAATGGGAGCATTATCCTGCATGAAGATGGGATTATCATACAAATTCCGACCAAAGTAGGGTAGAAAATGCTCAGTCAACATATTAATGTACTTGGTCGAATTAATTCGATCTTGCAAGCGAACTATAGGCCCTGGACCATTGGTACTAATAATGCCCCACATCAAAACTGAACCTCCACCACCTTGCAGTGTTGAAACTGAGCACCTAGGATGAAATTCTTCGTCTTTCCTTTGACAGATATACTGCCTACCATCACTGCCTAGCCTATTGAACTTGCTTTCGTCGCTAAAAAGCACTTGCGAACAATATGAAGAGTCATGATCTTCATTGCATCTGACGAAGTCCAGACGGTGCTTTCTGTTCTTTACAGAAATCATTGGCTTGCAAATTAAATTCCTTTAATCTGTTCTTGACAGTAAAAAGAGAGAACTTTTTAACAAGATTGCACTGTTGTTGGATTTGGGGAGCCGTTTCAAATCTGTTTCTTAGGCTGCAGATTTTGGTAGCATTGTCTTCCCTGTTAGAAGTAACTCTAGTACAACCAGGTTTAGGGGCATCACGAACACTGCCAGTATGTTGGTGCTTTTGCACAGTCTTTCGTACCATTTTCTCATCACATTTCAATCTGCAGCCTATTTTTCGATTGGATAAACCAGAAAGGTGGAGATTAATGAGCTCCTGACGATCACTAAGCAAACGTCGTGGCATATGGACTAAATGTTACGTTGTATAACCTGGAACAACAACAATTACGATTAGAGATGCTTTGTTGCCTGTTGGTGGATATTTGAAACTGATTTAGGGGCGATAATTTAAGCTGGCTTTAAGCGAATTTGTTGCTCCAGACTTTCTTTTTTCCTCCTCAATTTGAAGTTATTTTTTTAAATTGACGTGAACACTAGAATATTTCAATTAAAAGTCAAATATGAACAGATAAAATTATAGAGGAATAAAAGGCGAAACAAATGAGGTGTAGTTTGTTTAAACAGTTACATTAAATTTAGCTTAAATTTGCAGTTTTTGAAAAAATTACAAGTGCGGACTTTCTTTTTACTGGCACTGTATATATGAGGATCATTCCAAAAGTAATGCTTCCTATTTTTGAGTTTAAAAATAGATGGCCTTACTTTTAGAACGCCCCTTGTATATATATTATAAATATTAATAATTATTTAAACACTTACAGACACTAGTATTTCATGCTTTTGCAATTATCAGTGTAGGAAGTGATTATAATCTGACAATACCCTAGCGGGTCACACCGGCATCAAATATACCATGGTGTCCAATCAGGGTTCGCTGCATCATATCCTCTTTTCTTCTAATTGGTTCAGTGCCAAGCGTACATAATCGCTCATCAAAGTCAATTTCCTTTGAGCTGTTCTTATGCTGGGATGTCCTTGGAAGATGACATCAGGCTCAGATGCTGCTCCCTATTTCATAGCCTAAACAACTTTTTCACTACCATTTTCTGAAATACATTGTTTTCTTAGCAAAACAATATTAGTATCAAGATATTATTATCAATCCTAAATTCGCTAACTGAAGCTATTTTCCATGGTTTTGGTTGCGTCATCAACAAACATAGTATGACCAGATGTTGGAATGTTGCATATCATTTTCTTGACTGTCTTTTCTGAATTTTTCAAATTATCTATGCTAAAATCCGTGTTTTCTTTCGATGAACTAGACTCTACTGTGTGGAACAATAAAATTGTCGCCCTAGAAAAGACATGATTTCATTTCTGTTTGATGAAAAACGGTTTTCTTTTTCTTTTTTTTTTTTTGTGATAGATGATCTACTAGCTGGCCAGTTACGTACAAACCCCAAGAGCGATAGGAGCCTTCTATCATGTTTGAAAGTGGAACAATGTTCAACGGATCGGAGATGCGCCACTGTACAACTCATACTCTCTACTGATCAAAGTTATGACAACAGGACCATTAGTCAGCACCCTCAAAATGCATTGCTGGCCACAAATAATAGGTTGATGAAAACAAATCTTTCAGCCATGGTATTGGTCTTTGGTGTGGTTTCAAGTGAGGGTCACCCCATGCCACCTTACATCTTCGAAGTCAGCTTGAAAATCAATACCAAAGTGTATCTGGATGTGCTGAAGAGGGTGGTGATCCCCTGGTGCAATCAAGTGGCCACTGGCAGTGTGGCAGCAGGACTCAGCGCCGGCCCATATGGCAAAGAAACCAGGCTTGGCTTCAGAAGGAGTGCTACAACCTTGTACCCTTCTCTCACTGCCCCCCTCTTCTTCCCCGACCTGAACTCGCTGGATTACTTTGTTTGGTCATACATCGATAACATCATCAGCATGACCTCCCACAATACTGCCGGGTATTCGCCAAGCTCCCGCTTGCGCTTGTGGAAAAGGTATGCTCCGATTTCCAGACTCATATCGAGGCGTTGATTGAGGCTAAAGGTGGCTACATTGAATAGATGTTAGCTCTACTACATAATCAAGTTACCTGAATTGATTTTTTCAATAAATTTTTTTAAATAAAGCTATAGTGTTTTTTTCTTTAAAGCAACACTTTTATCGTTCCACCTTGAACATAATAGAAATAATAATAATAGTAATAATAATAATAATAATAATAATAATAATTGTAATGATAATAGTAATAATAAAAGTAATAATAATAGTAATAATAATAATAATAATAATAATAGTAATAATAATAGTAATGATAACTGTAATAATAATAATAATAGTAATAATAATTGTAATGATAATAGTAATGATAATAGTAATAATGATAATAATAATAATAATAATAATAATAATAATAATAATAATAATAATAATAAAAAAGTAATAATAAAAGTACATAAAATGTATGTAGTTAATTCTTTTAAATTACTTTTAATTGCAGATCATGGAAGAAAAATGGAAGAAGTTGCAGGCTGAGAAATTCTCTCAACAAAGATTGGAGAGGGAAATATTGCGCTACAATCCCATCAACTGGAGTGGAACTCTCAGTTAAAAGCAACTGATATTTTGATCACAGAGGGGGGGGATTCAAAGATCATTGCTTTTTAGCAATTTATACCAATTTGCCTTAATATCTTCCAAGACAAACATAAAAAGCTCAAATAAAAAAAAGAAAAAAGATACATTCAAGTACTTCCAAAACTCCATTTTTTTTAGTTTTGACCAACGAATGAAGAAAAAGATAAAATAAAATAATCTTTGAATCTTTTTTTTTATTATTACAGTAGGAGAACACTACTAAAGTCACAATTTCTGATTTTCTTATCACCACCTCCCTAATCTGAAAAAAAAAAAAAAAAGAAAACTAAAGAGATATTAAATAATTTTTAAAGAAAACGCCGAATGGAATGAATATATTGAAATTACAGTGTTTTTTTGAGGGTTTTTTTTTCACAATTAAAACAGAAAAACTCGACACCTCAACCTGAGGAAATATGATCATATCCCCCACCCCTTTGTGATGATGCACTTAGATATTTCCATTATCTTTCCTGATTTATGTTACCTATGAATATGATGTAGATTTTATGTAGATTCTATAACCGTTAACCTGCGTTGCCCGGTGGTAGAATCCCCTCCTCCCCCAAGTAAAAAATTGAAGTACTGTTGTTGTTGCTGTAGTCCAACCACCAACCTCCTCATGTTAAGAACAGCAATCGGAATGGACACCCCTAATTTACCTATGTTAAGAACGGTTTTCGCATCAGACACCCCATTTTGTGGGTGTGAGTGTGGTAGGCAAGAAATTAGTCGGTAATGTAAGGTATGTAATAATAAAAAACAATATATTTAGGTTGATGGCCTATTTGGGTCATAAATTAATAGCAAAGCATTCAATAATAGGTATAATAGATTAAAGTTCGCACAAATAGTTTTTTTTTGCGAAGCAACATGTATAATATAAATCTCACTTGTCTGTTTAAATGTATGTATGTATGTATGTATGTATGTATGTATGTATGTCTGCCTAAAATTTTCGACAGGGGCGACAGATTTTCACGAGATCAGTATCGTTTAGAAGCTCGACCCTTTGAACGACAAATATCGAAAAATTGGCTAAAACATTAATTCTCTCACCCTCAACTGGGGACTTTTCTACAAGGAGAGGTTGCTTTTTTCGGCGATATTTTCGAAAATTATCCCCTCTTTTCGATTGACTGGCCTTAATTTAAACCTACACAACTTCCGGTTTGGAGATGGACGCAACGGCAAAGACGTTACGTTTTTTCTTTTTTTTAACGTTCTTTTCCTCCTTCGCACTACGGGTTTGAGCCTGCCTGCCTGCCTACT
Source organism: Euprymna scolopes (assembly GCF_053919585.1). Lineage (NCBI taxonomy): Eukaryota > Metazoa > Mollusca > Cephalopoda > Sepiida > Sepiolidae > Euprymna > Euprymna scolopes. The sequence goes on along the minus strand of NC_136505.1, from coordinate 17,188,533 downwards.
ACGTTTTTTTTTTTGGTTTTGCTAAACACACACCTCCAAACATCCGGGCAACCAGGCTAGTCTAATCTAAGTACAACCACGATTTAACATGTACATATAACTATAACTTGTGATGATATCAAACCCAAGTAAAAAAAAAACGATATCTCTCTTTCTCTCTCTCTATGTATGTATGTATGTATGTATGTATGCATGTATGTATGTATGTATGTATCTATCTATCTATCTATCTATCTATCTATCTATATCGGCACGATCGTGTAGTTGTATGAATACTCGACGTCAGCCACGTTCGTTTTCAAAATTAAACAAATGATTGATTGACCTAAGTTAAGATTTATTTAATATATATATATATATATATATATATATATATATATATATATATATATATATATATATATATATATATATATATATGTTAAACCAAAAATGTAAGAGTTTTAAACAAAACTAAGTTCTAGTATTTTATTAAAAAAAACAACAACTTAATTATCAATAAACAGAAAAGGAATAATAAAACACGGTACTCGGAGCCGTTTGGTTTTCGTTTAAGATTTTTAAATGAAACTACAGAACCAATGAGAATGATTGGCACTTATTGATCCATGCTGCAATAATATCATTATTATTTCAAAAGATATAGAAAGAAAGTATTTCGCAATGTGGGCCTGTGCTGTCACACACACACACACACACACACACACACACACACACACACACACACACACACACACACACACACACACACACACGCCGCACAAATAAACAAACGTTTATTCATTTCAATTTCCCCGCGCATTTTTCACAAAAATAAGTTTTCCAGCAATGGCATAATTTCAAATACGGCCACACGCTTTTCTCACAACAACAAAAGTAAAATGAACATATTTCTGGCGGACGTAGTTGAAGACAGTATCACGTGACACAAGCGACCAATGAGAAAATTTAGAAGATTGTCTTTTAACGCTTTTCCAAAAACCAAAATATCAGCAGTAGCAATCTATTTTAAACGCATCAAACATTCCTTCTTTCTTCTTCTCTTCTCACTCCGATGTGACACGAGAACATGCCTCTCCTTTTCATCTCATCGTTGCTTTCAAAGCTGTTGAAACCATAATTACACGCGCCACGCGGCACTCAAAAATCACACTTATGCACACACGCACCCATTCCGTACATTTTTTATAAGAATTAATAACAACGGACTACTTTCCTCATGGGACTTTTGAATAAGGCGAACTTCACCAATTCAAACACAAACCTTGAAATAAGGACATTATTTTCACACAAGACTTTCTAATCTTATTAATTCAACAAAGGAATTTCATCTAACATTCTAAGCATAATGATTCCTCAAGAACTTTTGCCGATCGGACCTTTACTTGTTCATCTTGTTATTTTTGTTGAAAAATAAATGCGCTGCATTTTAAACGAGAAGGAGGTGTCATTTTGTTTTATTCCTTTTTTTATTATTTTGTTTTATTCCTTTTTTTATCATTTTGTTTTATTCCTTTTTTTATTATTTTGTTTTATTCCTTTTTTTATTATTTTGTTTGGGGCAGAGAGATTTCACTTCACTTAGACTTCTTTTCCCCTACAGGCCTCACTCTTTTAAGTCCGCACTGAAAGTTTTCACAAGTATGATGAATCTATGTAAACATATAACAAAATCAATTGAGAAACTCAAAGTCATTTTGCTTAAATATTATATTTTGGCATTTGCAGAGAAGCCCGTGATGTTGTCGGGGTGTTATTGTAATTTCGTTCCAGTGCAATAATACACGTTTCTAACTGAACAGTCTATAGATTAAAAATTCGTTATTACTGGATGCAACATGAATACTATTTCCAAAATAACTGGATTTGGCATTAAATAACCCAAAAAGGGTTGATATGCCGTAAAACAAAACAATCAAACCAAACACACACACACACACACACGATATACATGTAATCAAAAAATATTTTGTCAAATAGGCTTATTGTTTTGCAGTTGTTTGTTAAACTGTCAGTTACATAATTCATAACAAAGCCACGAGGCTACTGTTGTCAAGGCGTTAAGGTTGTTGTCATAAAATGAAATGTTATTTTTTGTGAGGTATGATGAAATTTAGTGCTTTTGGAAGAGGGGAAAAGAAAAAGGGAGAAATTAGACAACACCCGGTATGTGAAAATTTTGTGTTTCTAGTTGGAAACTATTTTTTCTTTCTAAAAGACTGTGAAATGTTTTATTATTTGTTTGTAATGTATGTATAACGTTATGTATGTACAACGTTACGTATGTACAACGTTATGTATGTATGTATAACATTATTTTATATACAACATTTATTTGTATTGATTGTATATACTTTTTTGTTGTCTCGGAGTTGCACGTCGTAAACTAAAATAAGATAAAAAAAAAGTTTAAGGAGATATAGTAGAAGTTAAACTGATGGCTAGTAAAATATAGAAGCTAATAGGAATAAGAAGGGGACGTGTTATGTGGCGGTAAATTATCTTATTATTTCGAGAGTGGTTCACCGGCTCAAGGTAATGAGTCTATATAAAATGCTATTTTCAGGATTTTTCCGATCTTGTACAGAGATCAATTGGTAAACGAAATATAAGGACAGTTTCAAGGATGTGAATCTGTTTTTTTTTTTGTTTTTTTTTGGTCTTAAGTGAGCCTAAAAGCTCGTTGTGGTTATCAACTTTGGGGAACACAAAAGAATATTCCTCCAACACGGCGTAAGAGGCAGACAATCATAATGGCAGGTAGAGCTATTATGTGGCGAATCAGAGAGAAGAGAAAACAAAAAGAAAATAAGATAGGAAGGTCGTCAATACATAACAATTCAATCAATGAAATGTGGTTCCAAACGAGATAACAAGGTACCATATTCAGTCTTTCTGATGAGTATGTATGTGGGATGATCCTAGTTTTGTATTCTGGGGCATTCTGTTGGAATGTTGGAAGAAGTTGCATACACCGCTGTGAAACGATAGTTATGGATTTAGAAAGCGCTTTTCCTGTTCAAGCAAAGGGTCTCAGAAGTAAGGGTTATACTTAGAAAAGTGTAATGTTTTCTGATAATCTGTGTCAGGGAATCATTACAATAGAAAGGGATCTTGTGTAATTGATGTGGGGTGGGGGGGCTGTTTTGATCCCCCAAACATAGTGAGTGTTAAAATGTGTTATATATTAGTCACACACACGCACACGCACACATGCACGACGAACATTATAGCACTAGACAGTCACACGCATTGACACATGCATATATTGACACATACATATATTGACACATACATATATTGACACATACATCCACACAACACAGTAAAGAACAGGCAAATAGATATGGGTATATTTGCTGATAACACCACTCTCTATAACAGATATAAGGGGAAAACAAATGAACACATATCTAAGGAAATGGCAGAAACACTAGAGGATGATCACCAATCTGTAGTGGAATGGGGACAAAAATGGATGGTCACATTCAATGCTGCCAAGACTAAGCTTGTTTCCTTCAATAACTACAAGAAACCTTCTCTACCACCAATAGCAATGGCCAAGAACACATTGCCTGAAAGTACTTCTTTTAAACTCCTCGGCCTAACGTTTACAGGGAATATTCATATTCTGAAATAGATATATTGAGAGCATTGCAAAGAAGGTTGGCTCCCTCTACCGTGCTAGAAAACTACTTACGCCTAAAAGTATCCTATACCTCTATAAGGCCACCATTCGCCCATGTATGGAGTACTGTTGTCACATCGGGGCTGGTGCATCTGCTGCTTGTTTCTCGCTCCTGGACAGGGTTCAAAAGAGAGTCGCCAACCTGATAGGTCCTGAACTGTCATCTAGGCTACAGCCTCTGTCCCATCGATGAGATATTGCATCCCTCTGTCTGTTCTACAAATACTTTAATGGTGAATGCTCTGACGAACTGAAAACACTTGTACCTCCTCGACGTAACTACCCCTGACAAACCCAACAAGCAACTATGTCTCACCCCTTTACAGTAGAGATCCCTAGATGCAAAAAAGCCTTTTACTCCAATAGTTTCTTCCCCAGAACTGCAGGTTTTTGAAACTCTCTTCCGGGATTCTGCTTTCCCAACTGTACTGATATGCAGAAGTTCAAGTGTAATGTGAACAAACATCTTTCTACTCATCTCCTTTCATAATGCCCCTGCAAATTATGTCCCTGATAGTAGCTCCCTGCTTCAAAGTGGTACTGTGCCTTGTTTGGGGTGAAAATTGAATAAAAATTTTTTTTTTTTAATGTAACAAGGTTGTAAATAAAATGTCTATATCAAGTCATCTGTATCTTCATTTCTTCCACTACTGTGTGGATATAATGATTGATGAGGTCGATGACAAAGGAACAGAAGGGGCCAAAGTTTTAGTAATCGGAGAGAAAGGGTCAGAGAAATTATCAGATGAAAAGTCATTGAGTTTTGATGGAGAGGCAAAAGGGGCCTCTATTAACTATGGCAAAAGTGTGACTGGAAAGAGCAGCTGACATTGATCATAGTGAACAGCACCTACACCCAGTGGATGCCAAAAGACCTGGAAGGAGATCTGGTTTAAACAAAATAGCCGTTTCTTATCCCGGCAGAGTGTAGAAAATCTAGGTATTGTTGATAAGGAAAAGTAGGATAAGGGACATAGTAAAAATGTACAAACGTTTTAGTAAAATGTCATACATTTTTGAAAAATGGCAAATGAAGGTGCATTATATATTAGCACTCTCGGACATCGTCAAGTCACCTAAGCGAGATTATTATTATTGTATAGAAATGTAGATGTTGTGAAATAGGAAACATTCAGAAAAAATATTTCGATAACAAAGAGAAATGTTGGGGAATAAAACAATTAGTTTGAGTAGTAATACAATTTGGGATAATGAATGGCAAACATGTTTGGCAATTAGTTTGAGTAGTAGTAGTAGTAAAATTTGAGATAATCAATGACAAACATGGCAAGTAGATAGAGAACAAATATATAGATAGGGAGGTCGAGATAGAGAACAAATTCATTGATGCAAGATGTAGAGACCACAGAAGCGTGCAACTCCAAGATGGGGGAGCATCAGGAAATAAAGTTGCATAAAATCTATCCCAAGTGTCGATTGTCATTTCTTGGATGGAAGAAATGTTCGTTGCAGCTTTGAAGACCGTCTATCAAGACAAACCAACAGAAGGTATATTCCTATTTTTGGTCTGATGTAACCCCACAGTAAGACGTTATTCGTCCCTTTGTTAAAAAGAGCAGTCCTTGTATATTATTGTCTGCAAATTACAAATTTCTCATCTCAAAGGATTCCAATAAAAAAAAAATAATAATAATATATAATTCTGGAGATTTCGTTTGGAATATAACAGGTAAATTTTGGATTTAGCGACAAGCAGTTTTTCTCTAAAATCAGCAGATTTCATTTGCCAATAAGGTTTCAAGAATTTCAAACTGAAAAAATACAAAAAAACATTAATTAATTTTGAGGATATACAAACATTAATTAGTTTAGAGGATATTAGAGGATATGTCTTTAGAAAATATTTGGGAAGCATTTAGTACCGTATATAATCTCCTACATATACGTTTTAAAATTGCATCCAATATTCGTGTTTTTGCTATTCACAGTGGGGGAAGGGGTAAAGAATGTAACTCCCATAAATAGCAAGGGAATAATGTAGAGATTTATTTGCTTCCCCACGAAAGCAAAATGTGACACAAAGTCGTTTTTAATGTAGGAGAAAACCAGCCCCCCCAAAAAGAGGCACTCTGGAAGTACGCAAAAATAAAATTTGTCTTAGTATAGAAGGGTTTCCCCTCTCCATTGACTACAGGCAAATTAACTTGAGTGTAGCATCGGAACAGATACTATACTCTGATCCTCTGGCCTGTGCCAGGTAGTTGTTTAGTTCTCTCCTGCTGCAAAAACTTGGACACCAAAGTCAGAAAGTGGAATTTAGAAATCAATGCTCCCCAAGGAGGGGGACTCTGACCTGCAAAAAGTGTCTGAGTAGCCTCGTCGGCATTTTCTGGTGAAGGTGCCTCAGGCGATTAGCAATAAACTAACCCCTTCTCAAAGAGAGAAGGCAGGGCCTGGGAGTTTGGGCCTCCTAGAACTGCACAGAACCAAATTCTCACTGCAAAATCAACAGGAACCGGATCATTACAGGAATGGTCTAATCTCTGTTGATTCTAAGGGTCCAGTATAAAAATACTGTTTCAGATATAGGGAATACTGTACTTCACTTTAGGATGTATTCAGCTCTTATATAAGGAAGGGAAGCATGGACATACTGCTACACAAGCAATGTCGTGTTAACATTGGGTGAGAGATTTGTTCTTTGTATCTTTTTAAAGAGGGAGGCAGGGGCAATAGGTTCATTCAAACAATAAAACATACATATTGAAATTTATAAAACCAGCAGATTAGTCAGTGTGGTTGTCTCCCCTTGTTTTTTAACGGTTGCTTGGATTGATCAAAAGATAAAATTCATTTTAGTTTCAAAATATTCTTAAAACCATAAAAAAAAATTACATTTATCTCAATAAATACATCCACCTAAATACAGAAAACAGAACTATTTAAAAATGTACACTTTTTGTTTTTGGCAGAAATAAATTTTTATTATAATGAAAATCTTAGTCTTTTTATGAAAATAATTTAATATCAAGATTAAATATTGACACAAGGGAATTAATTAGTTCAGACATTTTTCTTTTTGTAATGTTTTAAATAAAAACACAAAATAGACTTTTCTTTCTGTTGTAATTAAAAATTACTTCAGCCATTTGTCAACTGTTGTTTATGAAGAATATCGTCTTAAGTCATAACAGACTTACCTCCCTTGCTTCTTTTATTCTTAAAAAAGAAAAGAAAACAATAATGTAAACTGTATAAATCATTTATTTCAGTTCTATAAATGAGAATACAAATATCAACAAGAATAATATTTATTTTATATAATCCATAGGAACTCAATTGTGATATCAATTTGTGTATTTCTGATATAAAAGCCAGGAAAATCGACTCATGCGAAGTGGTGTTGATTCCACTCTTGTTTTTGTTTTTTTATTCTTTCAACATTTATTCTTCGTTGTAAAAGCATTTCAATACTGAATTAAAAATTTATGTTAACATAGTCGTAGGCTCTGCACTTTTTTATACGTACATATATTGACGACTCACGTGCCAAGTTAATGTTGATTCAGTGTTTAAGCCACAAGCACGTCACGCAATAAAATGCAGATTGAAGGAAAAAGGAGGAGGAAAAAGAAAAGGAAAGAAACGTGACGAGTTGGAAGGTATGATTGACAAGCACGGGAGTCTTCTCTTATCACCCTCTTCGAAAGCGAGCTGGTCGACCTAGAGAAGAATTACTGCAACACAAGCACAAATTTGTAGCTAAAAGATCTGGAGGATATGAAAAAGTTAAAAAATGGTGAATTCCTGTTACAATACGTGTCGACGATTTGCGCGTGAAACTGGATGAAATAAATAACTTTTTTCCTTTCACCTAAAAAAAAAAAATTGTCAAATTTTTCTTTTTTGGCAAGTCTCTACATACAATGTGTTTGGGTTGATTTTAAAAGTAATAACGTAACGTTTATGCTTAAAACAAATATTTCAAGTATGCGAACCATATTTATGTTTTTAAAATATTTTATCTCATGTTATCTCCTATCATAGCAAGAAGTGATGAGAGTTCAAGTATGCGAACCATATTTATGTTTTTAAAATATTTTATCTCATATAATCTCCTATCTTAGCAAGAAGTGATGAGAGTTCAAGTATGTGAACCATATTTATGTTTTTAAAATATTTTATCTCATATAATCTCCTATCTTAGCAAGAAGTGATGAGAGTTCAAGTATGCGAACCATATTTATGTTTTTAAAATATTTTATCTCATGTTATCTCCTATCTTAGCAAGAAGTGATGAGAGTTCAAGTATGCGAACCATATTTATGTTTTTAAAATATTTTATCTCATATAATCTCCTATCTTAGCAAGAAGTGATGAGAGTTCAAGTATGTGAACCATATTTATGTTTTTAAAATATTTTATCTCATATAATCTCCTATCTTAGCAAGAAGTGATGAGAGTTCAAGTATGTGAACCATATTTATGTTTTTAAAATATTTTATCTCATGTTATCTCCTATCTTAGCAAAAAGTGATGAGAGTTCAAGTATGCGAACCATATTTATGTTTTTAAAATATTTTATCTCATGTTATCTCCTATCTTAGCAAGAAGTGATGAGAGTTCAAGTATGCGAACCATATTTATGTTTTTAAAATATTTTATCTCATGTTATCTCCTATCTTAGCAAAAAGTGATGAGAGTTCAAGTATGCGAACCATATTTATGTTTTTAAAATATTTTATCTCATGTTATCTCCTATCTTAGCAAAAAGTGATGAGAGTTCAAGTATGCGAACCATATTTATGTTTTTAAAATATTTTATCTCAAGTTATCTCCTATCTTAGCAAGAAGTGATGAGAGTTCAAGTATGCGAACCATATTTATGTTTTTAAAATATTTTATCTCATGTTATCTCCTATCTTAGCAAGAAGTGATGAGAGTTCAAGTATGCGAACCATATTTATGTTTTTAAAATATTTTATCTCATGTTATCTCCTATCTTAGCAAAAAGTGATGACAGTTCAAGTATGCGAACCATATTTATGTTTTTAAAATATTTTATCTCATATAATCTCCTATCTTAGCAAGAAGTGATGAGAGTTCAAGTATGTGAACCATATTTATGTTTTTAAAATATTTTATCCTATATAATCTCCTATCTTAGCAAGAAGTGATGAGAGTTCAAGTATGTGAACCATATTTATGTTTTTAAAATATTTTATCTCATGTTATCTCCTATCTTAGCAAAAAGTGATGAGAGTTCAAGTATGCGAACCATATTTATGTTTTTAAAATATTTTATCTCATGTTATCTCCTATCTTAGCAAAAAGTGATGACAGTTCAAGTATGCGAACCATATTTATGTTTTTAAAATATTTTATCTCATATAATCTCCTATCTTAGCAAGAAGTGATGAGAGTTCAAGTATGTGAACCATATTTATGTTTTTAAAATATTTTATCTCATGTTATCTCCTATCTTAGCAAAAAGTGATGAGAGTTCAAGTATGCGAACCATATTTATGTTTTTAAAATATTTTATCTCATGTTATCTCCTATCTTAGCAAAAAGTGATGACAGTTCAAGTATTCGAACCATATTTATGTTTTTAAAATATTTTATCTCATATAATCTCCTATCTTAGCAAGAAGTGATGAGAGTTCAAGTATGCGAACCATATTTATGTTTTTAAAATATTTTATCTCATGTTATCTCCTATCTTAGCAAAAAGTGATGACAGTTCAAGTATGCGAACCATATTTATGTTTTTAAAATATTTTATCTCATATAATCTCCTATCTTAGCAAGAAGTGATGAGAGTTCAAGTATGTGAACCATATTTATGTTTTTAAAATATTTTATCCTATATAATCTCCTATCTTAGCAAGAAGTGATGAGAGTTCAAGTATGTGAACCATATTTATGTTTTTAAAATATTTTATCTCATGTTATCTCCTATCTTAGCAAAAAGTGATGAGAGTTCAAGTATGCGAACCATATTTATGTTTTTAAAATATTTTATCTCATGTTATCTCCTATCTTAGCAAAAAGTGATGACAGTTCAAGTATGCGAACCATATTTATGTTTTTAAAATATTTTATCTCATATAATCTCCTATCTTAGCAACAAGTGATGAGAGTTCAAGTATGTGAACCATATTTATGTTTTTAAAATATTTTATCTCATGTTATCTCCTATCTTAGCAAAAAGTGATGAGAGTTCAAGTATGCGAACCATATTTATGTTTTTAAAATATTTTATCTCATGTTATCTCCTATCTTAGCAAAAAGTGATGACAGTTCAAGTATTCGAACCATATTTATGTTTTTAAAATATTTTATCTCATATAATCTCCTATCTTAGCAAGAAGTGATGAGAGTTCAAGTATGTGAACCATATTTATGTTTTTAAAATATTTTATCTCATGTTATCTCCTATCTTAGCAAGAAGTGATGAGAGTTCAAGTATGCGAACCATATTTATGTTTTTAAAATATTTTATCTCATGTTATCTCCTATCTTAGCAAAAAGTGATGACAGTTCAAGTATGCGAACCATATTTATGTTTTTAAAATATTTTATCTCATATAATCTCCTATCTTAGCAAGAAGTGATGAGAGTTCAAGTATGTGAACCATATTTATGTTTTTAAAATATTTTATCTCATGTTATCTCCTATCTTAGCAAAAAGTGATGAGAGTTCAAGTATGCCAACCATATTTATGTTTTTAAAATATTTTATCTCATGTTATCTCCTATCTTAGCAAAAAGTGATGACAGTTCAAGTATGCGAACCATATTTATGTTTTTAAAATATTTTATCTCATATAATCTCCTATCTTAGCAAGAAGTGATGAGAGTTCAAGTATGTGAACCATATTTATGTTTTTAAAATATTTTATCTCATGTTATCTCCTATCTTAGCAAAAAGTGATGAGAGTTCAAGTATGCGAACCATATTTATGTTTTTAAAATATTTTATCTCATGTTATCTCCTATCTTAGCAAAAAGTGATGACAGTTCAAGTATGCGAACCATATTTATGTTTTTAAAATATTTTATCTCATATAATCTCCTATCTTAGCAAGAAGTGATGAGAGTTCAAGTATGTGAACCATATTTATGTTTTTAAAATATTTTATCTCATATAATCTCCTATCTTAGCAAGAAGTGATGAGAGTTCAAGTATGTGAACCATATTTATGTTTTTAAAATATTTTATCTCATGTTATCTCCTATCTTAGCAAAAAGTGATGAGAGTTCAAGTATGCGAACCATATTTATGTTTTTAAAATATTTTATCTCATGTTATCTCCTATCTTAGCAAAAAGTGATGACAGTTCAAGTATGCGAACCATATTTATGTTTTTAAAATATTTTATCTCATATAATCTCCTATCTTAGCAAGAAGTGATGAGAGTTCAAGTATGTGAACCATATTTATGTTTTTAAAATATTTTATCTCATGTTATCTCCTATCTTAGCAAAAAGTGATGAGAGTTCAAGTATGCGAACCATATTTATGTTTTTAAAATATTTTATCTCATGTTATCTCCTATCTTAGCAAAAAGTGATGACAGTTCAAGTATGCGAACCATATTTATGTTTTTAAAATATTTTATCTCATATAATCTCATATCTTAGCAAGAAGTGATGAGAGTTCAAGTATGTGAACCATATTTATGTTTTTAAAATATTTTATCTCATATAATCTCCTATCTTAGCAAGAAGTGATGAGAGTTCAAGTATGTGAACCATATTTATGTTTTTAAAATATTTTATCTCATGTTATCTCCTATCTTAGCAAGAAGTGATGAGAGTTCAAGTATGCGAACCATATTTATGTTTTTAAAATATTTTATCTCATGTTATCTCCTATCTTAGCAAAAAGTGATGACAGTTCAAGTATGCGAACCATATTTATGTTTTTAAAATATTTTATCTCATGTTATCTCCTATCTTAGCAAAAAGTGATGAGAGTTCAAGTATGCGAACCATATTTATGTTTTTAAAATATTTTATCTCAAGTAATCTCCTATCTTAGCAAGAAGTGATGAGAGTTCAAGTATGCGAACCATATTTATGTTTTTAAAATATTTTATCTCATGTTATCTCCTATCTTAGCAAGAAGTGATGAGAGTTCAAGTATGTGAACCATATTTATGTTTTTAAAATATTTTATCTCATATAATCTCCTATCTTAGCAAGAAGTGATGAGAGTTCAAGTATGTGAACCATATTTATGTTTTTAAAATATTTTATCTCATGTTATCTCCTATCTTAGCAAGAAGTGATGAGAGTTCAAGTATGCGAACCATATTTATGTTTTTAAAATATTTTATCTCATGTTATCTCCTATCTTAGCAAAAAGTGATGAGAGTTCAAGTATGCGAACCATATTTATGTTTTTAAAATATTTTATCTCAAGTAATCTCCTATCTTAGCAAGAAGTGATGAGAGTTCAAGTATGCGAACCATATTTATGTTTTTAAAATATTTTATCTCATGTTATCTCCTATCTTAGCAAAAAGTGATGAGAGTTCAAGTATGCGAACCATATTTATGTTTTTAAAATATTTTATCTCATATAATCTCCTATCTTAGCAAGAAGTGATGAGAGTTCAAGTATGTGAACCATATTTATGTTTTTAAAATATTTTATCTCATGTTATCTCCTATCTTAGCAAGAAGTGATGAGAGTTCAAGTATGCGAACCATATTTATGTTTTTAAAATATTTTATCTCATGTTATCTCCTATCTTAGCAAAAAGTGATGAGAGTTCAAGTATGCGAACCATATTTATGTTTTTAAATATTTTATCTCATGTTATCTCCTATCTTAGCAAAAAGTGATGAGAGTTCAAGTATGCGAACCATATTTATGTTTTTAAAATATTTTATCTCATGTTATCTCCTATCTTAGCAAGAAGTGATGAGAGTTCAAGTATGTGAACCATATTTATGTTTTTAAAATATTTTATCTCATGTTATCTCCTATCTTAGCAAAAAGTGATGAGAGTTCAAGTATGCGAACCATATTTATGTTTTTAAAATATTTTATCTCATGTTATCTCCTATCTTAGCAAAAAGTGATGAGAGTTCAAGTATGTGAACCATATTTATGTTTTTAAAATATTTTATCTCAAGTTATCTCCTATCTTAGCAAGAAGTGATGACAGTTCAAGTATGCGAACCATATTTATGTTTTTAAAATATTTTATCTCATGTTATCTCCTATCTTAGCAAGAAGTGATGAGAGTTCAAGTATGCGAACCATATTTATGTTTTTAAAATATTTTATCTCATGTTATCTCCTATCTTAGCAAAAAGTGATGACAGTTCAAGTATGCGAACCATATTTATGTTTTTAAAATATTTTATCTCATGTTATCTCCTATCTTAGCAAGAAGTGATGAGAGTTCAAGTATGCGAACCATATTTATGTTTTTAAAATATTTTATCTCATATAATCTCCTATCTTAGCAAGAAGTGATGAGAGTTCAAGTATGCGAACCATATTTATGTTTTTAAAATATTTTATCTCATATAATCTCCTATCTTAGCAAGAAGTGATGAGAGTTCAAGTATGCGAACCATATTTATGTTTTTAAAATATTTTATCTTATGTTATCTCCTATCTTAGCAAGAAGTGATGAGAGTTCAAGTATGCGAACCATATTTATGTTTTTAAAATATTTTATCTCATGTTATCTCCTATCTTAGCAAGAAGTGATGAGAGTTCAAGTATGTGAACCATATTTATGTTTTTAAAATATTTTATCTCATGTTATCTCCTATCTTAGCAAGAAGTGATAAGAGTTCAAGGCTGAATAATACACTGTATTAACTCATCAAATCAATAAGGAAGACTTAAAAGAAAAAGAAAATTTCATTATTGCATTATTTCCTGTTTTCTAAATGGTGATAGACGCTTTTGCGTCCCCGCAGAAACATCTTCAACAGATATTTTAACTGAAGAAATTTATTGCATTCTTAGACAAAATATTATTATTATTATTATCATCATTATTATTATTATTATTATTATTAGTAGTAGTAGTAGTAGTAGTATTTGTATTATTATTATAAGTAGTTTGGCATAAGAATGATACTTTTCTGTAAAAAAAATGTTTATTTTAAGAATGTTTCACATAAAAAATAAATTTAACAATTACAAGAAATAAATATTACACGATTATAAAATAAAAATAAGAATTGTGCACATTGTTCTAATTATTGTCATATGAGGACATATTTTTTTCTTAAAATATGAAGAAATTACAATATTTCTTATATAAAATATACGGTTATCCAAATATAATAAATATAAAATATTTATTAAATATTATATTAATATAGTTAAATATTATAATAATATAATACTTAAAATATTATATAATAATATAAAATATTATATAATAATATGAAATATAATAAAAAATATAATAACACTTAAAATATTATGTAATAATATAAAATATCATAAAATATTTATTAATATAATTAAATATTATAATAATATAATAATACTTAAAATCTTATATAATAATATAAAATATAATAAAAATATAATAATACTTAAAATATCATGTAATAATATAAAATATCATAAAATATTTATTAATATAATTAAATATTATAATAATATAATAATACTTAAAATATTATATAATAATATAAAATATAATAAAATATTTATTCATATAATTAAATATTATAATAATATAATAATACTTAAAATATTATATAACAATATAAAATATAATAAAATATTTATTAATATAATTAAATATTATAATATTATAATAATACTTAAAATATTATATAATAATATAAAATATAATAAAAATAATTATTAATAATCAAATAAATTAGAATAATAGTAAAATATATAATATAATACAAAAAATATTACTTTAAAATTAGAATATATATAAATGTCTTTTCAAGCCTTTCTGGAGACTTCTAAAAATAGAACAGAAAAAGTATTCTTTTTGTTAGCTTCCAGAAGGTTCTAAACAAAAGTGTTCTTTTTAGTTTGTTTTTGGGACCTTCTTCAGCGACAATCATAAAGAGTTGTCAACAGCTTCTGCTATTCAGTTATGATCAGGATCTGTTCTAAGAAAGGGCGCAACTGTGGCGACCTCTCAAAATCGTAATTCCAACCAGAGACACAAGAGAAATGGAAAAACTCCCGGTCGTAAAAGAGAAATCTGAACAACAAGCCTAAGTAAATATTTCTCACCAAGAAAACGGACAATTCATGGTAAATATAGATTTTCTGAATCTTAGTTTGACCAAAGGTATTATATCTTTAAATATTATTAAATATAAATATTATACACAAAGCAAGACTAGAATCTAAAACTGAATTGTTTCCCTTTGAATATTTGTGCTTGTAAATATATTTATTTTTGCCTATATTTTTTTTTATTTTCAATAAATTTCCTTTTTTTCTCCACTCTCTTTTTCTTTTACTTTTTTTATTCGAATATATGTAATTACTGTGTTTTACCTCTCGACTTAACACAATAACGTAACAATAGAAAATATTAATAGTGAACAATAAAAAATATTATAATATTACATATTATATGTTATAATACATAATATCTGTTGGAAATGTTTAGTTAGAGATGTCGAATCCTCTATCACAATCTAGAAAACAGGGAAGGTAATGCAACAATGAAATGTCTTGAGAAATGTGCCAGAATAGCAGAACCTCTTTAAGGCATGGCATTTCGAATCTAATTGCTCCTCATCAGAAGAGGAGAAAAAGCCAGAATGATAAATCTAGAAGAAGATAAAAAGGCTTATTGACATCAGCTTAAAAACGAGAAAGAATAAATCCATACAGTAGCAGGAAGTAGAAAGTGCAGGTAGAAATAAGATAGGAGAAAGAGTGCATGTACTTGGGAGAGTAGGGAATACATAGAGAAATATATATATAAAAAAAAAACATAATATAATAAGCAAAAAAGAAAATATTTCAAACTTTAGAAGGTCAGTCAAATAAAATCTGTGGGAAAACAGTCCCAAGGATAAAGAGACAACAGTGAGGAGTCCAATATTAAGGAATCCAAGTTGGAAATTTGGAACTTAGGTATCCATAGCAAAATTTCTGTGGATCACTAACTGAAGGATCAGAGATAAAAATGACTGCATACTTACACATGAGTGTGAAAAAAAAACAAAAAAAAACTGCAAAAATAAAAATAAATGTAAATCCATCAAGATGACCCCAACAAAGCCTTGTTAACTCAAAGATGAATTGAATCAAAATCTAAGTTATATATCCAGATAACGAGTTAAAATTCAAAGATGGTATGAATGATCCAGGCGGGTAATAACTTTCTTCAAAATAATTCTGACAACGGCAGACAAAAGTTTTCCGAGTAGTGAAAATGTCCAGCGGTTAAAAATGTTATCTAACATATAAAGTAATTTTGTTAGATTTTCAAAATCAGATCCAAAATAGATTTTAAACTGAAAAATCAAACCTTGCTACTGATAAGACAATTTTCATTTGTGATTGTTCTATTATGTTATTAGCAATATAATAACATAACTTGTTATAATTTATTTAAAATATTATTTATGTAGTTTTTAAAATAATAATAATAATAATAATAATAATAATATATATATATATATATATATATATATATATATATATATATATATATATATATATATATATATATATATATATATATAAGAAGAATATTTGGTAAAAAACTGGAAAAAATGTGCTCGATACGTTGGTACAGCTAAATATGTTTTTATTATTTCAACCTCGGGAATATTTGCTTAAATCATTACAATATTGTTTCTATAGATGGGATAAATTATCCAGCCTATGTCATCAGACAATTTAAGCCAAAATAAATTGTAAGAAAAGATTTTTGATTACATACGGATATCAAAATAATATCTATTACTAAAACTCTTTGTTTTAATATCCGTATGTAATCAAAAATCTTTTCTTATAATTTATTTTGGCTTAAATTGTCTGATGACATAGGCTGGATAATTTGTTTATCCCGTCTATAGAAACAATCTTGCAATGATTTAAGCAAATATTCCTGAGGTTGAAATAATAAAAACATATATATATATATATATATATATATATATATATGTATATATATATGTATATATATATATATATATATATATATATATATATATATATATATATATATATATATACTATAGATTCAATATGGCGTAATGGAAAAATATAAAGGTAACTACAGCTTCTCTTCCAATCTTCGGATTTTAATCATGTCAAATCACATTTCAATTCCTTTTGACGGATTGATTGTTGCTATTTCTTCTGATGAGTTAAGGGCATAATAGATTCACTAATTGATATAATAATTAAGTGATTGATTTTGCGCTACGAAACAGATACTGTCAAGAATTGTATAAGTCAACTGAATTAAAGAAATAAATTATAAGATGGTCAACAGCATGAATTTTGGAATATAACTTTTTGTCATTTATTCTCTCTCTCTATATATATATATATATATATATATGAAATACTGATGTACCTTAAGAATACAGGTTGTATAATACTATAAATATAAAGTCCAAATAAATATTAGTATCAATATTTATAAGACGATCCCAGGCAGATAAAGAAAGCTCAATATGCGAGACAGAGCAATAAATAAAGACTTTAATAATAATTATCTGTACTCTTTTGTCAAACAATAAATTTTGTTGCAATTATACATAACTTATCTCAGCATTTCCATTATAAATATATTCTGAAATAAATTATGTATTTTACCAAAGGCTTCATCCAGCCTTAAGAGACAATGAATACCACCTGTAAGAATATCTGTGCATGTGATTGTGAAGCAAGTGTTTCGCAATCTACACCTACACCTCTTCTGAGTCAGCATTACTTGATTCCTGTAGCAAGAAGGGATCCCAATATGCGGAGAGCACATACAGCACCTGGTATTTCCAAATAGTCACCCATTTAATAATGACCAGGCTCAATGTTGCTTAACTTTGGTGATCTAATGGCAGCCATGTTTCAAAGTGATTATGTCGTATGTTTATCAAGTAATTACTTTAATAAGGAGCAGGGCTTTTTTTTTTGTCTATTATAAAAATTTTGAAGTAATTTTTTTGTTACTCCCCACCACTTTATTTTTTTTATGAAACTCGAGAAAAAAATAATTTTTAGTCAAAAGTTTTTTTCATTTTGAAAGAAATGAATGATCCAAAAAATATACTAAGTTAAAAAAAAAATGTTATAAAAAATTGAAATTAAGTATCAAATACATGCCATGAAATTTTTTACATCTCAAACCCTAATACTATGGAAGTATTTAAGAAAATTTCAGCTGATGCTGATTGAAAATGAACTTTGCAAACGCTGGTAAGTGTAGCTCTGTTGTCGACATATTTTTTAGAAGAAAAATATCAAATAAAAATCTTGTAAACAGTTTCCACGCATTAAAATTAGGCAGAATTGGTAGAAAATTT
Source organism: Euprymna scolopes (assembly GCF_053919585.1). Taxonomy (NCBI): domain Eukaryota; kingdom Metazoa; phylum Mollusca; class Cephalopoda; order Sepiida; family Sepiolidae; genus Euprymna; species Euprymna scolopes. Next base: position 17,170,373 of record NC_136505.1, on the reverse strand, counting down.
CACTTTAAAAGTTTTCCGCAATTTATGCGGTTTGATTTTTTTTCGGGGGGGGGGGCGTCTGAGTTCTTTAATGTTAACTACTTTGTACTTTTGTTTTAAATAAAAATAAAAGTGCTTCTGTCTCTTAAGGAAACATCATCTTTGGTAAATTTTACTTTCTACGTTAACAATCACCTTTAAAATGACGACTTTTATCGGTCATCAGGTATGCTCAAAACGAATATCACATTCAAATAAACACTCGTCTAGCTGAAGCCACTATCAATAATTTCCCCCACTCTTTATCTGTGCCTGAACCTAAAAGTAGATTCCAAGAACAAAGTTTCTTTCTTAGAACTGCACGCCTGTGGAACTCTCTTTTATTTCCCTGCTTTCCAGCTGACTATGATATGGTCGCCTTCAACTCCAACATGAACAAGTTCTGGATGAGCCGTCCCCTTAAGTAATTCAATTTACCAAATTTTACAGTACACTCATTAATCTTTATCCCCAAGTTGGCCCTGGGGCTTTGATCAATGGTGGATCCTTGGTAAATAAAAAAAAAATTGGAGCAGACAAGTAGTTTTCTAGATATTAAGGCATTTTTCTTTTTTTCAATGCATTACTTAATAAATGTCAGCGGTGTTCACCATTCTTAATATGGGGATGTGGGAGTGTTTTGTAACACACACAGGCTTTAGTACTTTTCAGTTGGGGAAAAAATAACCACCAGTGAAAACATTATGGATTACATTGGATAATAAAGGTCTTAATATCCAGAAAACAACTTGTTTGCCCTAAATTTAAATGTGATATTCGTTTTCAGCATACCCGAAAACCTTTAAAAGTCATCATTTTCAAGGTAAGTGTTGAGAGTGAAAGAAAGTAAAAATTTACCTCATCTTTTCTTGATAAACAACCTGTGGGTGTATACAGTAGAACCCCGGGATACGGTGACCCTAGGATACGGTTTTTCCTGGCCCCTGATTACGGTATTTTCCCCGCCTTACGGTGTTATTTATGTTATTTGATTACATACATGTGTATTATATACTGTACTGCGTTTTGTTACTAATTTTTAATGCCGTATGCAGGTGTTCTACTGTGCATAATATTTATAAAATAATACTTGTAAAATCGGGATTTGAAATTCTGTTTCACTCAACGTAATCACTCAACTGCTCATTCACTTATAAGAAAGTGCGGACGTACGGATGGTGGCTACATGCAAATACCAAACGGTGTGTGAAATTACGTCATGGTAAGGAAAAAGAAGAAGACTATAAAAAGGAGAGAGAGAGATCACGTTCAAGAGGAGAGGAGAGGGATCAGAGAGAAGGAACACAATCACGTTTTATTTTAGAAAAGTACCTGTAAATAAATGTTATTACAGAAAAAAGGATTGTGTTATTACTTGTACTGTGTTCCCTGTGACGTACTCTGCTGCAATGTGTTGGGTCTACGTGTATTATGTTAAACGTGTACTATGTTACAGCCAGAAGTTGGACAGCCGCCATTACTATGAATAGATGTAGCTAGATGGAGCACGAATAAAAGATATTGTCTCCGTATTCGATGTCGATGTTTGTCATTTCACGTGTTTATATTAGTCTTTAACAATTCTTGATTTTTCAATTAATAGAGTTATTACTTGTCCTATGTTCCTTATTGAGTCTACAAAATGTATACCATGTTATATACTGACTACGACTTGTTTAAAGCATCCCAAACATTTTTTTTCTTTTTACTTGGGAGGCCACTCGAGGATAAGGGTTAATGCATGTAAGGAGGTAGTGTCATAATTTCTTTTGAGAAATTAACATTTCTCAAAAGAAAAACTTTACAAGCAATAAAATGGCCAAAAATAACTATTAAGGATTTGTCCAGTCGGATTTCACACAAATGGAATACATTTGTTTTGACTTTTATTCATACCAAACAAGGCATATTGTCGCTAAAACTACTATGGTAGGCACTAGATTTATAGGGGAAAACATGAGTTCAGAAGCAAGATGTTTATTCATATTACATTTAAATATCTAATTTCCTTATCAAAGTAATTAAATTAATTTTTTTTTTCTTTTGTAAATTGTCTCCTTAATAAAAAAAAAAACTGCATGGGGAGTTGAGCAACTAGATACTTATTTACATTACGTTTAAATTTCTGATTTTCTTACCTTTTCTTAAATTTGAAAATGATACCATCATCTGACAATCGTTTTAATAGAGGCACAGCTTGCTGATTTTCCGAAAAAAAAAATGTGTGTACTTCACAGTGTCAAGAATTTCTTTACAAAAAAAAAAAAGAAATACTAAATATTACCCCGCCCGCTTCAATAAACAAAAATGAAGTCCATTAATGTAACACCCTTTAGAGCCAAAAAAAAAAAACATGGAAATATAAAAATCTTTCGAATTATAAGACAGCCAGCACTTTTGAATTTCTTGGACGTGGCTTGAGTATTGTGAAGACAGACCAACTCTCTGCATTAGGTAAGTGATGATTATATTGGTACATGATGTATATTACATGACAGCGACCTATTTGGTCACAGGTATTATTTCAAGGTTTTCTCTTTCGCTGTTTTTTTTTTTTTTTTAATTGTTGTTTCACCCCAAACAAGGCACAGTGCCACTTAGTCATGAGAATCTACTATTTGGGACCAGATTTGCAGGGATACTATTTAGGGAGTTGGGCAACAAGATGTCTGTTCACATTACACTTTAATTTCTGCATGTTAGTACAGTCAGGGAAGCAGGGGCCTGGGAAGGAATTCCAAAGAGCAGCAGTTCAAAGGGAAAAACCTATTCGAGTAGAAGGCTTTACGGCATTTAAGGATCTCTATAGTGTAGGGGTGGGATTTTGCTGCTTGTCGGGTTTGTCGAGGGTGGGTGTACTAGTACTTGGAGTTCATCAGAGCACTATCCATTGTAATACATGAAAGCCAGGCACAAGGATGCCACGTTTCGGCATAAGACTAGTTGTTTTACGAAGACTTAAGAGTCTACTTTTGTCTACTATTTAATCCATAGCTGGAGATTATCGGACAGATTTATATCAATTAAAATATCTTGTTACAATAATTGGATTCATCAGTGGTAAACGAAACGAGAAATCGTAAATATGTCATGGTTTTGATTATCTGGTTTTACGGCACATCAACCCTTTTTGGGTGACTTAATGCTGAAAACAATATTTACTTTGAACGATTTATTGTATACATTTAATTGCACATGAGTTGCTATTTTATCCATAGCTGAAGGGGGAAATTGAGGATTCATACTATTAACAACAGCATTAGATGTGTAAATAACCACAGTAGATACGATATATTCTATTGAATATAACTCCCATAATAATATTAAAGCTAACAACTACATTGGTTTTACAACCACTAACCTATCTCGCAGCATCACCATGCATCTTGTAAATTCTAATCCAATTTATCAATATCTACAAAAAAATTACTGTCCTCCCTTTGATTTATTGAAAAACACACATATATATTCTATTGCGCATCATTTTTGTATTCGGAAACTGATTCATATTGGAATTGATTTTAACCACATAAAATTTATTTTTTTATATGATCACCGCCTATATATATATATGGGTGTGTGTGTCTGCATATATGTGTGTGTGTATATATATATATATATATATCTGTATATGTATATATATGTGTATGTGTATGTATATGTATATATATGCGTGTATATATGTGTATATATATATGTATGTGTATTACTGCTTATGTGAAGACAAATTGAAAATGTAACTTGCTCTACTTCCGTATTGAGCACTCTTGTATTTATCTTGTTATATTTCATTAGTTACCCAACTTTTGAAAAATAGCAACCTCAAATTATATATATATATATATATATATATATATATATATATATATATATAATGTGTGTGGGGGGGGGTGCGTGTGCATATATGTATATATATATATATATATATCTGTATATGTATATATATATGTGTATGTGCGTGTGTGCATATATGTGTATATATATATATATCTGTATATGTATATATATATGCATGTGTGTGTATATGTATATATATGTGTGTATATATGTATATATATATATGTATATATATGTATACATATGTGTGCGTATATATATATATATGTGTGTGTGCGTATATATATATATATATATATATGTGTGTATGTATAATTATGAAAATGAAAAAAGTAATTACACACACACACAAAAAAGGCTACTTATGCAAAATACAGACCATTTTGTCAACATATTCTAGCAGGTTACATAAAAGACCGGAAGGTGCCAAACTGCTTAGCCAATAAAATTGCAACAGACAACAACTGATAAACACAATAAAAATATTGTGGAAAATTCAATAAACTTGTGAACATTGGTTTATATCAGCATGAATCTAAGAGTTGGGACATGCTTCTGTCTTAAGAAGTAAATATGAAATTTTGTCAAAAGAAGAAACCTTTAGGTAAAATCAAGAGTTACTGAACATATGCACATATATGCAATTTAAAAAAGAAAAAAAAAAACTAACCCTACCTAAAAAAACAATCTGATCCTAACTGAAAAAAACATCTAAACCTACCAAAAAAACAATCTAACACTAACCAAAAAAATCAACCTAACTCTACCCCTGAAAAGAACCTAGTCCTAATGGAAAAAATCTAACCCTAATTAAAAAAGTAAACACCTAACCCTACAAAAAAAAACAATACAAACAACAACAACAACAACAAAGAAAAAAAAACAATGGAAAAAATCTAACCTCAATTAAAAGAGTAAACACCAAACCTTGACAAAAAAACAACAACAAAAAAACAATGTAACACTAACAAAAAAACAAAAACAAAAAAAACGTAACCCCAACAAAAAAATATGCATAAACATAAAATATTTTAATTAATGCAGAATTCTAATTTATTATAAACAGAAATACCATAGGTAGTAAGTGTAACGTTAAATTCCTTTAAGAAAATGAAGTAAAAAAACTGAAAGAAACTGAGACATGTGCATGCAGGTATTGTTTTTTCTAAAGTTCTTGTAAGTAAAAAACTAATCAACCTGAGATTGAAACCAAAACCTAGTGTTTTCAAACCAACTTATACTTGACATAAGGAAGCTGTCATGTTTCATGACGGTGCATGCGTAGTTGTAGAACAGTTGAAAACAGATAAAAATTTTGATGGCAATTTTTAAATTTTGACTTCTTAACATCTCTTTTTTCTGGATGAAAACTGATTAAAATGTTTTTCACATCTCTGAATACCCTATAATACCAAATTTCAAGTCTGTAAATAAAATATTTGTTTAATATATAGGTTGAGAACTGTCCTCACACACACACACACACACACACACACACACACACACACACTTATTCTCACTTTTATAGATATATAAATAAGACTGTTTGTCTGTTTTATGTTCATATGTCACCTCACTTCAACATCCGGGTATTCTACATTGCTAACAGCCTTCTTATACACATACATTCAAAACTTTGTTTATTCAAAATTTTAATTTTGATGATACTTCTAGAGTGTTCGCCAAGTCTTATAACACTAAAGAAAACATGTGCCTAAAAGCTCAAACTTTACAATACAGCACGCATCAAGAGCAGCACAGCTTTAATAAAACAACATGAGGACACAGACATTTTACTTACAAACAAAAAAGAAAATAAGAAAAAAACGAAAGGAACTTTATCATTTTCTAATGAGGGATATTATACTATCCGAAATTAATAAGAAACATTTCAATTTAAGAAAAAAAAAAAAGATTAAATATCATTTTAATAAAATATTTGCATATTTGTTTATTGAAAATTAAAATTTTTTTTTTTTATTTATGAAACTTTTGTTTTACTTTTTTCTTTGAATTTTCTTCATTTTGTACAATTCATTGTTTTCTTCAAAACAAAAAGAAATATTTTTTACATTGAATTTACTGGTTTCTTTTATATTTGTTTTTGTTTTTTCTTTAGTTGTTAACTTTTACCTTAAATTTTAACTTTATGCTTTAAATTTTAACTTTTTTGTCTTAATTTTTATAATGATTTGCCTTAATTTTTAAATGTTTTTGCCTTAATTTTTTTAATGTTTTTGCCTTAATTTTTTATGCTTTTGCCTTAATTTTTTAATGCTTTTGCCTTAATTTTTTTATGTTTTTTCCTTAATTTTTTAATGTTTTTGCCTTAATTTTTTATGCTTTTGCCTTAATTTTTTAATGCTTTTGCCTTAATTTTTATGTTTTTATCTTAATTTTTTATGTTTTTGTCTTAATTTTTTGTTTTTGACTTATTTTTTCCCCTAATTCTTTTTATATTATTGCCTTTATTTTTAATGTTTTGCCTTAATTTTTAACTTTCAGCTAGCATTTTAACAATGGCCATCATTTTAGCCCCCTCCCCCCCCCCAAATAAATAAACAAAACATCACAAACTTTTCATTCAGTACCTTCTGGCGTTGTACACAACCTGTCAGAATATGCTGACGATAACACAGTCCTTATTCTGCACATAACCAAAAAAAAAATAAAAGGATGAAAATTTTTCTTCTGTAAATGAAATTTATGAATAAAATTTTTAAAAAATGTTCAATCTAATAAATTTCGATTTTGACAATAAAATTATAATTTTTGTGTTGTTTTTTTTACTTTTTCTGGACAATCTGTCAAAAAGGTGTCCTCTTTCAATAGGCCAACATGAAGGCAACTACGATCATTTTGTCGATGGTGTTCATTCTTTTGTGTCCATTTAGGAGACGTATGCCAGCTTCCAGGACGTCACCCTTGGAATATTTACCAGTATGAAGAATATCTCCAGGTAATGGTAACAGGACTCTGTAGGAAACGAAAACATATATATATATATATAAAGAGAGAGAGAGAGAGAAAAAAAAGAAAATTATGTGCAATAGATGGAAACAAAATGGCTACTAACTACTCCTGAATTTGAGTTATTACTGCATTACAAGGCAAGTGTGTTCAGATAAAAAAACAAATGCAGATAAAGCCGCTTGGAATTTTATATATATGTTGTTGATAAAAAAATAATGAATACTTGCTGTATTAACTGGTCCTATTCATGGGCTGTGAAACTTTTGAAATATTGTCTTTTTTTGATGCGCTGATGAAGCACAAGTTTGTGCAAATTATAATTTGATGAAAAGTCATATTGTTATATGCCAACTACAACTGAAGCAATTGTACACAAGGTTGTGACAAATAAAAGAAAAGCTTTCCGAAAATGATTAAATACTTGTGTATCTATATTAACATGGTATCTTTAAAGAAAATATTTATAGCTCTAGTCTTGCATTATTGAGTTAAATTCAAATTGATTATGGTATTTATTCATATGCAATCACTGCCACAATTAAATCACATTTAAATATATAAGCTATTAGTTATGGGACGATTCCAATATTTTTCCCCCGATTCCAATACAATTACCAATTCCAAATTAAATTTCTGATTGCGATACAATTACCAATTACAATTCTTTATAAATCTCTAAATATTTAACTAGAACATTGTTATTTTTCACAATTACCATAAAAACACATGCCTGTGGAACTCTGTTCAGTCTGCCTGCTTCCCTCCTGACTACAACTTGGATGTCTTCAAGTCCAATGTAAACAAATTCCTGATGAACCGCCCCCTTAAGTAGACACTTTAAATATCCACACTAACGTACTGTACTTACAATAACCCTTATCCCTGAGTGGATTCCGGGCCTTGATAAGTGGTGATCACCTTGTGAAAAAAAAATGTGCGGATATTTTCTCAAACATAAAAATACACTTGTGAGGGATGATTTATTGTTTCTAATTTTACTGGTATTTTAAAATCAATAGATTTTCAGTATTTTATTATTACTTTCAGCAATAGAAGATTTTGCTTTAAACAAAACCAAATAAAAAAGCCAATTAAAAGAATCGTTTTTGGCATTGGAAAATAGGCACATATTTTTCCGATTTTGATATCCTCAAAAGTTTCGATTTTTCTGACTGATTAACCCAATCCCAACACTAATATACATGTTACATCAAACAATAGTGACAATTCCTGTTTGTTCCATTTCCTTTTTTTTTCATCTTTTCAATTTGACAAGCCAGTGATTTAACGTTCTGCTCAAGTGTAAACAGGAATTAGGCGTAACGGCAAACGTTTTTGACACCCATTGATTTTCTACAAGGCGCACGATGAGTTACAAAATTCAAATTGATTAACTGATTGAAAAAAAATCGTTAAAAATCATTTAAAACCATTCAAGTGTATCCTCTCCTCCTTCGCATCAAGACTGGTTGATAGTGTGTTTGTTTACGCAAATAAGTCTTTGATGAGGGAGAGACACCGGTTGCAATTTGAGAGAGCAAGGGTGGCAGTATTTTTTATTAATATGTTTCTGAAATCATTTTTCGGGGTGTCGTGTTACTAGATGTTGGCAAATGGAGCTGTTAGGGGAAGACGTGACATGTAAGCCGTCGATAAACACTAGTTCTAGTCATGCTAATATATGTATTGTCTATAGAATCATGCGCTTGTCGAAAACGTTTGCAGATATGCCGAGTTCCTGTTCATACTCGAGCAGAACAATAAATCACTGACCCACCAATGCAAAAGATGCATCGAAAAAAACAAAAAACAAACAGGAACTGTCACTGATGAAATATGCATAAAGGCATTTGCTTGCAAAACGTGATCAATCCAATTTCTTTAAATCGAGACATCAAACAAATAAAAACACGAATATATTAAATCTAGACTTCAGATAAAAGCTTATTTGAATTGAACGCAAAAACATAATATGCCGCTATCATATTATGTCAGACATTATTTAGTAAAATATTTTGAGGTGTGGTTTAGTGCTGAAATACAACACCTTTTTTATTGATAATTTTGTAATTTTCAAAATGGCGTTTATCGCCTTTTATATTCGAGCTCTCCAAATTTAAAACATGTAGTTTCCAATGATTATTTAGATTTCAATAATAAATGTTTAACTAAATGCAATGATCGCTCGTTAAATATGGTAAGTTAGTTTTTTTTTTTATTTTTCAAAGTTTTAGTGGTAAAGTATTTAAATGTATGCGCGCAGGAATTAGCAACACATTGAAGGTATTTTTTTTTTTTGATTTGCAAGCAGATTATAAATATGTAGTGTGAAGGTTTTCACGCTTAAGGCTATGAAAGTCAGTGAAAACAAAAAAAAAAACTAAGACGTTTGGAAAATTAAGTAAAAGCACAACATTTTTGCCGAAAGAAATAGAATGAAGAAATATATATTATCATTTCATGCATATACATGTAATAGTATAAGATCATGTAATATTATGGAAACAAAAACAACAAAAAACAAACATACAAGTTGTTTAAAAAAAAAAACGAATTAAAATCTATTAAAATCCATTATTCTTGAGCAACTTTTCTCCCAAAAATATAAAAGCCTGAGTTTTATCATATGAAAAGCAGAATAATATAAGACTTTTTCTACTATTTTTAATAAACTTTTAAATTTTCCAAAAAAAAACACCATTGTCCATTCACTGTGATTTTTGTCTCGATGGGTAACACATTTAAATAATTTTTTTTAAAAAGATTTTTGAATCAGTTTTTAATTTTTTGTCTAAATAAGATTTAGGATGATTTGTTATAAGAATATGCAAAAAAATATTATAACATAAGTACCCGAATTTCAAATAATTCTATCTTTTATCTCCATATAAAGATGTTGTGTGGCAAAATTAAAAAATTAAAAATTTAACGTTTATTTTTCCAGAAACTATGGTAGCCTTTACAAAACAAAATTAATTAATTTAGTCCTAACGTTTGTTTTGACAATTAAGTGAAGGATAAGAGTTCATTTTTTTCATAAACAATACATTATATATATATATATATATATATATAATGTATATATATATATATATATATAATTTGTTGCCTACATAATCCCCAAAGTTAAGCAATGGCCAGTATCAGATGGGGGACAATTTTGGGAATGCTAGGCGCCGTACGTGTTTGAGACAATATAAATGTGTGAAATATATATAAAATAAAATTTGGATTTTACCGTCACTGGATTATTTATCTTCCACCAGACTATCCATTCATGTGTAATCACCTTTTTCTTCACCATATTCCCTCTGCTTCACTTTTTTTGTTTTCAAGTAAGATCTTTGACTTACTCGTTGTTTCATCAAATACTTTTGCATGCAAAATCCGATCCCGCATTTTGCTAATTCCTACCCTCTGATGAGAAGGAAAGTATTTCTTCGAAACTCCACAGATTAAGGACTATCCACTTATCTAGTGTTTCCTTTTCAGATTAAATATGTTTTTAACTCATTTCAAAGTGTTTTTTAACATGTTTTATTAACTGTTTGCTCGCATATATATATATATATATATATATAATGTTGCCTACATAACCCTCAAAATGAAGCAACGATGAGGCTGGATAGTACCAAGTAGGTGACTATTTTTAGGAATGTTAGGCACCGTGTGTGTTTGAGACAACTCCTGCCTCTAGTATCATGCTTGGTCAGCTTGACCCTGTCTTGCCATGTGGACGATAAGTGTGGTAGATGCAAGTCCCACACTTTAAACTAAGTCAAATCACATCATCAGATTGTTGACAAATCAGTAGTGTTCCTATTTACTTGCCTCCCCAGGAAAATTGGATAAAATTGCATTTTTCTTAGACATTATGAAATAGACGGCAAGAGTCTACACGCAAGGGACATAACTTCAAAAGGAATATTTTAGATTACTTGTGTCATGACTACAATCAATATTTGTTGTCTATAGCAATAGACTTCTTTCTTTTCTTTTTACTAAAACATAATAGCAGTTGTTCTACTTGATGGATTTTTGTAATTTTTGGATATATTACTATTTTTGACATGACAATTAAGTATGTAATATTTTTTTTGCTTAAAACAACATTTTTAAAAAAATTGATTTGTCGATTATATCTTTACAAGCGCCATAAAGTTTATTGAATTATCGAGCTTTATCATGTATTTTTCTGTAGAGCAGTTGTGAGACCAATTCAGTATAACAAACAAGGGAAATAACCCTTGACTTAAATATATCTTAACAAGCACCGGATTCTATTTCTTTTAATTTACTTACCGTCTAATGATAATACAGCCTGCAAAGCCAGCAACTTCTGACCAAAACTTCTTCACTTGCTCATTTCGAAAATTCATCTTTTCAATATACAACTGTCCTATGAAAACAAAATGGCAAAAAGAAAAAAAAACAAACAAATTATCTCAGGAATAAAGTTCTCGACTGAGCTTCAATCTCTGATCCCTTTCTGTAAAGCATTCACAGCAAAAACTCATCTCTCTCTACCACAACTGACTAACATTAAATGGAATTTTCATGAACAGAGTTTCCTTTCAAATGCTTCCCATCTGTGAAACACGTTATTACGGGACTGCTTCCCAGTAGGTTGTAACATGGTCGTTTTAAAATTTAAGTGTCGACAAATACTTGCCATAAACTGCTCTTGTAAGTACTCAAATTATACTAATTCCACTCATCATTTTTAAGCCTCTCATAATATTCTTCATCATTCAACCGACAATCCACCCATCTCACTGACCCTTATCCTCAAGTGGCTTTTGAACTTGATAAGTAGTAACTCAGTAAAAAAAAAATTATGTTACCACTTCTTGTGTGTATCTGCATATGTGCGTGTGTGTTTCTCGTTCCTACGTGACTTATACATTATTTTTATGGAGAGATGTGTGCAGAACAGGAGACTTTGTTGGTGTGGTCACATTGAAAGAATGGATGAGATTTTTTGGGTTAGTAGATGTAGAACAGTTGAAGTAGCAAGGAAGGCCAAGGTAAACACGGGAGGAATTAATAAGGATGGATGGGAGAAAAAGAAAGAATAAATAAAAACCTGGTCAGAGGTAAGCTAATTTATAAGTCAATTTATGCCAGCACATATAACATAGATATTAATGATAAATCAATTATTTGTTGAAATAAAAAATATAATAGTATAAAGTACCAAAATGAACTTACAAAAAAATCCCATTTAAAAAATAAATTACAAAATTAAATCTGCCAGAATATATTTCTGTTTCTTTGTAAACAAGTCAGCCATGTTAATCTTTTTTTAATCGTTGAAAAATAAATAAAATAAAAAGGTTAATTAATTACTTCTTCATTTTTTATGGTTTCTTATTAGATGGTTGGTTTCATTTAACTACTATGCTGAATTCTATTTATGCATAGTTTCTACATTCTGCATAATTTAAGAAATATATATATATGTGTGTGAAAGTTTTGGTTATGTATTTTAACTTTAGTAATTTAAAACTCCATCCATTATTCATGATTGTATTGTTATAGTTTAACTTTCAGTTAAAATCCATCAGCCACATACGATAGTGTTAATATTTTAAATAAAATCCATCCTCTCCATATGTATTCATATATTTAAAGGTACTTTCATTTAAAATTTTCCCATTGTTGGACGAGATTAAAATTTTTAACTCGTAATTCGATCTTTTCGAACAAACCATTTCAGTGAAACTAGGTATGATTAGTAACCCAGAATTGATTATATAATGTTATAAATTGAATTTTTTTTTTTAAATTCTTAATGCTGCAATATTTTAAGTTATAAATTTATATTTTTTACTAGAATATTTTGTCCTTTTCCAGTTTTAACAACTCGTCCTTTACTTTTCCATGTTTAAGCTTAACCATATTACTTTTCATACTCACATCTTTCTATTGTAATCTGTGATTTTTCCAGGTTTCCAGTAAATTCACTTGTTCTTTGTTTAATTTCAGTCTTATTTTTTTGCCCCCATATGTAATAACAATATCGTCTGCTTTTAATAAAATCCCTCCAATTATCTACCTTTCATTTTCTCTAATTCACTTGTTACTTCTTTTTTCGAGACAGCAGTGAATTTGTAGCAACAGTAGTCAGACGTGGTTGCAATGGAAACCAGGCATAAAACGTGTCGCTCACCTCCTTACATATTTTTACGATTTTGAACACCAGAAAATTTATCAGAACTTTTGTTTTATTCACCGAAAATTGAAAACTTTTTTCACAATATATCTGAGAAGGTGATCTATAAACTGTAATAATTGTTTGAAATTTGGTCGAAAAATGAGTGAGTGGTGAAGCTTTAAAGCAGTTCTAAATGACTAAAACTGACACTTAACCATATAAGGGAGAGTACAAGAGCTAGCAAGTGGGAGAGAGAGAGAGAGAGAGAGAGAGAGAGAGAGAGAGAGAGAGAAGAGAGAAAATCCACTGTTTGTTACCTGAGATTTTCATGTATTCAATCATTGTCTGTGCGAATTGATGATTCTGGTCACTGTCTTCTGATGGTTCCAAGAAATGGTAAAATGCCACCAAGTAGTTGACAAGGAGAGAAGCCATGTCGAAGGCACATGAACCAACATGGGAAAATTCAAAATCAGCAAACTGTTAAAAAAAAAACAGGAGGAAAGAAAAGCAAAGAATTAAAATAAAACAAACTTAATTGTGACATCTGTATACATGTATTCGATTCGCTTACCATGTGCAAATTTTAATTTTTTCAGCAAAGGAAGAGTTACTTAATCTCAATAATTACTAATAATTTATATATCTATAAAAGTGAGAATGTGTGTGAAGACACTTCTCAACCTATATACTCAAGAATTTTTGATCTACGGACTTGAAATTTGGTATATATGATATTCAAACATATTCCTTATACACATTTTTGTGAATTATTCCATGGATTTCTGCCTTTGGATTATTATGGACCATCTTCTTCCAAATATGGGATTTCCTGGGATTTTACTTGTACAAATGGAAATTCTTTTAACTTTCTTGAAGATTTACATTTGGATTTTACCATCACTGGATTTTTTATTTTCCACCAGACTATCCATTCATGTGTAATCACCTTTTTCTTCACTATATTCCCTCTGCTTCACTTTTTTTGTTTTCAAGTAAGATCTTTGACTTACTTGTTGTTTCATCAAATACTTCTGCATGCAAAATCCGATCCTGCATTTTGCTAATTCCTACCCTCTGATGAGAAGGAAAGTATTTCTTCGAAACTCCGTGGATTAAGGACTATCCATTTATCTAGTGTTTCCTTTTCAGATTAAATATGTTTTTAACTCATTTCAAAGTGTTTTTTAACATATTTTATTAACTATTTGCTCATATTATAAGCTCTATTTCCTATTTGGTTTTATCGAGCTTTTACATCTGGCTGAGATGATTTTATAAATATTAATTCTTTAATATTTATAATATACTTTAATTTTACCATCTTGGATCATTTTGGTAAATTTAATTGTGGTTTTTATTTTATATATATATATATATATATATATATATATATATATATATATATATATATATATATATGTGTGTGTGTTTAATAAAATGATTACAGAAATTTCCCCTTAGAAAATTACTTTGTAGCTTTTCAAACATGTGCGCCACATAAAATTAAAATATGGCCACATTAGTTGCCTATCATTTCTCCATCAATCCGCATAAATATTTTCCGATTTGAAACCGTAAATTCCTACTTCAGTTCCATCCACATTCTTTCTTTCATGCAAGTAACGTTTAGAGGGATTTGCAGAGTTGCCCCTCTCTAAATAAAAACTCCTCATCCTGACCCATCATACACCAGCGGCAAAAGCTTCACAGTAAACGATGATCGCTCTTATTTTCTTCGAACCTTACCTATCCTTATACTTTCGACATACCTAATAATACACAGGAACAATGACCGGCCCCTTGCTCTCTGCCTCATAATAATCTAAAAAAATATTACATCCCTTTTTGTTTCTTGTATACAGTTTTATTAAATAAACAGAAAGGGGAGGAAAGTGGACATCAGCAAGAACTGACGACTCTTTTTTTTTTTTTTTTTACACAGTGATCACCACTTATCAAGGCCCGGAAGCCACTCAGGGATAAGGGTTATTGCAAGTACATTACGTTAGTGAGGAGATTTGCTGAAGTGTTTACTTAAGGGGGCGGTTCATTAGGAATTTGTTAACATTGGACTTGAAGACATCCAAGTTGTAGTCCAGAGGGAAGCAGGCAGATGGAACAGAGTTCCACAGGCGTACAGTTCTAAGAAAGAAGCTTTGTTCATGGAATCCGCGTTTTGATTTAGGCACAGATATAGAGTGGGGGAAATTTTTCACAGTGGATTCAGCTAGACGGGTGTTTTTCG
The DNA here is from genome assembly GCF_053919585.1 of Euprymna scolopes. Classification (NCBI taxonomy): domain Eukaryota; kingdom Metazoa; phylum Mollusca; class Cephalopoda; order Sepiida; family Sepiolidae; genus Euprymna; species Euprymna scolopes. The sequence continues at coordinate 17,155,140 of NC_136505.1, read as the reverse complement.
TGAAAGATTGGCGAGGGGGGGACCAGAGATTGGAGTTCAGACGAGCATCTGCCATGGAAATAACGATAAAACAAGGACAGGCTTGCAACGTCTCTTCTGTGGGAGAGAGGTTGCAGGGTAGAGAAAAGGGCATCCCCCACTAAGCCACGACTCTGTCCACCGTTTTCAACTCTGTTGTTTCCATAGCATCACTTTTAATACAGATGTTTGCAACCTTCAAGTGGTCACACCTGTGAATATGCTATTCTAAAAATAATCGCGAAAATCATAAATGAACATCACTTAATATTTTTATTTTAGTATTTATTTTAATATTAATAAATATTTCAGTTCTGAATTTTTTGAGATCTGGAATGATTGAATTTTGCAATTAACACTCAAGATGAGAACATTAATCCGATTAATCCAAATAATACAAGATTATCAAATACTAGCAGAACCGTGGAAATTCCATGGTAGTTGAAAATTTTTAAAACACATTTTAAATGAAATGATTAAAAAATTAAATAAAACAAATAACGACAAATTTAAAACAATTTTTTAGTAAATTCTCTTTTAACCGTTTAAAGCTAAAATTAACTGATTAAAAAAATTAAACATTTTGTTAATGAAAATTCAACACATAACATTTTTTTTTTTTTAATTATTTTTTATATAAATTATAAAAGAACAGATGTCAATTCATTTGTACATTTTTAAATTTTAAAAAGAATCTATAATAAAAAAAACTTACTGTCTCCTCTCAATAACTTTCTTTTAATTATAAAATAAAATAGCCAATTTGAAATTGTAAACAAACAGCCATGTTTTTTTTTTCAATTTTTGGAGCGGAAATGGTTTTAATTATTTTTAATTAATAAAAAGCGGCTATAAAGAGAGGTAATTCGTTTCTCATTAATTAATGCTTGTGATGATGATGGGTTTGTGACACTGGACGTACGGACTAGCAAATTAATATTTAGATTGAAAAAGTGACTTTAATATCTTGTTTTATAGCAAATCTATCTATATATACCTATAAAAGTGAGAATGTGTGTGTGTGTAAGGACACTTCTCAACCTATATACTCAACAAATTTTTGATCTATAGACTTGAAATTTAGTATATAGGAGAAATGTGGAAAACTTTTTAATCGGTTTTCATCCGAAAAAAAAGGGCTGCTAAGCTGTCAAAATTGAAAAATTTGCATATGGAGAGGGGGGGGTCATTGGATTTTTATGTTTGTCAACTGCTTCATGACTGCACATGCACGAATCGTTTACATGATAGCTTCCTTATCTTCAGAATAAGTAAGTTTGAAAACACTTTTTAAAGACGTGTCAAGCTGGCCTAATGGTTATTATACTTGACTCACTGTCTTTAGGTTTTGGTTTTGATCTCAGTTCAAGTATTTTTTTTTAATTACAAGTAGTGAACTGTTTAGAAAAAACATAATACTTGCATGCACATGTCTCAGTTTCGTTCCGTTTTTATAACTTCTCCATCAGACATAGAAACAGTTTGTGTTTTTTCTTTTTCTTCGAATGATGTCACTAGAAAATCAAATCCGTGTTGTCTTAAACAGTGATTTTGTTTTTTTCAAAATTGTTTATTCAAACAAAAAACATTTGCGTTATATTTTTTATTTTATTTATGAAAATCACTCCAGACAAAGTGTTCATATAAACGTGTGATTGTGATTGTCGTGTTACTAAATGTCTATATTGTGGGGTTCTTCACTATCTGAACCCTAAGTTATCGTGTTGCAGTCTATTTACATTTCATGATCGTCTAAGTGTGTTGCGTGCGTATGTGTCAGACACTAAGCGTGTTGCGTGCGTATGTGTAAACACATGTATTTCAACATACCTCATCAACTTTTCAACTGAATCGTTTGTCTTTTGGTCCACCTGGAAATTTCATCTGTTTTTAGAGGGAAGCTGGAAACTGGACGAATGCATTTCAACTCCAAGACGATGGCTGGTTTTATCTAGTTTTTTTTATTACTTCCCAAGTATTGGTCGCAGAAGAATGGAAAGTGAATATCTTTACTTGTGTGGTTAATTCTAGGTCTCCATTTTGAACACTTCACCTCCCTCCCTGGTGATCTTGTTGGGTGGATGTTGATGGGGGGGGGACCTGTTTAGCCATCCGCTCTGTTTAACGTCCTCTTTCCAACTCCTCAGCTAACCAGAACGTGTGATAACAGGCACATACTTCCTGGTTAACTCATCTTCGGTGCAACTTGTCCAAAATGTTGGGTTCGGCGGTCTTGTTGAACTCTGTATGAGTACTGTACATATAGCACGTAATTACAACGTACTATAGGTACTTTACTACAAAGAACATCATGATGAAACGGACTGAATGCAGACGGGACTGATGAGCCATGATCAGAAATGTCTGTGAAAACAGATCTGATATATGTAGAAGAAGACAGCTTCCTAGCCAACCATTTCATTTTTCAGTTGAAACATGTATCTTCAGACTGCATACTGTACAATTCATACATTGAATGTACGATAGCCACTTTCAGGAATAAGTTGCAAGAGACCAGTGCATCTCTGTATACTTATCATCAGAGGCAGTATCATATCCATTATGACATCATCCTGACGGACGGTCTTGAAATAAAAAATTCAAAAACTAAAACTGACAAAGTTGATTGTCTACTCACTTTGATGTCTCCATCGGAATGGCACCAAATGGAATCAGACTGGAGATTGCCATGTATCAAACATTCTTTATTTGTGCGGAAAGATGTCTTTAATTCGGCAACCGATGTCATTAGAGCAGAGTTTTGGTAAATTTGTGGCAGGACTTTTTCTATGGACTCATCTTTGTATTGCAACGGATTATCCTTTTCAAAAGGGCAGATGAAAGTCATTTTTTCAATTATTTTAGGAAATCCGCAGCCCCTGAAAAAAAAAAAAAATTTCTTTAATATAACAAAAAATTATGTTCTGTAACTGAAACTACGTCACCAATCTGATGAATGTTCAGCTAATCCAATTGTAACAGAGCGCATAGGAGTATGGCGGAAAATATCAGCAGCAGTTGTAAAAAAAAAAGGAAGGCCGAGAGCAACTTGGAGAAGAACAGTGGAAAGGGAGAGGAAAGCTATGCAGCATTCTTGTGGTTCACTGGCTAAGCTGTTCAGGATAGGCAGAAGTGGAGGGGGTTTGTTGCTGCCCAACACACCACTGGATGTAATGGTTGATGATGTAAGAAAAAAAAGCACATATGCAAATTAGGAAGTGTGTTTGAACTAGCGTCTGAAGAAAGAGAAAAAAAGGACAGGTAAAGAAAGAAAGCCGGTGCCGAAGAAAATGGGTGTGTAAATGTGAAGGCGAGAAGTGGGTGGATACGCTCAGCATGAGGTTGGAGAAGAAAAGTGTACACTGTGCAAGATGGACGATGGCAAGAGACTTTTAAGTGTTGCCGAATCAATTATAACGGTAATAAAAAACTTTTGTTGAGAAAGAAAAAATGGCGACCCGGGTTTATTTATTTATTTGTTTGTCCATTTGCGACATAACGGCTATGTTATAGAATTATTGTTTGTATTTAAAAAAAATGGCAACAAATTTCATGTTCCTATGTCTAATTACATTGTGCAACAAATTTCAGCTAAAAAAAAGTACATCCCACATAAGACCTGTTTCATTGTAAGAAAATTATTCTAATACAAAATCCAATCTTTATTTCTCTAGATTTATCACATTTTGAAAATCTTGGATGCAGCTCAGCATATTTCTAGAAAACAGAGGTTCAAATCGAGATTTAACTTTATGTAACAATTACACTGTGCAAGTTAAATTTTAAGTTAAAAAAAAAGTACATGTCACATAAAACGTGTTTTGGTGTAAGAAGACTATCCTGATACTAAACGTGACCTTTATTTTTTTAAACTCGATCCTGTTTTCATCATTTGTTATGAATGAAAAACACAATTTTTCTGTTTAAACGACATTTATCCTCTTAACTATTTTGTGTTGAGTATCATCCTCCCTTTTTATATTGCAATAGTCTGCCAACATGCCAGGGTTCCATTTTCCTTTAAAACGTTTCTCTATCATTAAAATATCCTGATGGAATCTGTTGCCATGTTCATCACTCACATCAGTAAGATTCTCTGCAAAATTCTTGAAAGTGACAATTTTGCAAAAAAACTGTATCTAATTCCACAAAAAGGCCAGAAATTAATTTCATATGCCATTGTGCATACAAAAATGGCCACAAATGTTCTGTACATTTTTTGGATGTTGCAAAGGGTAAGTAGACTTTATTTGAAAACTGACTTTTTCTGGCCTAGATGACTTCTGATGCGAAATGTTTTTGAATGATCACCTAAATATCTATCTAGAAAATATTAGGCTCGTGTAAAAATAATGTGTTTTCTCTATATAAATAAAATGAACTCATTTTTTCCCGTCTGATTTTGACATTAATAGGATTAAAAATCAAGATATTTCATGCAAATATAATATGCACAAACGGCAGAACAATATCTGAGGTGTGTTATAGGCCTATTATTTCTCAAATTGCTCGATAATCTTAGATTTCTATACTTTTTCTGCTGAGAAGTCACGGCCAAAATCGGTTAAGATCAATGGAAGTGGTAAAATATTTTCTCTCTAATAAATTCCTCCTCCCCCTGCCACCACTTAACACCGTTTGGGGATCGTTCACAAGGAACAGTTGAGAAGAGAACACCGGTTTGGCTTCGTAGTTCTTTCATGTGAAGTTATTTAAAATCACTAAACTAAGCTGCAGTGCTCTGTGGCGTAGTGGTTAGCGTGCTGGACAATTCACATTATATTTTCACGTTCGCGCCGACCTACCGTAGTCGGTTTTTTTTTTGGTTTTTTTCCTAAACAACTGGAATGGACTTTTCTTGGTGGCCGAACTGTTAACGTTGCAGATGTTTTTTTTTTTTGTTTTTTTTTTTTCACACTTTATTTTCCTACTTTTACTCATGACTCCGGGTTTGATCCTTCCTACTTACCTACCATAACATTTTTTAAAACTCCCCCCCCGTCCCGGAAACAAACACTCGGGCAACACCGGGTACCCCCGCTAGTATTATATATGGTTGAATGTCAAAAAAGACAACATTATTTTTGCACCAACCTAATAGTATGGAGTGGAACGATAAAATTGTTGCCCCAGAAAAGACGATATGATTCCATTTCCATGTGATGAAAACCAGTTTTCTTTTTTTGTTGCAGACCATCTACTTGTTGGCCAGTTGTGTACAAATCCCAAGAGCGATAGGAGCCTTCTATCATGTCTGAAAATGATACAATGTTCAACGAGCAAGATCAAAGATGCGCCACTGTATAGCTAATGCTCTCTACCGATTCAAGTTATGACAACAGAACCATTGCCAGCACCCTCAAAATGCATCGTTGGATTGCCACAAATAACAGGGATGTATCCACGGTGATGAAAACAAAGTTCCAGGCCATGGTTATGGTCTTTGGTACTGTTTCAAGTGAGTGCCACATCATGCTACCCCACATCTGAAGTTGGCTTGAAAGACAACACCAAAGTGTACTTGCATGTGCTGAAGAGTGTGGTGATCCCTTGGTGCAATCAAGTGGCCGCTGGCAAATCCTGGGTGTAGTAGTAAAACTCAACACCTGCCCACAAGTCCAAAGAGACCCAGGCTTGTCTTCAGAAGGAGTGCTATGACTTTGTACCCTTCTCTCACTGACCCCCTCTCCTTTTCCTTCAACTCGAACCTGCTGGATTACTTCATCTGGTCATACATCAAGAACATCACCAACATGACCTCCCACAACATCAAAGCCAGCCTAATCAACGCCCTCTGCCGAATATTTGCTAAGCTTCTGCCGGCACTTATGGAAAAGGTATGCTCCCAGTTTCGGACCCATATCAAGGAGTGATTGAGGCTGAAGGCGGCTACATTGAATAGATGTCAAATCTACTACATAATCAAGTTACCGGAATTTATTTTTTTTTTTGTTTAAAAATAAAGCTGTAGTGTTGTTTTCTTTAGGGAGACAACTTTATTGTTCCACCCTGTACTTTTATTTATATGAAAATCGCTCCAGACAAGGCATGAACCTACTTGATGTAAGGAACTATAAAGAAATACTACTCCAAGGTCAAAAACTAAAGATAAGTGTTAGATGCATAGATGCTGACCCAGAAAAATGCACTTATTCTTCAATTTAAAGGGAGTAATCCCTGTTGCTGATTTTAATTTTAGGTGATTATTTATTATTTATCTTTTTCTTTTACATATTTACTTTTATTAAATACTTGCAGGGAGACCCAATGTTGTCCGGGATTGAATGAGAATCAACAAATGTTCCACCTTCCCATACTTTATTGTCATCGAAATCAGTGAAATCGCCTATTTTTTAATCAAATCGATTGACTGCCGACTCTAGTAAGGTACCTCCCTCTCAGTGTACCGAGAGAAAGCTTCATACCCATCTCTGCAGTGACTTAGTCCACATTATATTGTAGCCTACTGTAGAGAATCTGCTGTTGATTTTATAAAATTATCTGTAAATAATAACTTAAAGTTTAAAATGCAAAATACAAGTACCATTCAATTGTTCAATTGTGCTCTAATTCATTTCGAACGCGCACCTATCTTATAAAAAATCTTCAGTCAATTTTATAGGCTGGACTTTTCTGCTTGAGCGATGATAAAACTTTTCAAATGTACTTACGATGTTAGAGTGTAAAAAAATGTTAGTGGTCAAAATCGGACTTCCTTCTTTAAGCGGATTTTTTCGATTATTGATTTTCGATACTTATCAGATGCATTCTGATACAAAACTATGTAAGAACACTCCCAGACATATTAAGTACATTTGTGTGAATTTTTTTTTTAAATCGGCCCAGTTATTTCTGAATCCATGAGGAACGAACTCACACACACACACACACACACACACACACACACACACACACACACACACGGTTTCCTTTATATAATATACATATAATATTTTGAAATAAATGTCACTATTTTTATAGCTACAGACATTAGTGTTTCATGCTTATGCAATCAGTGTCAGAAGAGATAATTATTGCTGGTCATAAAATATGAATCCAGTCACAAAGACACCTCGGCTTTTTAGGTTAGTGTCTTTCCTCCAGGCCACAGGTAACTATAACATAAATGAAAGAAAATTAAGTACTTATGAATGTCACTTCAACGAGTGTTCACAGTAGTCAGCCCTCTTTAGGTCAATGCCATTTCTTTATGGTTCAATTTAATGGAATAAGACAGAATTAATTTCTGAGCTTGAACATATGATCAGTTTATAAGAAGAAAAATACAGTTCAAATCACCTATGTTTTCAAAGTTAAAAAAAGAAATTGTATGCAACAAAAAAAAAAACTTACTGTAGTTGGGCTTCAAGATCTTCAAGGCAATTTTTGTTTGAAGTTGCAAAGAATGTGGCTTTGTGCATCAGAGCCAAATTATCCACAATGGCTTTTGCCAAATCATCAGAGAACTCTTTGCTTATCAATTGGTCGTCAAGTGCTCGGTAGCCTTTCAGGTTTTCAGTGAAAGCTGACAATTAGAAAATACAAACACAAAAAGAAATTCATATCACATACAGCAAAAAATGTCAGACAAAATAATTCTGTTAATCTTTCTAATTCGAGGATGTCAATGTTTAACTTCAAGAAATAGATGGATCTAATTTTTTATATTATAAATATTTATTTTATTATTTATTTATATTATATCTTTTATTATATACTAGCGAGGGGTACCCGGCGTTGCCCGGGTTTTTGGAGGTGGGAGGGGGGGGGGTTAAAAAAAAAAATGTAAGTATGAGAATCGAACCCGAAGCGTTGAGGCAAAGTTGTGAAAAAAAAAAAAAACGTGCGACGTTAACCATTGCCCCACCACGACATGCTTACGGAAACACGTTTGAATTTATTTAATTATTTAGATTTAGCAGATGCTCGTTTTAATGAGTTAATGAGGTCAAGTTTGACTGCGGGATTTCATTTACTGCTGAACGCTTTTTTTCCTCGCCCCAAAATCTTATAGGAAAAAGACTAACCCACATGCGGCGAGCGACAAATATTGAATATTTATCTTCCCGAAATCGAGCGAATTAAATAGACAGGTGAGCTTCGTTGTTAACTGTGAGATATTACGATTTATATGTGATATGAAAAGTTTTAAAAAGTTGTGAACCGACCGACCGCTTCTCTGAAAAAAGCCTTTTGTAGACACACAGAAAAAGCGAACACACATACATACATGTTCGCTTTTATATTTATAGATATACAGTGCCATGCAAAAGTATTGGATACATTACATTTTTCTTCATAATTTTAATTAGGGTTCAAGATTTTACCTAAAATTTGGTCAGTATATTCCTATTGCTATTCTAACTTATATTTGGAGTAGTAATTACAAAATGAAAGTTTTGAAAGTTTATAGTAAAAGAAAAATATAAATTAACAAGCGCAAAAGTATTGGATACACTTAAAAAAAACTTTTTAAAAATAACTTTAGATGCCTTTTGCTTTGCGTGTTGCAATAATGCAAGTGAGTTATCACTGCCCAATCAGAGAGCTTTATATTAAAATAAATTTTATAAAATTCTTCTGGTTTGTGTTCACCTGCTTCAAAGTTAACCAGTTCATTTATAAAAATGCCTTAAACTAAAGAGTTGTCAATAGATATTCGTCAAAAATCATTGATAAGCATAAAGAAGGAAAGGGGTATCGAATAATGTCAAAGGAACTTAATTTACCACTTAGTACAGTTGGAAATGTTGAAAACGTTATTAAAAAGTTTAAAAACCCTGTGAAACTGTTGCAAATCTTCCAAGTTGAGGTCGATCAAGGAAAGTAAACAAAAAAAAATCAAGGTGGGTAAGCAGAAAGGTACAAAGAAACCCTTTTGTTACTCGTGATGAAATTCAAAGCGACCTCAGAGAAACTGGGATTGATATGAGCAAGGATACAATCAGTAAAGCCCTAAATCGTACAGGTTTTGTTTCAAGATCTCCAAGAACAGTTCCATTGTTGAAGCATCAACATGTCAGATCACGTTTGAATTATGTTAAAACATGGGGAGAAACCACAAGAATTTTGGAACAAGGTAATCTAGTCAGACGAAACAAAAATCAAAATCTTTGGAAGACACTCAGTAACACAGGCAAAAATGATACTGCATACAACAAAAAGAATACCATTCCTACAGTGGAGTTTGGTGGTGGTTCAATTATGGAATAGGGGTGTTTTTCATCCAACGGAACTGGTGAATTAGAAATCATCAATGGTAGAATGAATGTGCATATGTACAAGGATATTCTGGAGAAAAACCTCCGGAAATCTGCTGATTTGTTGGGACATAATAGCAATTTTGTGTTTCAGCAGGACAATGATCCCAAACATACTGCCAAACTAACCAAAGAATGGCTTAAAAATAACGAAATTGATGTTCTTATTTGGCCCAGTCAGTGTCCAGACTTCAACCCAATTGAAAATTCGTGGAATCACTGTTCAATGTTCACAAGAAGAATCCACAAAATATTTAACAACTAGAAGAGTTCTGCAAAGAAGAATGGCGTAAAATATCTGCAAATCTTTGCAAAAAAATATGTGCAACTATAGAAAGCAACTTGAAGCTATCGAATGCAACAAAGGCTATGTAACTAAATATTAATCAATGTATCCAATAATTTTGTGTTTGTTAATTTATATTTTTCCTTAAATATAAACTTTCTAAACTTTGATTTTGTAATTGCTACCCCAAATATAAATTAGAATAGTAATAGGAAGATGCTGACCAAATTTTAGGTAAACTCTTGAAATCTAATTAGAGTTATGTCTGTCTGTCTCCATTTATTGCTTCCAAATTTTGCTTTTGGTTCCCATTCTGGCTGATAGCACACAAGTGACAAATTTTTTTTTATAAATTAAAATATCATATTTAAATCCTCCCCCCTCCTCCAGCTGCCACAATTTTCTTTTTTAACGGCCAAGCAAAGTATAATATAAAGTTGTTTGTGTTTGTATATCAAGCTAAGAAGTCCAAAACTATTAATCAAAGATCCACAAAGTTTATGTTTTTTGGATCAGTTTGCCCTGGATGTGTAATATCTAAACTTTAGAAAAAAATATTTACATTTAAAAAGGATAGCTACAGTAAATGATTATTACTTTCTTTTTGACACATAATAACATGGAATGAATTGGGTGGAGGCAAAAGAGAGTGTCAGGAAAAAAGACAGAAAAATGGGGAGAGGGAAAGAGAGAAAGATAAAGAGATGTTTAGAGAAAGACAAAGAGGGGAGGGAAGTTTGGACTTAAGATGTTATACACACTGGTCAACTTCTATTTTGTTTTTGTTTTTATGACCATGGGGCAATACCAGGTAGCCTTACCAGTCTATATATAAAAAGCATATGTCTGTGTGTATGTTTGTATGTCCAGCTAAAACTAAAAAACGACAAAATAAATATGCAGAAAGTTGATATTTTCTCAATCAATGTTGGCCCAGATAAATAATATTTAAAATTTAGAAAAAAATAGTTTGACTCTAAACAGATTTCATCACAGAAGTCGGTTTATGGACGAAGTAACTGTTTTTTTTTTAATCAATGAATCAATTACCTTATGCCAACTCATTCCTGGTTGACTCTATAAAAATGCATTATATATATTATATTTGTCCGGGCATGAAATAAGCTTAAATATGATATTTTAATTCATCCAGATTTCATATATATTATTACAGAGTCGTGATTTCAAAAGTAAAAAAAAATGTATTTGGGTGCCATCAGCTAGAATCGGTTATTATTATGTCAATACTGATTTTTATATTCCTCAGAAAAAAAATAGAAATTCTTAGCTTAGAAAGAGAAAAAATTATAACAATATAATGTTGAAAAAAGATAAAGGAAAGAAAATCTTGGTTCAACCAAAAAATTTACCAAAATTTAAAAAATTGATTGAAATTTTAACATGCTGGAGAAGCATATAAATATTTATATATTTGAATGTTGGAATGTGCTATACTGTTATTCTTTTAGATATGCTCGGTTGTTATATTTGACAAACATTGAGCTTTTAATGCTGATACTATACAGATTGGTATATATATATATAGAGTAAAATACAATTGAAAAATAAAAACAAATTTTACACCCAAAAAAACACACACACATTATAATATAAATTTCACCAGTCTGTATAAATGTATGTATGTATGTATGTATGTTTGTATGTCCGCCTAAAACTTTCGACAGAGGCGACGGATTTTCACAAGATTAGTATCATTTTGAAGCTCGACCCTTCGGACGACAAATATCGAAAAATTGGCTAAAAACATTAATTCCTTCACCCTCAACCTGGCACTTTTGTACAAGGAGGGGTCGTTTTATTTCTCCAATATTTTCGAAAGTCATCCCCTCTTTTCACTTGACTAGCCTTAATTTAAACCTATGCCACTTCCAGTTTGGCGATGAACACAATGACAAAGACGTCACATTTTTTTTTTTCACATTCTTTTCCTCCTTTGCAGTATGAGTTCAAGCCTGTCTGCCTACTACCACTTTTTTTTTTTTTTTTACTTAACGCACACCTCCAAACACTCGGTGTACTCACTTTTGTTATACCCTGTATACACACACGCGTGCACATGTATGTGTGTGTGTGTGTGTGTGTGTGTAACAAAAGTGAGTCCACCCCTCACATTTCTTTAAATATTTAAGTACATCTCTTCATAGGATAACCCTGAAAAAAATGATTTTTTGACACAATGAAAAATAGTCTATATAACAGAGTTAATTTATTTCCCCCTAAAAATAACTCAAAATATAGCCATTAAAAGCTAAATCCCTGGCAACAAAAGTGAGTACACCCATTAACATAAATTAAAAATTAAATTAAAACACCATAAATAAATATTTGGAGATACTAAGCTCTTGAAGTAAGAAAACTTCCACCAGATTGATTGGATTCGGCATTAAATAACATGAAAAGGGTTGATATGCTGTAAAATAAAACAAATTAAAAGACAAACTCCATAAAAAAATGGGCAGATTAAACTTGAGTTACAAAAAAAAAAAAAACAAGCTATTATAATTCTGACTTTGATTTTATAACTATATACTAAAATGCATAAAAAAATCATTGTTGTGGGTTCTGGAAGTTATTATCAATCCTGACATTGGGACACATTTCCTACAAGATTCGGAACAAAGTCTTTTGAGTTTGTGTTTGATTTATTATTCAAGAACTTTTCCAAACTATTAAAATTTCACATAATTTTTTGGTAAAAGCAAAAGAACAAAATTAACACAATAACACAAAATAAAACATGAATTATCTGAAAATTTATTCAATTAAAATATTTTTTTAGCTTCTAGAAAATAATAAGAATTTTGAAATAGATTACAACAGGCATTTTTTTGTTTCTGAAGACGATTTAAAAAAAAAAAACGAACTTTTTTATTACAAAATTAAATTTTCATAATATAAAAAGTAATTATTAAAATTTCTAAATAATTTTGAACAATCAATGTTGGAATTTTTTTTTTTTAACAAACTTTTTGCTTTAAAAATATTAAAATTTTTGCAAGAAATTTTTAATTGTCTCCCCCTGTTTCGAGTGAATGTCTCTGAAAATGAAAGCCAAAATAATGTTTGTCAAAAATTACAATGCACAAGTGCCACATAAAGTTTTCAAGAAAATCCGAAATTTGATTAATAATCAGCCGTTGATTAATTTGGATATCTGCAAATTTGGATATTGACGAATTTAGACATCAGCGAATTTGGATATCGGCGAATTTGGATATTGGCAAATTTGGATAACGGCAAATTTGGATAACGTCGAATTTGGATAACAGCGAATTTGGAGATCAGCGAATTTGAATATCGGCAAAGTTGGAAATCAGTGAAAAACTAAGTAGACATATAACTAAGCTTAATTTGATTTGTCTATTTTACAGTGTATCAACCATTTTGAGATTGTTTAATTGCGAATAACCTTAACACAATTTGCTATTTCATCTATAACTTGATGAAAATTGCTAGTTCATACATTTCCTTAATGATAACCAGAATAGATGAGGTAGAAATTTAACCCGGCATAACCAATTCTAAAAGCTACAATAGTTATTCAATTCAATCACACTCTATTGCTGCTGTGACTGCTATTGCTACTACTACTACTACTACTACTACCACCAGAATAGAACAGAAAATAGTAGGAAGAAACAATTTTACAATATTTCTGTAAAGAGATTGTTATTTCCAGATTTTGAACTTTGTTGTTATATTTACAATGTTTCAGCCGTTGTACCTTTTGGCCTTGATCAGGTGCCTTTTGTTAAAGACAATAACCCTCTACCTTCTATTAGATTAAAAAATAAACTGACGATATATGGGTTCATTTATTTTATATATATTTTTCGTAATAAAAATAAAAATAAAATTCTCCTCAACCTTACCCACAATAATTTAAACTCCGCAACTGGACAACGTTTATTGGATAATCCAGAATGTGGGCAGGCATATAAGGATGACTTCTTTTCCATTTTATTTTGAGGCCGATCGAGTAGTCATTTGAAAACTCTCAAATCCATCTCCATTGCACGACTCAAGCTCTCTCTCTGCAGGCAGAAGAGGTTTGTTAATACCCTGAACTTTTTGGGTGACTTATACAGGGATACTATAGCTATGATTCCCCCTCCCCCATTTTCTCCTTTTTTTTCCCCAGTATATTTATACGTGAGATATCATTCCCCACTTCTGATATTTTACGATTTTTAAAAAAAAAATAATATTCATTATATATATATATATATATATATATATATATATATATATATATATAAATTTTTTTTTTAAATTTGTTTTTGGAATGTCGTTACTTTCAATGTATACCGTTTTCATTTAACGGGTCTAGATTGTATTTTAAAACCATTCACCGTTAATTTTGAGTTAAGCTCAATGTGTCTATCTAATAGGGACAGAACCTATATAGTGCAAAATTTTGTTGAAAATTCAAAAACTCACGTTTTCTTTTTCATAACCTTCGTTTATTTCCTGGATTTTTCCATTACAGCCATTAAAAATATACCATTTGTTGTAAAAATCTAATTGATAAACATCTGAAGAAGTTGGTGAGGACAGGATATTTTTACGGAAACATAAATCGTAAAATTGCCAACTCATTAATGAAACGGCTGTAATAGAAAAATCCAGGAAATAAACGAAGGTTATAAAAAAGAAAACGTGAGTCTTTGAATTTTCAACAAAATTTTGCACTATATATATATATATATATATATATATATATATATATATATATATATATATATATATATATATACATACATATATATGTATATATATATATATATATATATATATATATATATCAAAGGCTTCCTTCAGTCTTGACAGACTATGGATACCCATGATAAGGGTGCCTGCGCATGAAATTTTTGTGCCAAAAGTTGTGCAATCTCCAACTACACCTGTCCTGAGTCGACATTGTTGAATACCAGTGGCAAGTGGAGGTTCAGGATGACTGGAAACAATGCCAAGATAAGCGGAAAGCACATACAGCGCCGAGAATTCCCAAATGGTTACCCATTTGTTATTAGCCAGGCTCAACGTTGCTTAACTTTGTGATCTGACGGGAACCAGTGTGTCAATTTTTTTTTTTTTTTTTTTACACAGTGGTCACCACTTATAAAGGCCCGGAAGCCACTCAGGGATCAGGGTTATTGCAAGTACATTACGTTAGTGTGGAGATTTGATGAAGTGTTTACTTAAGGGGGTGGTTCATTAGGAATTTGTTAACGTTGGACTTGAAGACATCCAAGTTCTAGTCAGGTGGGAAGCAGGCAAACGGATTATGCCGTACAAATATATACATACATATATACATACATACATTCATACATACATACATACATATGTATAATCCACATTTTTATTTCATCTTCTTCCCTTCCTTCCTCCTTGTACATATATTTTATAGTAATTGTAAATAAGTTGTTCACATTTTCATCATTAATTTTAATTTCTTCCCCCTATTTTTTTTTTTAATGATCAAAATGCTATCGTTTGCCCCTAACGAGGATGGCGAAAGACGTCTAGGGGCCAAAAGAATTTTTTTCTGTCATATGTAAATTTTGTACCCCAAATAAACTCTTCTAATATATTTTATTATTTCATGTATCCACATAAAATTTTATAAGGAGATATAATATTTTATGCATTTAGTTCAACAGTGCTTAATATGTGAGGAGAGCTAGTTAGTAAGTTATGAAAATATATATAACAATTAAGCTATACAGAATCTTCCGCATTTTATTCTCCTAAGATATCATCAGGCTAAAATGCTTTCCCTATGGTGAGTAAACACAAAATTTTTTGTAGACATTTATGCAGATGACATCACAATCTATGGCAACACTTCAAAAGCCAGCAATGACCAAGATCTTTCTGATTCTCTATTTCTTGACCAAAAACGTGGTGCAATGGGGAAAAGGGTGGCAGGTTAATTTTAATGCATTGAAAACCAAGCTTTTCTCTTTTCATCATAATTGCTCTGATCCTCATCACACCCCAATTGAAATGAATCTCTCTTGTTTTGGAGAAGCTCCATGTCTTGACAAGATTCTGGGACTGACTTTCACTCCTGATCTGAAATTAAACACATCAAATCTGTTGCCAAGATCGCTGGAAAAAATGGCTGGATCACTCTATTGCTCCAACAGGTATATCACTATCTATAGGGAGGTTGATGAACTGTGTTGATGCCCATCTTGGTCAAATAGTCTGTGACAAGGATGGAGTTATATACTGATTCATTGTCCTCGTGTAAATGCCACTGATCCAATTTGATTAGTGCTGGCCTCTTCCAATGGAATCTCTTCCTGAAATCCCTTAAAACCTCAACATAATATTCCTTGTTGACTGTCTGTCCAATGGGAACCCAGTGCATATAGATCACGCCCGTGCTGTAAAAAAAAAAAGGGATCATCATAAGTTTCTGGGTGGATTTGCTCTGTATGGCCTTCTTGGGTCTGGGAGAGCCAGCATGATTCCACTGGGAACTCGGTTTCTTGGTCTCTGGGTCATAGCAGTAGATCCAGCTTTCATCGCAGGTCACCAGAGCATCAAGAACTGCAGAATCTGAATTGAGCAGCTCGACCATCCCCCTACTGTCATGACGACTTTCTTTCTGATCTTCTCTGAACACCCTTGGAACAAATTTCACGCAAATCTTCTGCATCTTCAGTTTCTTGCGAATAATTGTGTGTATACAGTTCCCACACTGACATCAAATTGTGCACTTATTGTCTCTATAGACACACGACAGTCCTTATCCATGAAATTCTTTATTTGGCCAATCAACTCTGGTGTTCTGACTTTCTTACTCTTTACACACCCCGCATCATCCCTCACAAACTCTCTGCCTTCCTTGAATCTTTTATGCTACTCAAAAACTGATGCTCAATGCATGCAAGATGGTCCAAAAGCAGTCTGAAGCATTCCATAGATTTCTATGGCATTTTTTCCAAGTTTAAAACAAAATTGTATTGAATATCATTCTTCTAAAGTGTCCTCATGTTCAGATTGCACTTTTGAAATTCACTATCTGTGACAATTAGGCTTTAGTAGGGTGTATTCCAATTTTCTGCTGTAGCTGTTCATTTGAACCTGAAATCATAAAAATTGTTCAGTCATCTCATAAGATATATGGCAATAACATACTGAATTTTTAAGAGTCAACGATAATTTTAAATGCCTATACAAAAACGTTTGGAAATTTATTGGAGCCACTTCGTATGACCACATCTACAACAGCTACAATCACGGCTATGACCACAGCTACAAAAACAACTATGACCACAGCTACAAAAATAACTACAGTTACAAAAATAACTACAACTACAGCTATAACTGCAGCTATGATCGCAACTATGACCACAGCTATAACTACAGTTATGACTACTGCTCTGGATACAGTTATGACTACAGCTATGAAAACAGCTACACAACAGCAATGACTACAACTACAGCTATAACTACAGCTATGATCACAACTATGACCACAATTATAACTACAGCTACAACTATGACCACAGCTATGACTATTGCTCTGGCTACAACTATTACCACACCTATTATTACAGTTACACAAGAGCTACGACTACAACTATGACTGCTATAATCACAGCTCTTACTACTCAGGAGTTAAATATATATATAATAACAAAAGAAAAAAAAATGTGTACACACCGAAGACATTTCCTGGTACAAAAAGGTGTATCTTGATTGCCATGTTGTTTGGGCAGAACTCTTCGAGTTTCTGTAAAACTCTCTGCTCGTAGGATAGCCGCAATGATCTTTCTTTGGGACGAAACCACTACAAAAGGAGGATTGCACTTAAATGATTGCAGCTTCACCTAATTTATAGCTATCGTAACGGTGGTGGTGGGGGGTTAATAAAACGAACCAAACATTAATTTATCACCAAGTTTTTTATATTGGATGATAAAAGGAACTGATTTAGCATAACACCATATTTGATATCACTAAAATATGCCATGCCTCTTCAAAGGTAAACAAAACATAAGAAATATTATTAATTGCTCCTACTTTGTTTCCTTGCATTTGGTGTATACTACGTGACCTGTTTTCCTTCATTTTGTAATAATAGTGTGGTCTACGTCCATCATAATAAGGTTGTTTAACAATTTAAATGCCAATGTGATGCTGGTTATGTGGGGTATACTTCTTTCCATTTTCAGACTAATATGAACCAGCATGTTCCATCTAGGATTAAATAATGAAGGATCCCTTTGCAACTTTAGACTCTACCATTGGTTGAAAATGCATTCTGTGTCAGTAATTATCAGGTTGACAAGAACATTCTTGCAGTTTTTAACTTTTAAATTCACATGAATATATCTCAGCTCAAACAAAAATTTATTGATTGAAATAAACACCATCAGAATCAACACACTTTTGCCAACATAAAACAAACAACATGCCAGATATGTAAAAATCTTGCGTTCTGGTGGCGATGGAGTCGCTAAAGGTGTTTTTGATATCGCTTAGATTTTTAAAGCATTTTTCATGTCGAAAGTTGTTGAGATGCTTGAAAAAGTGGTAGTCGGTAAGTGAGAGGTCTAAAGAGTATGGTGGATGAGGCAGAATTTTGTAGCCCAAACAGACCAGAAATTTTAAATTTTAATTAATTTTAATAATTCACTTCTAAAATTTAAATTCTAATTAATTTTAATAATTCACTTTTAATTAATTTTTTTTTAATACGAGAATTTGCAATGCTATAAAATTCCTACCTTAACAACTTATTGGAAACTTCTTCAAAAAATTGTTTAGTTACTGAATCCATTTGAAAAAAAATCACCCAAGTAGCAAGTCACAGAACTTCAACTATATCAATGAAAATACCTACAATTTTAGCTTTGAGGTTATTTCTTTCAAAAGCTGTCCAATCTAATTCTGATATTTCTGACTTTAGTGGAATTCTTACCACTGATGAACAATTCAATGAATCAATGGAAACAAGATTTTTATCCTATCTTAATGATAAAAACTTGTGTCTGCTTTCCTAGATCCAAGATTCACATTTAAATTTTAAAAGAATGGCATGGAAAAAACTAAGAACTGGATTCTACATCATCTACTTTCTACTTTTGAAGCAGAATCGGCAGGATACACTTCTTCAAGCTCTGGTGAGGGTCAAGAAGATCAAAGTGAAAGCAAAACTGTATCTCTTTCAAGCCTGTTTGATGAATTAGCTTCAAATAAGCCTGCAGTAACAAATCAAAACTTAGAGCAGGTAGAAGCTAAGTTAAATCTGGAGACTGTAACTACAACAGAAATACAAGAATCACAATCTAAACTCAAAAGTAGTAAATCCCTTATGGTTAAGTGCAAAAAAGAAATTGACTATTATGTAGCTTTACAACTACATTTGATATGGTTGAAGTTCTGAGACCCTCCTACCAATGGTGTTTCTTCTTCATTGAACGGACAAATCTTATCTTTATCTTGTCTATAACTTTCTTAACATGCTTATGCTCCATTCCACAAGTTCAGCTGCTTATATCTCAAGAAGTCTCCATGGGGGAGGGGGAGATGATGTTGTCTGGCTTTGCCCAGTTGTAAAATATGCTTAAATTTGTCCAGAGTTCGTATATATTATTATGGTAGAGTCGTGATTTCAAAAGTAAAAAAAGAAATATTTTGCTACCATCAGCTAGAATCAAAACCGAAAGCAAAACTGTAGCCATTAAAGCTGGTGACGTTACAACTGTACCTACGTGACATGTATATGAACTGATTAAAAATAAACTAAGATGAATGTACACAAAATGTATAATGATTTTTTCAATTTTGATTCCTTTCTGACCCCTTAAAAACTATTTTAACCGGCTAAAGACCCATAAAAGAACAGTCACTAAAAAGTCCAATAATTTGAGACCCCTAGCGCCACACTGCGACTTTTAGTTTCAGAAGGGATAGAGTTTGAAAATATGGAGACAGACAGACAGACATATGGCCTTTTATATATTAGATTTCAATATTCTTTAATCACCTATGATATATATACATAATTATTTTTTTACTATAATAATTAAATACCTACAGATACTAGTGTTTCATCCTTTCAGGAATCTTCAGTGCAGGGTGTCACGATTAATACCAGTTGAACGATCTGAACCCCGCAACATGAGACATCTCTGGCTCGATTAGCGAAGACCTAATCCATTCGGCTACCATTAACCGCTTGAAATAACGTTGAATTTAAACATTTTAATTTTAAATGTTCATTACGTCAGTCAGACAGTGATCTAATCGTTATACAATGATCTATGCATAAGAGCTAAATTGACCGACTTTAATTCAACTGAAAGTGCTCAACGATAAGAAACGAATTTCTTAAAGGGGCTGTCATAATTATTTTTTTACTATAATAATTAAATACCTACAGACACTAGTGTTTCATCCTTTCGGGAATCTTCAGTGCAGGGTGTCATACATATATATATATATATATATATATATATATATATATATTTCTGTGGAAATATACTTTATTTCCTTATAATAATATACATTTCTAATGATTTCTAAATTCAAAATGGCGTAATGGAAACGGTTATTTACAGCTTCCTTTCGAATTTTCGGATTTTAATCATGTTAAAACACACTTTATTTCCTTTTGATGAATTGATTGTTGCTATTTCTTCTGATGAGTTAAGGGAAAAATAGATTCACTAATTGATTGATTTTATGCTATGAAACAGATACTGTCAAGAATTGTAAATGTCAACTGAAAGGAATAAAATTGTAAGATGGTCAACATCATGAACTTTGGAATATAGACTTTTGTCATTCATTCATTATATATGCATACATATATATGTATATATATTTTCTTTAATCACCTATGAGAAATGCTCCCTATTTTGGGTTGAGCATATTAGGGAGTGAAATAACAAACTGCCACTATACTGCAATGATCTTTGTGTAAACAAATGGAGCTTAGGCGTTTGATCATTGTAATTTCACATACCACATTGGCAGCAGACAAATAGGAAAACAGTTAGAAGCGCCGACTGGGCGGTTGAATTTCAAATTGAGTTAGTTGCTAGTCTAGTCGCACTGAAAAGCTGTGATACATTATAACAGTCTGTGTGTGGATAACTATATATATCAGGTTGACAAGAAAGTTCTTGCAGTTTTTAACTTTTAAATTCAAATGAATATATCTCGGCTCAAACAAAAAATTATTGATTGAAAAAAAGCACCATCAGAATCAACACACTTTTGCCAACGCAAAACAAGTGTATTTATGCCAGTAACGTCAAAATCTTTCATTCTGGTGGCAAAGAAGTCGCTGAATGCGTTTTTGATATTGCTTAGGTTTTTTAAGTATTTCTCATGCAGAAAGTTGTTAAAATGTTTGGAAAAGTGGTAATCGGTAGGTAAGAGGTTTGGAGAGTATGGCAGATGAGGCAGAATTTCGAAGTTCAATTTGTTCAATTTCTGGAGGGTTGGTTTAGCATGCAGTCGGGTATTGTCGTGGAGGAGAACTGGGCTTTTTCTGTTGACTAATATTGGGTGTTGTCGAAATTTCTGATGCATTTTATCCATTTGTTGACAGTACTTCTCTTCTGCGATCATTTTGCCTGTATTCCCAAAACTGTAATGGATGAGACTGGTTGCAGACCACCAAACAGTCAGCATGACCTTCTTTTGGTGCAACTCTGGAGATTAGCTGAGCTGAACTGAGCATCGCCTCTTGTCATAAAGAACCCACTTTTTATCACAAGTCACAACTCGGTCGAGAAACAGGTCATTCTTAACAGCATTTCTTTTGCTTGTCGTTCAATTCGTAAGGCACCCATTTATCAAGTTCTTTTGTCTTTCCAATCTCTCTCAAGTGGTTGCACATCATCCTATATGTTACATCTAATGCAGAAGCAAGTTCTTGAATAGTTGTGTGCTGATTGGCTTCAACTAAGGCTCTTAATTGATTGTTGTCAACATCCAATGACTGACCACTACGCTCATCATCTTCAAGACTCTTGTTACTGCCACGAAATTTCTTAAACCACCATTGTGCTGTGTGTTCAGAAGTGGTTCCTGGGAAATGCTTTGTTGATATCGCAAGGTGTTTCAGCAGCTTTTCTGCCTCGCTTGAACTGAAAATTGTGCGAATTTGCTTTTTTTCTATTTTGTATTTAATATTCTGAAAAGAAGACATAATTGTTTTAAAGCGATTGTAATTTAAATGATTGGATTGAGCGAAAAACGCTCTTTAAAAAATGATATATAAAGTAAAGGTATTATAATGAAAATTTATTTGAAAATACACCATTTGAAATCAAAATTAAAAATTTTGCAAGAACCTTCTTGTCAACCTAATATATATACTAGCAAAAGTACCCGTCGTTGACTGGGTTCAAAAACAGCCTACAGAAAATGGACTCTGATTTATTAAAGTATGATAGGTTATGAAAAGGAAGGGTTATAAAGAGATAGCTTCGAATTTGGGGGTATCAAAACCAAAGCAAAATATGATGAAAGCAAAAATAAAATAGATAAACCCCATAATTTATTATACCATACCTGTTCAAACTGAAACACTTATCACAATATTCTGTGGATCTATATTAAAAAACCTTGTTAAACTTTGTGAAATATTCCATTCTATGGAGGTCAGGCGCGAACGAACACCCCATAATTTTATTATACCATATTTCTTCAAACTGAAACATAATTATCAAAGTATACTTACGCAGATAGATATGAAAAGTCCTTATCAAAGTTTGTGCCTATTTCCATTCTATGGAGGCCAGGCGCGAATGCAGACCCCACAATTTTATTATACCATCCCCATTTATATTAAAACATACTTATCAAAGTATTCTTATGTACATCTATATCAAAAACACTTGTAAACGTTTTCTTTTTAATTTTTTAATTTTTTATTTCCATACTTTGTGGACCAGGCACGAACGCAGATCCCATAATTTTAATAAACCACCGTTCTGCAGGACCAAACATACCAATTCCTGTGTCTTGATACATCTTCTATCATTATATGTAATCCGTTTTTTTAAAATAGTAAACCATATAGGAGCTTATTCGTGACCAGAGACACACACGCGCACACATACAGACATTCAGCTTTATATTATATATATATATATATATATATATATATATATATATATATATATTACACAGTGATGTACATTTGAATCAAAATACATCTTCAATGCAAGAAACTGTGGCAGATTACTGTATATGTAATTTGGTTCAATGAAAGAGTCTGGACATGCAGGAGGAAACAGTTTGAAAAACTGAAAATATTTACCTGTTTAAACGGCTTAACAACCTTAATCATCACCTCATTATCTGTTTGTATCTCTTTTCTGTTGTACAATTTATAAAAACTGAAGAACGCACCAGGATGGACCAATTCCAAGTGAACATCTTCAGGCTGGCTTTCTTTAATACCCTATCATAAAAGAAATTAAAAAAATAAAACAAAAATAAATGAACAAAAAATTAGAATTAAAGTGTCATGGGCCCTATATTTCATATTTCATAATTCTTTAGTACTTTATCATAAAAAATAGAATTATAGTGTCATGGGCCGTATATTTCATATTTCGTAATTCTTTAGTACTTTGTCATAAAAAATAGAATTATAATGTCATGGGCCCTATATTTCATATTTTATAATTCTTTAGTACTTTATCATAAAAAATAGAATTATAATGTCATGGGCCCTATATTTCATATTTTATAATTCTTTAGTACTTTATCATAAAAAATAGAATTATAGTGTCATGGGCTCTATATTTCATAATTCTTTAGTACTTTATCATAAAAAATAGAATTATAGTGTCACAGGCCTGATAAAAATGGTCAAAGATATAACAAACCTAAAAGAACAAAAAAGACAATAACCATAAATTAACATAATGTATCATATTTATTTCTGAAAAAGGAATTGCTATGTTTGCAGATGCATATATAATGGTAATGTCTGTATTATTTGGAGTCATCGAACTACTGTTCTCATCTTGAGTGTGATTTTCACAATGTTTCCGTTGATGTAACCTCCGAGCTTCTTCAGGTGTATCTTGTCGAACTCAGGAAATTATAAAAATTATAGACAGAGAAGAATGGCGGAGAGTAAGACGACTCAAAGAAGCAGCACATATGCTAAAGAATAACCAATTACTAAGTAGACCTAGTATAGAATTTAATACGATATGAGAACAATTAATCATAAATAATAGATAATATACACAGTAATAAGTAAAAACAATATATATATATATATATATATATGTATATATATATATATATATATATATATATATATATGGTAAAATATAGTAATAATAATTAGTAATAAATAGTGATATTTACAACTAGAAATAAAAATAGATTTAAGATTCCTGGCGCACTGGCGCAGTGGTTAGAATACTTGGAAAAATCAATTGTAAAAGTGATATTCTCCTGAAAGTTGAAGGTTCAATTCTCATTGTGGGCAACTCAAAAATACAACTGCGAATTAATTAGGACTTCTATCCAGTCATAGCTGACGGAACAAGAGTATGCTACTCTGATGAAGTAAATAAAGGGTTCTGTTCGAAATGCCATTAAAATTCCTGAGTTTGACAGATACACTTGAAGAAGGTCGGAGGTTACATCGACCAAAACATTGTGACAACCACACTCAAGATGAGAACAGTAGTCCGATGAATCCAAATAATATGAATAACCGATTCTCATCTCAAACATTTAGAAGCATCATTTGTTTATTTGTCATCCTGGTTTTATTTAGAATGAAAGTTAAATTAAAGGGAAATAATTCAGTAAGTGATTTAATAAATTATTATCCATCTTAGTAGGAATTTTGCCAAGTGTTATATGTTAAAGTTGGCGTTATCGAACATCTTCTATATATTTAGTTATGTCGAGTAAATATTCAATATGGTGTCCAGCCAACAGTAACACGTGTTTATCCTACGTCATGGGATGTACTTAGTCAACTAACATTCATAGCAGAGCGTATTCTTTCGTGTGACAGTTATTAAAAGTTTAAATGAATACATTTTTGTTAGATATGATTTCAGGAATGCAGTGAATTATCCAGTGTAGTGAGAAATGCAAGTCAGAAATAACTTATACAACAAAGAATGCGATAAACAGAAAGTTGTGTTGGTTTAATTTGGGTTGGAGCAGGAATGATGGAACAATGGAATTAAAGAATGCTCACAGAGGAAATCTGGGACTTTTGTTGCCAAGGCACGTGTTGGAAGCAGGTACATATGCATGTGATTCACATGTTTGGCCCACGTGCTGACGTCACAAAAAAGTATGGAATTAATATATGCACTTACACAAAAGTTAGATTAGAAAATAGACAGTCAGTGTCAGTCAGGAGTCTGAGTAAGTCAGGAAGAGAGAAGCAATTAGTCCAGTAGAGGGGACTGGGAAGACTGACAGAAACTCTTAGAAAATGTAAGGGTCAAGAAAAGATGACAATGTAGCAAATTAGCAGGCATTGAATTCCAATCACCATCTGGATGAATAAACGTCTTGTATTTGTTACGTAAGCCTTTTGTCTTTGTTCATCTTTCAATCACAAGGTAATGTGTTTTGTCTTCATCATCTATATATATAAAAGGCAAATGCGGCACACGCATTTTTGTATGTCTCAAATGGGGGTTAATATCGCTTAGAAGTGTTTATATACCCCCTAGATAATAATATCTACGATTTGGGAAAGCGGGTCGTGTCTAGATTTATTTACGTCGATTTTTACAAAATTCTTGCTATTTCAGCCCGTCTTGTGTTCGTTCAGCTTTTTTGTATAAAACCGACACTAATTCAAAGCTAAGAATTGTTCCTGCCAATCGCACCGGGGGAACGTCCAGTAGCAATCAGCTTTGATCAATGTGGAGTCAAACTCCTTATATCAGACAATTACTATTCAATCTGGATAATCCCCTTTTTATGGGGAGCTGGTACCCCCCCCCTCAACATCTTGGGGAAACAACCAGCCAAAGTTGGGTAAACAAACCCAAAAGCTGCCCCCCCGCAGTAAAAATTAACTCTGCTACTTCTATTTGACCTCATTAATGAGGTCAAATAGAAGCAGCAGAGTTAACTTTTATTGCGGGCACGTGTCAATTCTGTTTTTAATACTTAAATAAATAAATTCAAACATGTTTAAGTTGCTCTTTGTTGGCCGAGCGGGTAACGTGTCAGGTTTTTTGCCCACTTTATTTTCCACTTTCGCCTCAAGGCTTCGGGTTCGATCCTAACTACTTACCAAAACTGTTTTTTTTAAGCCCCCCCCCCCTCAACACAAACACCCGGGCAACCATTTTTTTTAAAGAAGTTTTAATATTGTTATATATATATATATATATATATATATATATATATATATATATATATATATATATATATATAATATTTAAACAGGGTTCTTTTGTTTTTATCCAGCTCCCCCACCTCCCGCCCAACACTTACACCTCTAAACACCCGGGCAACGCCAGGTACCCCCACTAGTTTATAACATAAATCTCCCCTGTCTCTTTAAACGTATGTATGCATGTATGTATGTATGTCTGCCTAAAACTTTTGACAGAGGCGACGGATTTTCACGAGATCGGTATCGTTTTAAAGCTCGACCCTTCGGATGACAAATATTGAAAAATTGGCCAAAATCATTAATTCTTTCACCCTCAATTCAGCACTTTTCTACAGGGAGGGGCTCGCTTTATTTGCCAATATTTTCCAAAGTCACCCCATCTTTTCGATTGTCTAGCTTTAATTTAAACCTACGCCACTTCCGGTTTGGTGATGGGTGCAATAGCAAAGACGTCACTTTTATTTTCACATTCTTTTCCTCCTTTGCAGTACGGATTCGAGCCTGCTTGCCTACTACCACTTTTTTTTCTTTCTTTTTTTGCTCAACACACACCTCCAAATACACTGGAAATGCCAGGCACCCAGGCCAGCTTGTATAAAGAACTTTGCATGTAAGCCCCCTTCAAAAGGTTGACTGTATCCCCCCTCTTCAATAATGCATCCCCCTCTTGTTTAAAGAACTTTCATTGCACTTCTCTTCACATCTATCTCTCAGTCCCACTGTCATAAAAATTTGCTCTCTCTACCTTGTATCTGTGTAAACCCTCCAACGCAACAAAAGTCAAAATCTACAAAACAAACCACCATAAATATGGTATTGTCGGAACCGTTGATTCTTTGGACGTGTAATATTGTATTAATTTTAATTAATGCTTAGAAAAAAAGTATCTGTAAAAAAAGGAAAAGAAAATATTTTCAAAAGGTGATATTTTTTATTTTTTGGATTTTTTCTTTTTTAATAAAAGTTTAAACATTTGTTAGCATCTTAAAAGTGTTAATACAATCAAAATGGATGCAGTTTTCCGTCTTGCTCAGGACAAGTTTATTTTTTTTATCTGGGCTTGTAAAAAAGTTATTTAAAATCAAATTCTGACGAGTTTAGAGGCAAAATGTTTTAATTTTATTTTTGTCATTGGTTTTGTAAATATATCGGCTATATTTTGTCCTAATGCTATTCAATTTACAATAATGAGTTCCTTTTTTACTTCATTTCTTATGAAGTCATTTAATATCTGTATGCTTATATCTTTAGTGAATTACTGTGTTCTGTGCTAAGACTATGCTGGCATGGCTCTCACAATTAATTACTATGGGAGCTTTAGTTAATTCTGGTTTTAAGACATTTTTTAAAATGGTCTTTAGATATAGCGCTTCTTGCACAGTATGTGAAAGCACTAAAAATTCCGTCTCACAAGTAAAGAGATACAATCTGCTGCTTTTTAGATTTCTATGAAATAATAGACCCAGCTTTTGATAGTCGAAAACAATATCCAGTTATACTTTTTCGATATTCATTGTTTCCTCAATCAAAATCTGAGAACCCCTCTAATTTTAGGCGACTTGTTGATTTTCTAAATACTAAATGCTGTGCCTAAGTTCCCTTTTAGACACGAAAGACTTGTTTAACTCTGTTTAAATCCTCCATTGTCGGTCTTGATAATTTTTGTGATAGTTTTGTTACTGTGTAAGATACATCAGGTTTTGTAGCAGTCATTAAGTATATAAGGCTTCCTATTATCTTAAGGTATAGTTTATCGTCAATGATTCTGTGTCAGTATTTTTATTGATATCATTTTCAACTGGTGTAGTACGTTTCTTGCATTCTTTCATTCCAAACTTTAATGGGATTTATCAATGTACCTCGATTGATTCATTTTAATAATTCCTTTTTCATGAGTAAATTGTATGCCCAGAAACCATGACATCTGGAAAAGATTGATCATTTTGAATTTTTTAAATTTAATCTGATCTTAACATCGATTAACACTATATCACAATTTGATGCAATTAAAATGTCATCAACCCATAAAACCAATATCAGTAATTTATTGTCTTTGTTTTGGGTATACATATAGGGACCACTGGGGATTGTTTGGACTCTTGTTTAATCAAATAATCATGAAATACTTGATTCCAAATTTATCCACTCTGTTTCAAACCATACAGTGATTTATAAAGCCTCCACATGCAATTTTTATTTTTCATTATGTAATAATTTAAAAAAATCCTATTTGTCTATCTAGTAGTATGTTCCACATGCAATATAATTAAATATAATTTTAAAAGATAAATAAATAATTAGTGCATTCATGTAGGGTCCTGTAATATTGTGGTTGAGCAAATATCGATATGGTTAAGTTAATTATCGGATGCTATTGCAGTTTCGTTTTTCTTTTTCAGGAGCTCACGTGTATTTCAAGGCAACAAAAAGACACATAATACAAGCACGTCATAGCAGAATACTGTGGTAACCTCTTCCATTAATCTTTGTAAATACATTAATTTTATTGTATTTCGCCTCTGTTTTTCCAATTCTTGCTACCAAATGCAAAATTATAACAATTATGAATCTCTCTCGAGAAGTAATATAAATTTCACAGTTTATTGGGGCATTTAAATAAACATTTTTTACTTCCATTTGATAGATGTTAAGGTTATATTGCGATGCGGTTTGCAATAAAATTCTGATTGTAGTTAGGTTTGTAGTCAGTGAAAATGTTGAAAATATTCTACGCCGTAAATCCGAAAAAAATCCTTTGGCAACCAATCTTGCATATACTCTTCAACGCCTGACACTGTAGTCTTTGAAATTAGACGTTTCTGTGAATTTTATGCATCGGATTCTTTTTATTGTATTTTTGCCCAGAAAAAATACTAAATGTGCAAGGGGTTCTCAGTCATAGCCTAGAAAAATACTTTGGTCACTCTCGATATTTAATTTGCTTTTCTTATTTATAAATGCGAAGCAAGTTGAACCAAATACATGCATTCTGCTTAAGTTTGGCTTTTTACTGCAGAAAGCTTCATATGGGGGTTTGGATAGTTTTTGTTA